>NC_141025.1:45227500-45540000 GCF_052040795.2 Danio rerio
ACACATTTATTGTTTTTTTAACATTTTAAACTTTTCTTTCTTTATTTTTTTGATTCAGACTAAAACAACCAAGAGAACTCAACAAGTGTGAACATGCCAAGATTTACACTGACAGTGGCTGCCACATCAAAATTCAATCATTTTCAGATTGAGGTGACATAGTGGCGCAGTAGGTAGTGCTGTCACCTCACAAAAAGAAGGTTGCTAGTTTGAGCCTTTCCTGGGTCAGTTGGGGTTTCTGTGTGGAGTTTGCATGTTTTCCCTGCATTCGTGTGGGTTTCCTTCAGGTGCTCCTGGACATGCGCTTTAGGTGAATTGGGTAGGCTAAATTGTCCGTTGTGTGCGTGGATGTTTCTCAGAGATAGGTTGCAGCTGGAAGGGCAGCCGCTGCGCAAAACCAGATATTATCTGACAACCCCAGATATTAAGGGACTAAGCCGAAAAAGAAAATTAACAAATACATTTTCTGATTGAAATGCATTATTTTGGTTTTGGTTCAATGTAGGATTTAAATTCCTATTATTTCATTTTCCAAACCATGCAATTAACATTATTAACACTAGTTAGTAAATAATTAAATCTCTACACTTGTAAGGGTGAAAAAAACAAAGGAGCTGCAATATAGTCCAGAATAAAACATGCACAGTCATCTGGTCGTCTAATGACCTAACCTAAAAAGAATGCCCATAAACCCATTGCAAATGAGTCCTCGTATTTAAACAGTCTAGAATATAAAACTGGATTACACTGCTATCTCCTAGTTGCTATAATATAACTACATAATACGCTATGAATTTATCGTTAGCATCAACCAAGATAAAGTGAAATTGTGCAACAGCTCGGTGTTTTTCGCCCGGAGAGCAGCAGCAGGAGGAGGAGCTTTTGGAGGTTTCTTTTCATGAAGTTTTTCCAGCAGCAGCAGGACTGACTGATGCACATCGGCGGTGTTCTCCTTCTCCTCCACCTTCAACAGCTCTGCACATACACCAGCTCCTCATCGCTTGATAAACTCACCCTGAATGCAACTTCGAAAAAGGGAACTGCTTATTCACTAAGGCAACAGAGCGTGTTTTGAAGTGCACTGGTCTCGTGGAGTACAAGAAACACTCCAGCATCAGGATGAGAGCGATTAACTTGGACACGTACAGCCTGTCTCTGCTGACCGCTAAAGAAGACATCCTTAACCCGCGAGCATCCACCAACTGGTAAGTTACAGTAAACATTATTTTTAGTTCGCTCGCAAATCTTATCGGGCTGCAGTATTATACTGCTTTTTCAGCGTTAAAGGTGCATGCAACATTTTTAGTGTTCACTTAGGAAACTAATCTGATCTTTCTAGGTAGGCTACTTTTGAGACAACCGAAGACATGTTTTCTGATGCTTTAAACTGATAATGCGCAGTTGCTTTTAAAGGTTGTCAAAATTCGTTATGTTTACGCTTTGAATATACAGACGTTTTTCACTTTGTAAAGAAAGCTGAAACTTGCACGACTGAAAAATCGTGCTGTAGGCTATTCTTGAAGCACATTAGAGAACTTTTTGAGAAAAACAAAATATACGTGCAACCGCCCAACCAATGCTCATTGCTCAAATAACCTGAATGAGTTTTTAATTTGTATTTGTATTATTTTTTAATCAAATCTGAACTGTAGTTTAGAGACAAGTACAGCCTACTGTTTTTGTTCCCCTTGAAGTGCTTGATGTGATATTTCTCATTGTAATTTTTGGTTAGTGTTTATCTGCATGCAAATGAGTTGCTGAATCTTATAAATAGGCTACTGTATATTTTTTAGAGTGAAAACACGATAAATGGCAACTGTGAAGACCAATTCATGCACAATAACTTAATTTGTTGTATGCATGTATTTACATGTTTGTCATTTTATACCGCCACCTTTTGCCCAAAAAGGATGAAACTTCTAAAATCCCTGAAGTACTTAAAAGTAAAGTTCACCCAGAGATGAAAAATTTGCATATTAGCTTCGTATATATAGTCAGAATTTTTAGCCCCTCTTTGAATTTTTGTTTCTTTTTTAAATATTTCCCAAATAATGTTTAACAGAGCAAGGCAATTTTTAAAGTATGTCTTATAATATTTTTTTCTTCTGGAGAAAGTCTTATTTGTTTTATTTCGGCTAGAATAAAATCTAACTTTTTAAAAGCCATTTTAAGGTCAAAATTTTGAACCCCTTTGAGCTATATATTTTTTCGATAGTCTGCAGAACAAACCATCGCTATACAATAACTTGCCTAATTACCCTAACCTGCCTAGTAGTTAACCTAACCTAATTAACCTAGTTAAGCCATTAGATAAAAATATCTAGTCAAATATTATTTAATGTCATCATGGCCAAGATAAAATAAATCAGTGATTAGAGAAAATTATTAAAACTATTATGTTTAGAAATTGGGGAAAATTAAACAGGGGGACTAATATTTCTAATAATTCTGGCTTCAACTATATATATATATATATATATATATATATATATATATATATATATATATATATATATATATATATATATATATATATATATATATATATATGAATTAAATTATTTTATTGTTTTGTTCTGGTGCATGACAAAATAATACAAACACATATTACAAATGTTCACTAGTAGGCTTACTAAATGTAAAGCCAGGATGTACAGGATGTATACAGTGGTGACTATTGACAGAACAATATTATAAAAAAAAAAACCTGGTGAGTAATTTTAAATTGTGTAAAAAGACATTGTCACATAAGACTAAAAGCCTTTGCATACTGGTATACATACAGGGACCTCTGCTTTGTCCTCCTCATTATGTCATTTGCAAAGTAAACATTCATACGAAGCTGTTTTAGTCATTAGATCGACCTATTCTTTTAACTGGAATTTTGGGAGTTTTCCGGTGTTTTAAGATGACATATATTCTTACAAATCTTATAAATTCTTCTTCAGTCATTTCAGTTTATCGGTTTATCATTTTATAGAGTGAAAAAACTAAATATGGTGAAAATTAGCTTGCCAGATATTCATTGGAATATGGAGATTTTTAGTAGTACTTCACAATAGGGGGCACATATAGTTAATATTAGCTCATTTATTTACTAACATTTACAAACAATGAGCAATTCTTGAACCAAATTTATTTATTGTTATTCAACATTTACTAAGGCATTACTTAATGCAAAGTTAACATCAGCTAGCAATGAACAACTGCATTTTCTTTAACTAATGTGAACAAAGATAAATAAATAATACAATAAATGTATTGTGGACAGCAAGGTGCTTCAGTGGCTTGGCACTGTTGCCTCACAGCAGGAAGGTCGCTGGTACGAGTCTCGACTTGGCCAGTTGGCATTTCTGTGTGGAGTTTGCATGTTCTCCCTGTGTTCGTGTTGGTTTCCTCCAGGTGCTCTGGTTTCCCCCACAGTCCAAAGACATGCGCTACAGATGAATTGAATAAACTAAATTGGCTGTAGTGTATGAGTGTGAATGAGAGTGTGTATAGATCCCAGTACTGGGTTGCGGCTGGAAGGATATCCACTGTGTAAAACATTTGCAGAATAAGTTGGCGGTTCATTCTGCTGTGGCGACCACAGATTAAGCCAGGACTAAACCAAATGTATCGTTCATTGTTTTTTTGCACTGACCAATCCATAATTGTAAAGTATTATATATTCTTTGCTGTGTGGCTCCACCAATAGTGCTCTAAATTGCAGTCTTCTATAAATTATTGGGTTATTCTGTATATATTCAGTTTTTATTAGGGTTCCAGCAGTTCATTTTTAGAATCCTAATAAAAAATCCTCTGGATTAGTGTTCTAGAAAATGGAACGCTTTTTCTTTTGGTTCCTCAAAGCTTTTTCTTGGTTCCTCATTCGATGAGCATGCACGTGCGTGTGCTCATTTAGCATTGAATAATGTAAGAAGACCAACCGGCCCCTTTCATTTGTGACTTTCTACCATGATGTCATGACGTTAAATTCTGCCTCTGCTTCAGGCCTCTGCGGAGGGTAGTGGTTAGCGGGGTGGTTTGCACTTAAGTGGACACCCACATGATTAGAGACACCTTTTTCTGTAACTGAATACATCTGCGCTCATTCATTTTGAGAAGTAGTTAATAGCCTGTTCCCACTTGCCACTCACACGACTGCATGATGTCATCTTAGCTGGCTTGTAATGAACTGAAAACATTGCAGAGATGACAGTCAACTGTTTTATTATAATCTGCATGTGTCGGCTTGGATATACATCTGCATTACGCCCGATCTGACAGTCCAAAAGTGACGCAGTGTCTTTCCTCTGTGATCCAGATCCAGTGTCAGGTCTTGGCAGCTCACGTTTGTTATATCAGCAGCGTCATTGTCTCTTGTATTTCAGCAGGCTCAGGCTAATTCCAGCAAACGCCCCATCAGAGGCTGCCTTACTGATCCAGGCAGCACCCATTCTATTTTTCCACATGCTTAATCACTGTGGAAACATGCTCAGAAACAATCACTGACGCTTTAGGCTTTACAAGCATATCAGGCCCATTCATGCAGTGCCTGATGCTGACAGCTTAAACAGTGATGGTGACACTTTTGTAACTTTGTATTTTTCTTGTCTTCTACACTGTCATGTCAGCTTTATGTCAAGTCACTTGCTGCAAGTAAAATGGCCCATAAGCTGAAACAAGACCTGTAAATTTTTATCAAAAGGGGAAACCAACAGTTCTCCATGACAGCTATCTCCTATCTTTGTACATTTGTGGTCTGAGCAGTTAATGTCATTGATTAGTTGAGCTGATCAGATGCACTTTAAACACCCAAGAATTAGAAACAACTTACGCAATTAAGAGCTTTTACATTTTATTATTCATAAAACCTGGATTATTTAAATAGAAAAATACTCACCTATTTCTCAATAAGTTTTTGATCAGCCATCAACATATGTGTTTCCATGACCCAGAGTTAATCCTTAATTTTTGTATTGCATGAGAAATGTGAATGTGTGTGTGTATCATTCTGTAATGCATTTAGTTGCTGTTTAAAGCCATTTCAGTCATCACACAGTAGTCATCTTCTCATCAGCAACATGCATCTAACAGTCTCTGGGTCATTGCACCCAGACGGTTTGCTGCATTTGTAAAGCACCCATGTCTGTAGGTCAGGGCTATTCAATTTGTTTATCATGGGGGACAGTTCATGTAAAGTATCCCAAACGAAGGGCCGGAGAGATATGTCTTGATATATGAGTGATGACACAACTTCATATAAGAGCCCATATGCTGTATTTTTGCTCCTTAAGACACCCACGATGGCTTTTTCTAAATTAAAATGTTAATATATTGTATTTTGAAACTACATAAAAGTCACTGCATTGTACAATGGACTTTATTTTTTTTACAAACATACAACCGTTGTATTTCAGAGCACAACAAAAGCAGTGCATTAGGCGTCTTCTACATTCAGACACATTCATATGTTATGCTTTGAACTGTATAACAATTATGGATGCAACAATGATAGATTTTGGTTGTACGATTATATAATCTGAAGAGGGGAGGCAGTGGTGCAGTTGGTAGTGCTGTCGCCTCACAGCAAGAAGATCGCTGGTTTGAACCTTGGCTCAGTTGGCATTTCTGTGTGTAGTTTGCATGTTCTCCCTGCTTTCGCACAGGTTTCCTGCGGGTGCCCTGGTTACCCCCACAGTCCAAAGACATGCGGTACAGGCTAATTGGGTAGGCTAAATTATGTGAATGTGTGTGGATGTTTCCCAGAGATGGGTTGCGGCTGGAAGGGCATCCGATGCGTAAAAACTTGCTGGATAAGTTGGGGGTTCATTCTGCTGTGGCGACCCTTTAATCATGGTTTCATGGTTATCACGTCTAATGTAAATTTCAGCTTTATATTAGGTAAGTTATTTAGAATAACTGTTGTTGCCATCTGCATACATAATCATTTTAATAATAACTCGTCTAACATATCTTTTGTTTACATTGCACTATAAACAAACTAC
Source organism: Danio rerio (assembly GCF_052040795.2). NCBI lineage: Eukaryota > Metazoa > Chordata > Actinopteri > Cypriniformes > Danionidae > Danio > Danio rerio. Next base: position 45,233,491 of record NC_141025.1, read on the forward strand.
TCACTGTGTTCTACTGTTCTACTGTGTGCGCCTGGAAAGCTGCAAACGCTTGTGTGCGCATGTTGTTATATATTCTTACATTAGAAGTAACAAACTTGCAAGCGGAAAAGACGTGATATGGGAATGGCCGCTGCTGTAGTTAATCCGGTGTGCATGCATATTAGCCACAGTGTACTTTGTGAACTTTACAGTAGCGCACAGTTGACAACTTGGCATAACTTTGTTAAACTGCAGCAGTTTCGTTTCGTGCAGCTTTAAGAAGGCTTTACGATTAATTAACTGTGACGTATTAAAGCGCAGTTAATTGTGAAATCGGCCAATTGTTGCATCCCTATTAACGATATCAGTGCACTGTACAAAAGTCATTTTCTACAAACATTCAAATGTTTTTAGGTTGCACAGGACTGAATTTTCTAATCCCATAGACAGGAAAAAAATAGTAGTGAGTGCTAGAATGTAGTGACTGCTTTTTAAAGAAAAGAAGTGGAGTAAAAGTACAGACACTGCACTAAAAATTTACTCCAGGGAAAGTAAAAGCACACATTTTAAAACTTACTTAGTAAATTATAATTCCTGAGAAAAACTACTCAATTACAGTCATTTGAGTATCTGTATTTTGTTACTTCATCCTACTGGTTACTAGGTTACCGATACTACAGTCAGCCACTCTAACAATTTGATGATAAATAGTTTATTTATCTCTTTGACATGTACAATCTCACTGTTGTGATTGGAATGTTCAGAGCGTCCCACAATCAGCTGCTTAATTCAAATCTGCTTTTCCCATGATGCCTTATATTAATATTTTAGGTTTTAAACTATTAAATACACATAAATACTACCAAAACAAAACATTTATGGTTTGTAAAATACACGCTGATCTCTATGCTATCTTACACATAATCTGACAATTTGCCAGATCTTCACATAGATACCCACTGTTTTGGTTATAGAACATATTATCTGTGCTGTCTGCCAGTTAAAATGTCACTAACTATAATGTATTTTGGGAGAAGCTGATGAATTTATATGTTGTAAATGTAGAAGCTCTAATCTCTCTACTGCAGTGCAAACTAATGTGACGTCAACCAACACATCACAGCTTATAGTTTAAACAATAAAATAATACATGTTCTTACACATAAACACATAATAGTTTTTCCAATTCTGATGTTAACAATTTTGCATTGATGCAAAAAAACAACAATTTGAAAAAAAATATTAAAGTGGCTTATTTGATTTGTGATAGGGTTATTTAGGTAGATAAATAACACACTTTCTTTTTGAATGAGACATGTTAAAATATTTTGTATCATGCGTATATGATTGTGAAGGAAATTATTGGTTTATCTGAAAAGAACTTGAGAAAAGTACTTCATGTTGAAAAGATGTGTTGCCTAAAGCATGGATACATAAATATATCTCTCTCACAGACAACATGCAATCCTGAATTCAGTTAATAATAATAAAAAAACAACCCCTGATGTTTTAACAGAGTATATCCAGATTAAGAGCGTCATGGTGGCGCAATGGATATTTTAAAAAACAATTTTTCACAATAGAGAAAGTGAGATCTGGTATTTTGTCACCCATATAATTTCATTATATTGTAACAACATCATAATTTTCTACAATAGATTTTTTCTGTGATTAACAATAGAAAAAGAGGCTTAGAACAGTGGGATGATTAGAATATATATATATATATATATATATATATATATATATATATATATATATATATATATATATATATATATATATATATATATATATATATATATATATTTTTTTTTTTTTATTTATTAATTTTTTTTTTAATTATTTAATTATTTATTTATTTAATTATTTATTTATTGTTTTATTTATTATTTATTTATTTATTTATTTATGTTTGAGCCCTGGCTTGGTCAGTTGGCGTTTTTGTGTGGAGTTTGCTTGTTCCAAAGACAAAGACATGTGCTATAGGTGAATTAAATAAGCTAAATTGGCCCTAGTGTATGTGTGAATGCAGGAGTGTGTGGGTGTTTCCCAGTGTTCGGTTGCTGCTGTAAGGGCATCCGCTGCATAAAACATGTGCTCGATCAGTTGCCGATTCATTCCACTGTGGCAACCCCTGATTAATAAAGGGACTAATTCAAAAAGAAAATGAATGAATGACTTTTACCCCTCAAAAACATTTCTTAGCATTCAGGACTGGTATTACTTCTTTGTCAAACCATGACTGATTCTTCATGCTTGATCCACCTATCAGTTATTCACATGTTCTTCAAAAGTTAATGATGGTCAATGGTCCTTTATTTCCTCATAGCATTAAGCAGCTGCAGTGTTTGCTGTTCATGGGTGTGTAAAGATCACACACATTAGTCATGTTTAGCCAGTGTAGTCAAAACTAACACAGTATCAATTGCTGCTTGATTCTTTGAAACATTCTTATTGTTATTGTCATAATTTGTTTAGTGCTTGTATAGGGAGATAAAAAAATGTGATTATCTGGCTTTGTACAAACTAAGGACACATTTAAGATTGTATTGTTTTGGTTGTAGGCCATAACATACTCTAATGTTCTGTCAAAAGCAGCGATTTATTGTATTGTGTGTGAATTTGTCATGCTAAGCCTTAGGCAGGCAAGGACAACTCCTGAGGGATGTGACTGGACTGGATTTGATAGGAAACTGTGAAGGCGTGGCAGAATTCCTTCCAATGAACTTTGTAGGAGGCTTTGCTGAAAAGCCACATTTGTGACATTTGAAGATCGAAGGTGGCTTCACCCCCCTTGTAGACAAAGAGGGATTCAGAGGCTGCCCTTTACCATTTTTTCAGAGTAACACACACACACACGTGCACACGCACGCTAATCTTTCCATGGTGATAAAGTTAAACCTACACATCTGCATGTAATGAAGGAACAGAGCTCGGGTTCAGTGTATCTCAGGTGTTTACATCTCCATGCTGTTGGATCACAGGTTTATGCATAATTTAAGGGCCTCAAGGTGCAATGTTCTCAAGTTACCACTAATAAAACATCTGCTAAGCCTGAGTTATCACCACAGGAGCACTGTTCATCGTTAATACATAATTGTGTCCTTAAATGACCTCTGGTGATAGTTAGAAATAGATAAAACAGACAAAATAGTATAAAAAGGCATCTACAGTCTATAACAGCATCTATTAAAGCTTTGACAAATATGATCACAGCAAACAGTTTCTCAATCCGTGTTTGTAACCAGAGAGCCATTGTCATATACAGGTGAAGTCAGAATTATTTGCCCCCCTCAATAATTAGCCCCCTGTTTATTTTTTCCCCAATTTCTCTTTAATGGAGTGAAGATTTTTTTCAACACATTTCTTATCATAATAGTTTTAATAACTCATTTCTAGTAACTGATTTATTTTATCTTTGCCACGATAATAGTAAATAATATTTTACTAGAAAACTTTTAAGACACTTCTATACAGCTTAAAGTGACATTTAAAGGCTTAATTATTTTGATTAACAAGGCATAATAGGGTAATTAGACAAGTTATTCTATAACCATGGTTTGTTCAGAAAAAAATATCTATAAAGGGGCTAATAATCTTGACCTTAAAATAGTTTTAAAAAAAATTCAAAACTGTTTTTATTCTAGCCAAAATAAAACAAATAAGACTTTCTGCAGAAGAAAAAATATTATCGGACATACTCTGAAAATGTTCTTGCTCTGTTAAACATCATTTGGGAAATATTAAGAAAAGAAAAATTCTAAAGGGGGTTTAATAATTCTTACTTCAACTGTATGTTTCTATACATGTACACTGTAAAACCCAACAGTCCACTTTATCAAATTAAATAAGTGTAGTTAGCTTAAAATTGACTAAAAGTTAATTGTACTCATTTGAAAATAGTTTTTAACTCAGTGTTGAAGGTAATGAGTAATACCTCATTACTTCAGCTTAAATGAAGCAAGTTCACTGTAATCATGATGACAGAGCTTTAATTTTTTGGCCAACTATCCCTTTAATGACCAGTGCATGACCAGTGTTATTACTTTTCTAGAACTTTTCCGGTTCTCTGAGCACTTAAAATGTTTATAGTACGGTGAAAGAAGGAGATTAAACATTGATGTTGAAGTGGTTGGGAGAGTGTGCCTAAATTGTTCAACAATAATGCATTACAAGTATGATTTTAGATTTAGAATTAACAGATATGTTTGACAGCTTATAAAGAGATAAAGTACAAAACAGGTGTCTCTGGACTATTACCCTTTCAAAAGGTACCATTTAGGTGCTAATTTGTACCTTCAGGGGTAATTTGCACTAATATGCACCCTTAAAGAATAAATAGGGTCCAAACATGTACTTTTGAAATGGTAAATCCCTTTGCAACTTGGTACCTGTTTAAGAAAATAGAAAATAGTTTATTCTTCAAAAAGAAAAAGCATTCATCATTCTGAAGTAAATTTACAGACCGATAAATATTTTCAGTCAGGTGATCAAGCGTGTGATCTTAACCATCATTGAATACAACATGAAGATCAATGTGGCTTGTTTGTCTAAGTACTTTTATAGCATCACTTTAGTGGGGTTATTTAGTTTTATGGTGGTTGTGTTTACCACAGTAATGTTTTATAATGGCAGATTAGTAATTAAACCATTGAACGGTAAATGAAGAGACATTTTAGTGTTGACTTTAAAAGTAAGAGCTTCATTGATTTGCTTCAAAATACCCATGGGGTTTTCCCAAGAATGTTGATAATACAAAATAGTAAGCTGATCTTGAAAGCCCCAGGTTGTTGGATGTGTTAATGTTCTTCATGTCAATTGTCAGTATTTATGCCGGGGTGCTGATATGTTTTGTAAATTTTCTCTAATCCTTAAAGTATCACCTTGAACGTACCAATTATTGTTTTCACCACACTACTGTAATGCAAAGACACTGAATGAGCTTCTTTGCAAATGGTCTGACTGAACATTTGCACACAAACATGTATGAAACCTGTACATGTCTTATTATTTTTGTATTATGATGTGTCTGTTAATGCCCAAATACCTGCTGTTCACCTTCTCCAACTGTTACTCTTAATCTAAAACCTTAAGCCATCACCTTGTGTGTTTACATCTAATTTTATGTATCTGGATTTCACATTTGGAAATTTCACACTGATCATGTCATGTAGAGCTGGGTGATATGAAAAAGTGTATCCTGATGATATATAACAGTCTAAGGGCTCTATTTTAATGATCTAGGCACAAAGTCTGAAGTGCAGGGCGCAAAAGAATTAAGGGGTTATTTGAATCCACTTTTGCTATATTAAGGACGGAAAAATATGCTCTGCGCCGTGGCTCATGGTCTAACAGGGTTGAGCTTATTCTCTTAATGACTTATGGTAGTGTTTTGAGAATAAATCGTCTCATCTCCCATTCCCTTAAGGAGTCAGTTGCGTTGCGCCATAGCGCATTTGCTCTTTATTTGGCAGTAAGTGTAAAAACTGAAAGCTTCACTAGTGAGAAAACAGTTAAACAGTCCATCTGCAGCGTGGGATTGAGTGAATGAGCCTCCTCCAATTGACCTTTACTTTCACTTTCACTTTCTCTCTTTCGTGGATAGGGAAACACACATTCACAGACATTCATTAGCCTACATAATTTATTTAGTTTGTTAAGCACAAAGATTTCTTTCAAAACTATTTTAAATTCAGTTGTAATTTACAGCAAACAAATAAATGAACAAAAATAACGAAGTGTGGTCAAACAAATATCCAAATACATATGCTATGCCTCATGTGGTCCAAAAACTGACAGGTGGACAAATCTAAGCTTGTTTTTAATACAACAAAGGGCTTTGGTTTTTTCATTTGAACTTTTTTATGGATGGCTTTCCCGCTGTTACCAGTTAGTCCAATTAGCTTGCCATGTATGTCGGTGGAGTTGAGACGCAGAGAGGAGTTGACCACAATGATGGGGTGTTGTGAAGAATGGTTCCAGAAAGCAGGTTAGATAGAACCAGTAAATAACAGGGTGAGAATGTGGTAAAATCTAAAAACGTGGTAAAAATCAGGCAAGGGCTTTTTTTCTGTATTGCTTTTTAAAACTTTATTGGTTGGGTTTAGGGAAGGAAGAGGCTTGATCAGTTGATCTTTTAGTCAGTCAGGCAGTCAACAACAGCTTCTGGTGGATTTATGCGAGAACAGCAGGTGCGAATGGCACTCGCGAGAGAAATTTTAGATCTAAAAAAAATGTACACAGCGGCCTCTGGTGGATTTGTAAAAACAAAAACTGCAAAAAAGCGTAGCTCCTGGGATATATTTGGCACTCACAATAGAGGTTTTCAGAATGAGCCTGGGTTGTACATGTAATATTGCGTTCATATAAATTATAAAAAGTATTACTGCAAACATGTGTTTTGTGACGCCACAAAAAAAACGACAGAGGATTATATGAAACTACATTTTTTTTTTGTTCATACAATATCAACCATCATATGTCACAGACCAAATATCATGGATCATTAACATGTGTTGTTTCTAGAGAAATGGCCTGTTCTCCTCCAGCTCTTCCACTGTTGAACTCTTTGGGGAAATGTTAATGGAGGTCCTCTAAGCTGAAGGCCGGGTCAAAAGCCTCAAACAATGCTGTTTGTTGTATGTTGGGTTGTAGTCCTACACAGATGGCCTGTGGTCGTTGGCGGAGCTGTGAAGCATTAACTTGTCTAGTAAAATTAACATTTGTTGCATTTGGATATCTGGATACTCTTAGAAGTCTCCAGATATCTGCTACTCTTCCAATATGTTGAAATGGCTTCCAGTTGAGATTTTTTTGGTACTTTCCTAAACCTTTAAGATTAATAATAGATTCTTGTGCAAGCCTTTCCGTGCTCAGCTTTCAGGTTGCGTGCTTGCCAAAAGTTCTGGCAAATGAACAGGGCACATATGCCTCTTTTCATTTTGCTTTCATGTAGTTTTGGCTAATCTTGTCTAGTTGAAAGATTTTTCCATTTCATTTGCTACATCATGTTAAATGCATTTTCTTTAAGCATAGAGACGACCCTCTGAGTTTTCCTGAGAGCACTACATCATTTTAAACATTTATCATGCTCTCAAATTTTATCTCAGTCTTAAAAGAGTTTTTTTTTTAATATAAACTGCAAACTTCTAAAACTTTACAGTTTTAATTCAGTAAGAGCTCCAGAAGTCTGAAACAACAATACTAATCATCAGCATTAGCGCTGCACAATACATCGTTTCAGTATTAATATCGCAATGTGTGCGTTCGCAATAGCCACATGACAAGATATGCAATGTTGAGTTCGAGTTAGGGTTGGGTCGATAGACGATGCCATCTTCCATTGCTGATGGTGGATAGACATCATGATGCTGAGCCAGCATCACAACCCTCTGCCCCACCCCCGTCACAGCAACCCGTTTGCAAAAAATACACACTCAGGCCCCGTTTACATTTTAGACCAAAAATGATCCACATCCACAGTGACGTTTCATCTAGCATTTCTGAACAGTTTTTTGTTCACACTATACTGCTGAAAACGCACATCACACACACACACACACACACACACACTCAAAAACACACACGCATACAGTCATGCGCTGCATCATACGTGCATGTCAGCTTTGTCTGGCGACTCTTCGGTCTTTTGAATCTATCAGGTAACGTGTCACAGCATCAGTACACTACTTCAATCTTTCGTTTTCACGCTTATACTTAGTAATTTTAGCAAAAACCTCAGATACTGTTGGTTGTGCACCTTTTTAACCAACCAATTTTGCCAACTCCATTATAACGACATAGATCACTCTGCCTATTCATGCCAGGGTCCTAGTGAAAAAGTGATTGACAGGTGGCAATTTGTGTGTACCTTATCTTTATTTATTTATGATTTGGTTATGGGTGAAACAAAGACCATGCGGGTCAGGTTGTTGAAACGGTAGGCTATAATTAATTAATTCTTTATAAATTCATTAATTATTCATAAGCCGCCTACGACGACGATGCCATCGTCCATCGTGATGTTTCACATTAGACATCGTAAGATGCCAAATTGTTCAACATCACCCAATCCTAGTTCGAGTTTCACTATATTTACCCATAATAGAGTAAAAGTTAATCATCTGCATGTGATGTGAGCATTTGAATCATTTTGATAATACAGCAAGAAGTTATTAAAGATGAATATTTTTGAAATATTTATATGATGTGGACTTTGCTGTGTTGTTCTACATTTGATTATTCGATTTCTGCACCCAAACACTGTTAAAACTTTCCCCAGAAAATCATAAAGCACTGTTTATTTCACTTTAATATTTGCTCAATTGTGTTTTTTGTTTGTTTATCATATGTATATAATAAAGTATATAAAACAAGTTTTATATTTTTTTTATAATTTTTTCCTCAACAAACAATCCCAATCAATCTACAAAAATTACTTTCCAAATAGAGCTTTTTAAGTCATCTGGTGAATTTGTATTTATTCGCAATTCTATATATATAGAATTATTAGTATATATATAATATATAGAATTATTAGTCCCCCTTTAGATTTTTTTTTTAATATAAATATTTCCCAGATTATGTTTAATAGAGCAATACATTTTTTTCACAGTTTTTTTTCTTCTGGAGAAAGTCTTATTTGTTTTATTTCGGCTAAAATAAAAGCAGTTTTGAAGTTTTTAAAAAGTCATTTTAAGGTCAAAATTATTAGCCTCTTTAAGATATATATTAAGCTATATATATTTTTTGATAGTCTACAGAACCAGCCATCGATTTACGATAACTTGCCTAATTACCCTAACCTGCCAAGTTAACCTAATTACCCTAGTTAAGCCTTTAAATGTCACTTTAAGGTGTAAAGAAGTGTCTTGAAAAACATCTAGTAAAGTATTATTTACTGTCATCATGGCAAAGATAAAATAAATCAGTTAATAGAAATGAGTTATTAAAACTATTATGTTTAGAAATGTGTTGGAAAATCTTTCTCTCCGTTAAACAAAAATTGTGGAACAAATAAACAAGGGGGCTAATTAAACTTTCAGTGTCATATTATCCTTTAGAAATCATTCTCATATGCTCATTTACTGCTCAAATGTGAAGAATACTTGCAGTGCTTGAAGTGCACCATATCTGATTTGGGGATTGACACTAAAATGCCATTACTTTGAGATTCAAAACAAAAATATCATGGATCAACTGTGATTTGTTACACGCCTAATTTATATTTAAACAAAAAGGTTATACTGTTCAACACGTGTTTAAACTATAGCCTTTTTTACAGACTTTTTTAATGAACATATTGATATTTTTTTGCCAAATATTTGAAAAACTGGTTTTAAATTACAAACTTGTTATACAGTACCTTCTTTAATAATGCTGCTTTTAGTTTCAGTCCCAAACTAAGCACACATTTCGACAAGGTGGGGAATAACATGGTGCAGGCTGAGGTGCGTTTACAAGGAGGTCTTTATCACACCCCTAATAACTCACAGTAGTCGTGTACCTATAAAGAGGTCTTGTTGTTTGCAGCTCAAACTAGCATGTGTGCTTTTGCTTCATACTCAACCTATTGTAATTGGACCTCATGCGGCTCGCAGGTTTTCTCTCCACCACTTAAAAGCTCTGACTTTGACTACTAGCACAACACAGATGTAGAGCCTTGAGAGAGTTTGCAACAAAGAATTAGCCAGTACAAGTTTTGACACATTTGAGCTTTTTTATGTGACTTTAGTGTATCAAATTATAACGATTCATCTCATTTTAATGTTATTTGCATTGGCAAAATCAACACCTTCTATTTTTTTTATTTATTTTTTTTGGGTGTTGATAGTTCTTCATATGCTGGTGGCATAATATGAAGTGAAAATAGGAAAATAGGTTTGTGGTGATTTGGGTTTACAGTACACACAACACAAGATTGGCTCTGCCTGAGGCCTTTAATCACCTCAGATTGGAAACTTGCACAGGGCAGAATAAATCAACAAACAGCCTGCATACCTAAAGACTCCCACAGAGTAATGAGAACGACTCTAACACAGCCATAGATCCAGAGCAAACTGATGTTATCTCATCCGTCACCTCACATAACCTGAAAAAGCATGAGGTTTTGCCTTCTAAATCTTTTATTTAAGATTATACTAAGACGAAATACTATAGACAGGACTTAATCTGTTAGCAGTACGAGATTGTCAGTGGTTGTTTTGGAGCTCGGTCACAGGTGACTGGGTATCCTAGAACTGGCATCTCTCCATTGCATGGATTAGATTGTATGGTAGGTGCAGTTTCAATAAAACTGTTTTTTTGATTCAGGCATTTGTTTTGGCATGTGTCTAATAGCTCAAGTCATGGGATATTTTATTGAATGCTATTCCTAACATGGAATTAGTTAAAAAAAAAAACAAAAAAAAGTCTGCCTCCCATGAGCATCTCGCTGATCTGTCTTCTCCCTCCCAAGTTTCGGCACTAGTGTGATACAGTTTGTTCATTTATCTGAGGAAGAGGACAAGCCGGTGAGATGCTCAGGGTACGCAGATTTTATTTTCAGTTTAGTTACCTATTCTTTTCTTGCAGTTCTCTCTCTCCCTGTGATGTGTCCCTGCAAGTTTTTATGCTGTCTCTCCTGTACCATTATTGCAAAGACTATAGACTATTTTAAGGCATGTATACAAAAAAACAACCAAACAATGGTCCCATTGTATTTCCTGTTTTACATTTTTATTTTTTATATACTTTGAGAATCTAAAAAGAGTCATATATTGGTAATACTGTTATGATAGCTGTTTTATCATTGAGTTATGATTGAATCACCTCTTGTTACAGTTATGAAATAGTTTGATAACAATGACCACAGACATGACCACATCGAAATGGTATATAGGCCGCACTTACACTGCAGACCTTGATGGCCAATTTCGATTTTGTGACTGTAGCTGATTTGTTTGATGACCCTCTTACATCATCTTTTAAAAGTGACTTGTATCTGATTGTCTGCATTTACACAGCACACAATGACAAGATGTAATGAACAGTAAAAAAAAAGAGCTGGCGCTGACTCACAGCTGATAATAAAAGAGCGCCCTTTTGTCCATTCATGTATTTAATCTGTTCGCAGGGTTTCACTTTTTAAATTATTTTTGACAAGTATTTTACTATCGTTTATGACAGAAAAGTTCTCATTTGGCCATCTTTTTTTAAGCCAGTAGGCATCTTAATGTAATGTCCATGGCGTGATTTATGCACTTGATGTATGCAAAAGTATTATATATTGTTTATTTGGGGGATGTTGCGGTCTCTCTCACTCTCATTCTCTTTCTTGCTTGCTAACATGCTTGAATACTTGTGCTATATGACAATATAAATGCTTTTTTTGTTCTAGTATATGAAATATAAGTTTGAGACTGAAAATAAAATGAAAGTGTCAGACTTGACGTCCTTCACTACAGTTTTTAATGAAGTGCAACTCGCATTGACATGTGAAAATCCGATCTACCTGCTTACACTGCAGACACGAGAACACAGATCCGATTCATAGTGGTTAAATTTCCATATATGAACAAGGCCTGAATCTGATTTGAGTAAATCGAAATTCATGTGATTTTTTCCTGCTTACACGCACATGGGCTGAATCCAATCTGTGCCACATAGGAGTAAAAATCGGAATTTGGTCACTTGAACTATGCAGTGTAAATGCAGCCAACGTTGTTAGTCATTTGCCAATTGACAATACTTACTTGCCACCATTCTCCCGATCCAGTCTTCCTTCTTGACAGGTGTTCAACCAAACCCCCCTTTAGACGGTCTAAAATGCAACTTTTCCCATATCTATTTGGGAAGAAGTGCATTATGATGTGAAAGCTGTCATGATAGTTTTTTGTAAGTTGTTTTATTCCAAGATATGATTCAGCATTTGCAACCTTTCTTTCATTCTTTCTTTTAAGGGTGTAGTTTTTTGTCAGTGAAATGAGTAAATAATGAATCATAAAAACATTGGAAAAATAATGGTGGGAAAGGTGTGAGACATCTTAGAGAAGAGGAAAAAAGATTAGCATGAATAATTACACAGATACTTCATCTTAAAATGAACATTTACTCACATTCACTAACTGTGAGGTGGTTCCAAGCTTTTGTGAGTTTTTTTCTTGTTCTATTGAACACAAAAGAAGCTAATTTGAAGGATGTTGGAAACTGGTAGCCATTGATATCCACAGTATATGAAAAATGATGTTAACACTTTATTTTGATGGTCCATTTGAGTATTAGTAGACTGTCTGCATAATATCGGTTGATACTGGTCCTTCAACAGACATTTAGCTGACTATAAGAATCAAATAAGGCATGGAACGATAGCATTTTTAAGGTATACCATGGTTTGGAAAAGTCAAGGTTTTGAAATCGGCAAAAATTTTCTGTAAAACCGTTCCTAAGGTATGTGTAAGATTTTTTAATTTACTTTTTTAAAAAAACAAAAAAAACAACGGTCTCTCCATCCAAAGATGCCATTTTATTTTGTAAAGAAATCTGTGTTTTTGAAACTAACAGCAGAAGTCAATGATTAATTTAAATTATTTAGCCTGACATGTTTAATGCAAAATATTTTAAATCTTAAAAAAAAAAAAATATCGCTTTCAAAGGGGAAATAAATTGTTGTTTTTTACCCAGACTTTTAAGAAAGAATATATTTCAAAGCAGTAATCAATGCAATACTGTGATACCGTGAAACTGTGATATTTGTATCCAAGGTTATCATACTGTCAGAATCTTATACTGGCCTAGTGCAAGTACATGTCAACTTACACTAACCCGAATCCTAACCCCAACCCCAACCTAAAATTTACTTATGATCTAATGAGAATTAGTTGTAATTTAACTTAAATTTAACAAACAGTCCAAAAAAATAAAGTGTGACCAAAATGATATTCTGTAAAATACATCTAAACATCCATGCTGTATTTTTGCTAAATAACTGCATTATTGACATCTAATGGTAGGGTTTGCATTTGTGGAATGTTAGTAATCAGATGTTCTGCATTGAATTTGCATTTTATCTCCAGGTTATTGCCTATTTGCTAATGATTACTTACCTCTTCATGCGTCAATAGGCTAAAGTAGGTCACAAAGCTAAAGGGTCACCAGACGAAGATCGCAGTGCCACATCTTTAATATTTAAAATCCTACAGCTCAAGAGGATGTTCAGAATCCTGACACTGACATAGCCTTCCAATAAATGGATTATACTTGGCCCAAATAGTTGTTAATTTGCACATACATTTACATTATGTGGTTCACATTCTGGAGCCTGAGTCTGTTCTCTGTTGATTATTGGCCAGGCAAACTGAAACTGTTGCTTTTGCATGTTTCCACAGACCTGGGAACTGAACAGTGATGTAATGCTGCTATGTGTTTATCCCACTGTAACCAGTCCAAAATCAGTGTCCTGATGTTTCTGAGGGCAGTTCTGTCCTTCTTTATTGCTGTTCACAATACTAAGAATGATCCTGAGTGAAATATCAAAAGTGAAAATATCAAAACTGCTCTCAGTTTTTGCTGACAATGACACCTTGATTGCAAATTGATCCAAGAATAAAAGAAAAAAAGCCTAAAAAATAAAAAAAAGTTTTGTGCAGTTTTTCGACAGAATGGTGTAATGGTGCATTTTTGAAGTGTTTACTCAGATTTAACTGTTTTGTCTGCACATCTGGGACCTCTTGTACGAAGACTTGCGTTGAATTCATGCTAAAACATTCATACATCTGAATTCAGATGTATGAAACAGTGCATATGTGGAATACCATGCATATTCTTTTTGTACATCCGAGTTAACGTGAAACTGAGCGCACTAGCACAAAACCCCTCCCTGCCTCCTCTAACGTATGACAAATGAAGACAAATCATTAATAAGGGTGTATTATGTTATTACAGTATTTGCACATTTTTCATTTGCATCGAATAGAAATGTTTCTGATTCACGTATGCAAATTCTCCTTCAGATATTACCTTTATAGCCATGAGCGTGCAGTCGATCGCTCCGATTACATTGGGAAAACTGTTGCAAATTGCGCTTCAATGTTTGGCTTTTCAACTGCATGGTATGGAAACGTTCGAGGTTACAGAAGTAACCCTTCGTTCCCCGAGGAGGGGAACGGAAGTGCCATGAATGGGAGGATTCGGATCAGAAGCCGCTTGTCTGGAGAGTATTGAACGGGCCAATGAATGAAATTAATTGGCAGCGTAAGCTTGCGCAGGTGTGCGACATCTGCAATTATCTCAGCATATAAGCACACCTGAAGCCAGCAGACGCCATCCTTTTAAGCTGAAGAGACTTTCAAACAGCTAAGGGACAGTCATTATGGCGACGGAATATGGCACTTCCCTGTAACCTCGAACGTTCCCCTTCGGTTGGGGAACTTCAGTGCCATGAATGGGAGAAATATGGAAAGCGCCATAATGACTGCACCTTACCAACACCCCCGATGAGGATATAGTCAAGCAAGCGTGACGCACCCACATCATGGGGGGCGCGGTCCTCCAACGTGTCCCTGGCCCTAATTTATCCTACTTCAACAGAAGTTTTACGGATTTAGATATATTTTTTGGGAAGTCGTGAGCATCTAGATAATTCTAGGAAATACGACAGTACGTTGGGAAGCGTGCAATCCCGGGCTGACCAGCGGCCAGACCTACAACGTAGTGGGCCAGCAAGTGACTCCTCCGCTGAGTCAGTGCTGGGGGCCGTGGAGGAATCTGCAGGGCTCACCTGACGGGGAACTTTACTGACAGATAAAAAAGGCGCACGTACCTCCGTGTTAGGGAGAATGGCGCAGCAAGCGTGTTTCAACACCCTACCGAGTTGTCTCCTCAATCACCAAAGGGTTACCTAATACCCTTGAGGAAACCGGCTCCACTCGCAGATTGTAAAACCTTGCAAATGTGTTGGGTGTCGCCCAGCCCGCAGCTCTACAGATGTCTGTTAGAGAGGCGCCGCGTGCACGCGCCCAAGAGGATGCAACGCTCCGAGTGGAGTGTGCACGTACTCCCGGGGGACACGGCTGACCTCGACTCGAATAAGCGAGTGAAATGGCATCCACAATCCAGTGGGATAATCTTTGTTTCGATACGGCACTTCCCTGCTGCCGACCGCCATAACAGACAAAGAGCTGCTCAGATGATCTAAAATTCTGAGTACGGTCCACATAAATGCGCAGAGCGCGAACTGGACAAAGTAAAGAAAGGGCTGGGTCTGCCTCCTCCGGGGGCAGCGCTTGCAGGTTCACTACCTGATCTCTAAAGGGGGTGGTAGGAACCTTGGGCACATAACCGGGGCGGGGTCTCAGGATGACGTGAGAGTAGTCCGGCCCGAATTCCAGGCACGAGTCACTGACCGAAAATGCCTCCAGGTCCCCGACCCTCTTGATGGAGGCCAACGCAACCAGCAGAGCTGTCTTCAGGGACAGAAATCTTAGAGATACTGATTCGAGTGGCTCAAAGGGATCGGATCGCAGACTCGTGAGAACGAGGGCGAGATCCCAAGAGGGCATGAGAGGGGGGCGAGAAGGATTAATTCGCCTAGCACCCCTAAGGAACTGGATGACCAGGTTATGCTTTCCCACGGTGCCGCCAGCTACCGCACTATGATAAGCGGAGATGGCGGCCACGTAAACCTTGAGAGTGGAGGGCGACAGCCTGCTGTCCAACTTCTCTTGAAGGAAAGAGAGCACAACACTAATCTGGCAATTTCGGGGGTCTTCTCTGCGAGAGACGCACCATTCAGTGAATAGACTCCACTTCAGGGCGTAGGCGCGCCTCGTGGAGGGGGCTCTAGCCTGAGTGATGGTATTAACCACCGCAGTCGGTAGGTTACCTAAGTCTTCCTCGCGTCTAGGGACCACACGTGGAGGTTCCAAAGATCGGGGCGAGGGTGCCAGATGGTGCCCTGTCCCTGAGAGAGTAGGTCCTCTCTCAAAGGGATCCGCCAGGGGAGGGCCGTCGCGAGGAGTGAGAGCTCTGATATCCAGGTCCGGTTGGGCCAAAGGGGCGCAACTAGCAGAACCTGTTCCTCGTCCTCCCTGACCTTGCACAGAAACTGCGCGAGCAGGCTCACTGGGGGAAACGCATACTTGCGCATGCCCCGAGGCCAGCTGTGGGCCAGTGCATCCGTGCCAAGAGAGCCCTCGGTCAGGGAAAAAAACAACTGGCAGTGAGCGTTCTCGGGGGAAGCAAACAGATCGATCTGGGCCTCCCCGAATCGCGCCCATATCAGCTGAACAGACTCGGGGTGGAGTCTCCATTCTCCAGGGCGTAACAGCTGTCGTGAGAGCGCATTGGCTGCACGATTGAGCGTGCCTGGGCCGTGAATGGCGCGCAGCGATTTCAGCCGCGGGTGACTCCAGAGGAGCAGACGGCGGGCGAGCTGAGACATGCGGCGAGAGCGCATACCCCCCATGCGGTTGATATACGCCGCCGCCGCCATACTGTCCGTCCTGACCAGCACGTGTTGCCGCTCCAGCACCGGTAAAAAGCGGTGGAGAGCGAGGAACACTGCCAACAGCTCTAGGCGATTGATATGCCAATACAGCTGGGCACCCTTCCAGAGGCGTGACGGCGGCTGCGGATGCCATATGCCCCAGGAGCCTCTGAAAGAACTTCAGTGGGACCACTAGTTTGCTGTCGAGCTCCCTCAGACAGTTCAGCAACAGGCGAGCGCGTTCCTCGGAGAGGTGCGCTACCATGGTGATCGAGTCCAGCTCCATCCCGAGAAAAGAAATCCTCTGCACGGGGGCGAGTTTGCTCTTTTCTCGGTTGACCTGAAGCCCCAGTAGGCGGAGATGCCGAAGCACCTTGTCCCTGTGCATAATCAATTGCTCCCGCGAGTGGGCTAAAATCAGCCAGTCGTCGAGATAATTGAGTATGCGAATGCCCGCGAGCCGAAGGGGCGCTAGGGCACCCTCCGCGAGTTTGGTGAAGACCCGCGGAGACAGAGAGAGCCCGAAGGGGAGGACCTTGTACTGCCACGCTCGACCCTCGAACGCAAACCGCAGAAATTGGCGGTGGCGTGGAAGAATGGAGACATGGAAATACGCGTCCTTCAGGTCTATGGCTGCAAACCAATCCTGAGGACGAACGCATTGGAGAATGCGCCTCTGCGTGAGCATTCTGAACGGCAGCCTGTGCAGACAGCGGTTTAAAACGCGCAGATCTAGGATTGGCCGTGACCCACCGCTCTTTTTGGGTACGATGAAGTATGGGCTGTAAAACCCACTCTCCATCTCGGCTGGAGGAACCGGCTCGATTGCACCCTTCGCCAGGAGGGCAGCAATCTCCTCTCGCAAGACAGGGGCGGACAGGGGGTTGACCCTGGAGAAATACACGCCCGTAAACTTGGGGGGCCGTTTCGCGAACTGAATCGCGTAACCGAGTCTGATTGTGCGTATGAGCCACCGCGAGGGGCTGGCCCGCGCTAACCAGGCAGGCAGAGCCCTCGCTAATGGAGTCATCGCTACAATCGCTGACGTACCAGCGGTGGGGCAGCGCGGAGTGGGTGTGCTGATCCGGGAAGCACGAGGGTCCCGCGGAAGAGCTGGAGGAGAGCGATTCGCTCTGGCTCCGCACCCTGACTCCGGAGAGGGGGCTGGAGGGCTGAGGGAAGGGAGACCGTCCCCCCAGCGCTCGTGAGCCACTGGCGAAGCACGTAGAGTCTGCGAGCCGGAAGGCAGCGCGTCCCGGACTGGCAGAACTCGTGCAGTCACATCCGGGGAAGGGAAAAAGTGCTCTTTTACTGATGTTTTGGTGGCACTGAAAAGTACCGTTGTTATCGGGGCCCCGCCCTCCAGCGGGGAAAGAGCAAGTTTCCTCTTCTCCGGATGGCCTGTCCCAGGGACGCTTCGCGGTCCGTTTACCGGACTTAGCGGCGCCCTGGGCAGGAGGGGCTGCCTGCTTTCGAGGTGTACGCCGTGCCCGCTTGGCCGGAGGCGCAGGCGGGGGCGGGGCAGCACTCATTGGCGGGCGCCCTCGGCGAGGAACAGCGGAGGTGGATGGCTCGGCGGGCGGAGCGGGCTTACGGCCACGCCGATAGATGACATTGCCCATCGCATCCGACTGCTCTTTCACCGCCTTGAATTCCTGGGTGAATTCACCGACGGTGTCGCCGAACAGGCCAGCCTGGGATATGGGCGAGTCAAGAAAGCGAACTTTGTCAACATCGCGCATATCGGCCAGGTTTAGCCAGAGGTGGCGTTCCTGAACCACAAGTGTGGACATCGTCCTCCCCAGCGCACACGGGGCGTACTTAGTAGTCCGAAGAGCATAGTCGGTCGCGGTGCGCAGCTCATGTAATAAGCTTGGGTTGGACCCGCCCTCGTGCAGCTCGGCCAGCGCCTGCGCTTGGTAGCGCTGGTAGGT
This sequence comes from Danio rerio, assembly GCF_052040795.2. NCBI lineage: Eukaryota > Metazoa > Chordata > Actinopteri > Cypriniformes > Danionidae > Danio > Danio rerio. The sequence continues at coordinate 45,251,869 of NC_141025.1, forward strand.
GGCCATCGCGTGCAAAGCAGAAGCAGCCTGGCCCGCAGCCTTATAAGCTCTGGCTCCGAGGGAGGCAGACAACCTACAGGCTTTGGACGGGAGGCGGGGCAAACCCCGCCACGTAGAGGCGCCGCGCGGACAAAGATTGACCGCGATAGCGCGCTCCACTGACGGGATCGCCTCATACCCCCTGGCAGCTCCGCCGTCAAGGGCGGTGAGGGCGGAGGCACACGCAGCACGGGCAGAGAAAGGTGCCCTCCAAGACTGCGTGAGCCTACTGTGCACTTCCGGGAAGAAGGGGACGAGAGGCTTCGAAGGCTTCGCCTTCTGGTCCTCTACGTAGCACCCATCTAGTCGGTCCGGCCGCGGAGCTGGGGGATAAACCATCTCCAACCCCACGGCCGAAGCAGCCCGGGAAAGCACGGCTAACATGTCCGCTTCAGGATCCGATTTGACAGCGCTCACCTGCCCGGAGGGGGCGAGCGGGTCCGGATCTTCGTCGGACAGTGAAAGCCCACCCTCCGATGCCGCGGAGGACATCTGATCTCCGGTGTCAGCGAGTGTGAGAGCTACCATCTGGTTAGACGGATCACTCCCACTACCCGAAGCTTGGATGGAGCGCCGTGAGGAGCGAGAGGTCCGCGAGCCCGTGGGCGGCGGATTATCTCCCGCTGAAACCCTCAAATCTGCCCGAGCGCCCGCTGCTTTTTTAGAACAGGAGGCAACTGGGGTGGCTCGCTCTCTTGCGAAAGTTAGCCGCGATCTTAGCTGTGCAACGGTCATGGCATCGCAATGACGACATGAACCGCCCGCGAGCACCGCATTAACATGCTGGACCCCCAAACATGCAATGCAGTGATCGTGTCCATCATCCGGAGCCAGGAAACCCCCGCATCCAGAAACGCACAGTCGGAGCGCCATCCTGAAAAGGACGTGCTGCACGACTGTGTTGCTCTTTTAGGAAAGTTGCAACTATACGCACCGCTCTGGAGGACCGGACCCAAAGAACCGCAGGCAAGGGAGAAACCCAGCTCGACCGTCTGCCACCGCGAAGACCCACTCTGGACCAGGAGACACACTCGTTCGCTCTGAAGTGCTGATCAGCAAGAGGAACCCTCATCGACTCACTCAGAAAGGATCTGAAGCAAAAAGGATGGCGTCTGCTGGCTTCAGGTGTGCTTATATGCTGAGATAATTGCAGATGTCGCACACCTGCGCAAGCTTACGCTGCCAATTAATTTCATTCATTGGCCCGTTCAATACTCTCCAGACAAGCGGCTTCTGATCCGAATCCTCCCATTCATGGCACTGAAGTTCCCCAACCGAAGGGGAACCTTATATACCTGCTAGACATATGGATGATCCCGTCCCATACAGCTGCCATTGCACGGCTCAAAGATACTTTGTAGTGTGCAATTTAACACAATTGCCTCTAGGAGTCGCCAATGGACATAAAACAAACACACATAAGAAATGCACGTACGCCGGACATGAAGTTGGCGTGGACCAACGCACATTCTCACTTTCATTTCATCGTTAGTAAATAAAACGTCAGCATGAAATCTGGCGTACGCAAAGTTTTTGTGCGTACGCAGCGTTGAGGCCCCTGGTGTGTAATGCCATCAAATTGTCCTAGCCAGCATGATGCAACCATAGCTTATCTTGTACAGTGAACCATATAAAGTTGTTTAGCCATAAATTAAAAAGCAAGATGAAGAGGAGTGTTTGTGCATTCTGACCGTGTAGGGGATAGCAGACAGTGTGTACATGAGCAAGGGTCTGTGTTCCAATAGCTGTGTGGGACAGACGCCACAGGAAATGCCAGAGTTTCCCAGAGGATTGTTTTATTGTAGAAGCCAGTAGCTAAACTCACCCTGTCCGGTTAGTGACTTATCAGGAAAGTGTTGAAGAAAGCTACACAGTGTTGATAAATTCTAAGTTTACTTTGGCTTTACATTTTCATAACATTGAAAACTCCATCTTGCTGAACATGTTTACAAGTTTTCGGTCTTTAAATACTGGAGGAGTAACTGGACTACCATTCAAATCCTCTTTAAATAAAGAAACTCTACAGAGTAACAATGTATAATAGAATTTTTTTTTTGAAATGACATGAATTACATTCGCTACATGAAAATTAATTCTGCTGAAAGTAATACTGATTTCTTTATTGAAGCAGTATAGAAAATGGCACTTACAGCACCATAGCAGGACTCCAATTGGCAAGGAAAGGAACACATTTTGCAATCTTTTTTCCTGTCAGCACGATACATTTTTTTAAGGATGTTGCACTGGTGTCACACATTTTTCTGAACTGATAGACATTGTTGATTTGGAGGATTTCATTAGTTTAGATAGTTTTTCCTTTCCTGCTGCTGAGAAAGTCTAAATTTATCCATTAACAATCTACAGTGCTCTAATTGGGACAACGCTGTAAGAAACAGCGAAGGTGCTTATTGATATCATCAATCTTGCATTCAAAGAATTTAATAAAGTCATTACTTCTATGTTGAGAAAAGCTTGCTGATGCTTTATTTAGATTGGCCACAGATTAGTTTAAAAGACAGTGTTATGCATATGTATGAGTACTAATTGTGTCTATTTTTTTATTTACATAAATGTCACAAACCATAATATATGCTACCTTTCACTATGATAGTGAGATTCTACAGATCTATAAGGCATCTGTAAATGCATAACATGAGACTATTTTTATAGATGGTTCACTTTCCTGCTCACTTTCCTGCTATTCTGAACTCAAGCTACTGTCAAATATGCATTTCTAAAAGTCAAAAACGCATTATTACTTGTACATATGCAGCACTACCAAATCTAGTGTTGTTGCTACCTTAACTATCGGCTTTTATTAACTGTATGGTATGGGTACGTCTCACTTTTGTAGACTTTAACACTGCATTTCGTACCTACCCAGCAGACACACAACATCATAAGACATTAATATTAGGTTAGATTTAACCTAACAAGGGCAATGTACAGCCAAGGATAGTGTTATTTTGGCGCCCAATAACGACAATGAAATAACATTGATATTTGGTTGATTTTAGGCTGTGTCAGAAAGTAACCAACATCTTAAATCAACATCATATTGACGTCAAATACTGAGATTTATTTGTCAGGTATGGCAACCAAAATCCAACGCCTGAAAATCGTAACGTCCACACAGCGTCAAGTTGAAACATTATTAGACATAGTTTTTAGGTTGCGTTGCAAAGTAACCAAAATGCAACATCTGTCCTATGTTGGACATTGACGTCGGCCTGATTTTTCATCAAATTGGAATGTCTTGTGGCGTTGGGGAACTACGTCAATCTGACGTCATGTTGATGTCCTGTGCCTGCTGGTTAAAATCTGGTACTTCTTTTAGAACCATCTCTTTTTTAGGTCCAAGTGAACCATACCATTACCAAACACTCCTAAGCCATGATTGGTAGAATTGAGAGAATCATTACTACCAGTGTTATTGGATTGTATGACCTGGAATGAAACCAATAATGTCATGGTAGTAAAAGCAGCACAACTATGTGATAATCCTACCCACTTTAAGCAGTACTAAATAGCAGTGAAAATGCAAACTGAACTGAGCAAAAATGAACTGAAGAGAGCCGAGCTGTGCAAAACTGTATCATACCATGCAGGAGAAAAGTGGCTTTAATACCACCAGAGCCAGTGCTCTCAAGTGGAGTACATGGCCATGAGTTTGAATCTCATGACCTTTTAAACTTTATACTTTCAATGCAATGTGTTTATTTATATTAAAGTTTCTGCAAAAATGTGAATGTAGGGATGTCCATGTTTTGGAAAACCTGGTGGCCCAAAGCCCAAAGTCAGAGGGTTCGGAATGGGAGGACATAAATCGTTCTGGTGTAATTTAAATAATGAAACATTTTATGTAATTATATAATTATAGTATGCTCCCCAAGCTCAGATTCAGCAGTCATTACAAAAAATAATTATAGCCATCAAATTATGAAAATTGGATTGTGCTCTCAGCTGTTCCACAGTAAATAACAACTGCTTGTAAAGTTGTAGAGTTTGGAGGACAGCAGTAAATGTCCTTAAAAGGTAATAGCAGCATTGTTGATGGAGAACGGGGAGTCAGTTCCTGTGATTCTGATAAGAGCTGTAGTAACCTTTTTGGCCGTGATGCCTTGCTGAAATGATCTGTCATCTCAATTGGACTTCCTTCACTGATGAAGGTTGTGTTTGTATAGAAATAATAGAAGCTTTTTAAGAGAAGAATAGCAGGCAGTTGATGCTGTCTGTCTTAAGCAACCTGGCTTTTTTCAGCAGATAGCTGTTTATGTGTCAAAAAAACCTATAAGGTTACAAATGAAAGACTACAGTTGCCATTTGTAGAGTGGGGTTACATAGGTGGGTTCATGTTACATAGTAGTTACTTGAGTAAATGAAGCTTTAATCAGTGCTGAAACACCAGATATATTGTTCCTGTTTTTGTGTTTGTTCAGGTTTTATCATAGAAGCACTGAACACACCTATTGACTAAGAAGTGTGATTATTCTACACAACCATTTGCTGCTCTGTTTTTTTGTTAGTCACAGTTTTGTCATTATACTTAATTGCCAAAGAATTACAATTTCCTTGGCTAAAAGCTTGACCGCAACAATTCCTCTATTAGATTGTTGCACTTCACAGGTTCTTGAATTACTTGCCAAGTTTACTATGTAGACAGTTTTGCAAAGCCCAACAGCAAGCATACTTACATCAACAACTAAATTAAATTAAATGTGCCTCCTGATTTGTATTTTTTACCAGTAGAACAAGTTAGTATGCTAGCTTGGATGATTTTAATATTTATTCATTTAGGTTGACTTTTAGTAAAAAAACAAAACAAAACAAAAAAGTGTTGAGCTTATCATGTTCTTTTAGTGTTTTCTAATGTCTAAGTATTTTCCTCAAAATTTAATACGTTTATTTTTTGATAAATAATTTCATTATGTATTGCAGTTTCTTAAATAGTTAAATAATATTTTAGTACTCAAAAACCTGCACACTTGTAGTAAATAGAATATGTTTAATATGTAAACAAAATATTATATTTAGTATTTAAAAAGTATGTTTCTTTTATGGTTTCTTCAAGTAAGCCATACTTTTATTTTGATGTCACCACTGGCTTGATTGGTTTGGGAATTCACATAGATGGATTTGCTGCACATAGATGGATTTGCTGTTCAGTGTTTGGACTTTCAGCAGTGAAATTTAAATTCAACTAAACTGAACTTCACCTGAAAACCGTACTGACAGTTTGAATTTACTAGAACTTCTACTGCATATTAAGCTGCTTTGACATAATCTACATTGTAAAATTGCCATAGAAATAAACATAAAAAATTAAATTAAAAAAATAAAATTTAATTTAATTTAATGACGACATTTACCCATTCACCTTCAATTATAACATCAAACTGACATCTCTTTGTGCCCTATAACTTCCCATTCCACATTAATTCAAGATTTTTTCTCTCTTTCACACACTATTCGACACCAATTCATTGTGTGCCCATATATAACATTTGCATGCCAACCTCTTCAGTCTGTTTTCTTTTCCCATCCCCCAATCCTCCTAAATTCAGTCCCCCATACTCCTTTTCATTTTCAGTCTCCCTCCTTCACTGTTTATTGTCAACTCTTCCACTCTGTCCGCTCCCTCTCTCTCTCTGTCTCTCAGGAAATCCTGGTGCGTTCATTTCTCTTCTACTCTTCAAATAGCTGCCATTAGCACAAAATTGGCACTCAAGGGACCGATCCTCCTCACAAGGCGAGCCAACATTAGTTACACTCTCATTGTAGATGTCTTATGATGCTGAAACTTATTCATATAAACAGTGAAGTTAATTTAATAGCCTTTATTATAATAATAATACATCTTTGTTACAGTCATCTCCAGAGTTAAAATCTGCATTTCTTTTAGCTGTTGAACTCATTGAGCTGTTTGCCTGTGTATGTTCAGGCCAGCATACACGCGAATGAATAGCACTTGGCACACTTACTGTATTCAGTACGACAAAGTTACTGTGCCAGATGGCAATGTGCTTAACTTGTTTAGTACTTTCTGCAAAGGTTGTTAGAGAGCCCACCGTCCAGACTGGTATAGCTCTGCCAGGCCTCTGTTTGATGCTTCAATAGCCATAATTGGTCTTGAGCCATTTTCTTAGAAGTAGGGCTTTTCTTTTGCAGGTTTGTTCCATTTGGTATTGACTTTTCAAGACATATACGGTGCAAAATATCCATTTTCTTCAACTTTGGATATATTAAACTGTAATCTGAGGTTCAGCTCACAAGCGAATTCACATATTGTTGTTTCACATTGAATGCCTCGGGCCAGCAGACTGCAAGCTTGGGCAAACCCTTTTACTCTATATTGCTGTTATGAACGAGGCCGTTATTGTCTTATTAGGCAAGAACTGAGTAAGGGCTTGGACTTTTCTGCTCATAATACACAGAAACGTACAATTTGAAATAACTGTTTTCTTATTGAATGTAGATTTAAATTAGTTTAGGTAACACTATTTTGATGATTCATTTGAGTATTAGTAGAATGTCTGCTTAATACCTGATGATACTGCTGCTAAACAGACATTTAACTGACTATAAGAAACTTTGCAAGTGCGTGTCAACTTAAGCCTGGTTTATACTTTTAATACGTTTCTCACCTCCGCTTACACTCGTCAGCGCTTCTAAGCCGACCAATCACAGAGCTTGCGCTACGCGTCATTGCAACATGTACTTACATTTTTTAGAGGTGCGCGTCAGTGACGCTAACGGCCACGGCGAGGGCTATGCATCTATGCGTAGGCTGCACCGTAGCATTGGCATGTGCTTGACGCAGAAGTATAAATCAGCCTTAACCCTAACCCCAACCTAACAGTCTGCTCAAAATCTAATGAGAAATAGTTGGCATCTAGATGCCCTGTTTCTTAAATTCAACAAAAGGACAATCAAAATAAAGTGTGACCTTAATTGTAATTTCTTCATCCTTACTGCAGTTTTCTGTGTCAGAACTTAGAAATTCTAATATGAGGATTTGCTGTTTTATTATGATCAGTTATTACTGGCACAAGTTCACTAATAATGCTTTTTACAGTTCTTTTTTATTATTCTTACAATATATATATATATATATATATATATATATATATATATATATATATATATATATATATATATATATATATATATATATATATATATAGTTGAAGTCAAAATTATTAGCCCCCTTCGAGCAAGGACATTTTCACAGTATGTCTGATAATATTTTTTTCTTCTGAAGAAAGTCTTATTTGTTTTATTTTGGCTAGAATAAAAGCAGTTTTGATTTTTTTATGAACAATTTTAGGGACAAAATTATTAGCCCCTTTAAACTATATTTTTTATCGATAATCTACAGAACAACCACTGTTATACAATAGCCCCTTTCACACAGTGATACCGGTAAATATCTGGAAAATATCCGGAACGACTTACCGCTATATTCAAAAAAGCGCTGTTCACACAGGCGAGGACGTTACGGAAATTTTCCGGAAAAGAGCATTCACACATCCATTCCAAAATACCGGTAAATTCTGACATCATTCACCACAAATGAGCTTTAAACGGCTGCGCTTGTATTTGTAAACATTTGACTAAATTACAAACTCTGTGGATGATCAATATTGTGAACAACTTTCGCAGGATCACTTTCGCATGTCGAGATGTTCATAATATGTGCGTGTGCAGGCGCTCACAGGCTGTTTCACAGGCACACGCAAAGCTTGAAGGTAAACAAACAACGGCTTATCATAAGCATCTTATCGATGATTATTTACACAGTTGGCATTAAGAAGAACATATAAACGTGATCTGACTAACTTCTAGCAGCTAAATGTGCCTGGAAAAATATTCAAAGGCTTTTAGTCTCACAAACCGCGCGGACGTAAATGCATCTGACTGTTGTGATTGGCTAAAGCAGACGTCTCACGTCAGCACGTTCTAGACGTGTACGCGCTTATTACAGCAATCTTCCTTCTGCATTCACACAGCGCAGCATTCCGGCAAATTGCCGGTAATGTTACAACTTCTCTTTCCGGAAAATAGCCAGAACGAATTTACCGGTATTTTCAAAAAGGACCTGTTCACACATACATGTATGTGTGAAAGGGGCTAATAACTTGCCTAATTCTCATAACCTGCCTAGTTTACTTAATTAACCTAGTTAAGCCTTTAAATATCACTTTAAGCTGTATAAAAGTGTCTTGAAAAATATCTAGTAAAATATTATTTACTGTCATCATGGTAAAGATAAAATAAATCTGTTATTAGAAATGAGTTATTAAAACTATTATGTTTAGAAATGTGTTTAAAAAAATCTTATCTTTGTTAAACAGAAATTGGGGAAAAAATAAACAAGCAGTCTAATAATTTAGGGGGGCTAATAATTCTGACTATATATATATATATATATATATATATATATATATATATATATATATATATATATATATATATATATATATATATTTTATTTTTATTTTCTTTTGTCTTGCTTCATACTATTGGTGAAACTGTGATACATTTTATTTTTAGGATTATTTGATCTAAAAACAAAGGACTGAATCAGTTTCCCAAACTGACAACAACAACAATGACAATACTAATAAATGTTTCCTCCTGAGCAGATCATGATTTGATTTATTTGCTTTTGAACAGAAACATCATACATAAAATATCTTCACCAAAAAATACATTACATCTATAATGATACTAGACTATTTGGATTATGTGACACTGAGTGATAATGTCAAGACTGATCTTGCTAAAAATTCAGTTTTAAACCACAGGAATTAATACTATTTGAAACTACATTCAATAAAACAAAAGTTATTAAATATCTATCTATCTATCTATCTATCTATCTATCTATCTATCTATCTATCTATCTATCTATCTATCTGTCTGTCTGTCTGTCTGTCTGTCTGTCTGTCTGTCTGTCTGTCTGTCTGTCTGTCTGTCTGTCTGTCTGTCTGTCTGTCTGTCTGTCTGTCTGTCTGTCTGTCTGTCTGTCTGTCTGTCTGTCTGTCTATCTATCTATCTATCTATCTATCTATCTATCTATCTATCTATCCATCCATTCATCCATCCATCCATCCAACTATCTATACAGTATATGTGTGTGCAAATAAGACCAGCTGCCAGTGATTTCAGTGTAGTGACGTTTAGACCTGGTTTTATGTGTCTGCTTTGAATTTATGACCGTTTTATAACAGACCCAGGAATAATAGTGAGCCAAACAGTGCAGCCAACAAGCCAAATTTGTAGACAGTAAAGCTGAACTGGCAAAGACCTATTAGTCATTTAGTATGTTCAGACTAAGGGGTCTAAGGGCTTTTCTGGAACAGTAAAATGTGCCACAGACGACACTTGACACTTTTCATACTGCTTTTAAGAGAAAACTGTTTCCTCCGTGCCAGTTTGGTTTCACAACCAGGTAGGTAAAAACTCCTGCGGCCCCTCTTCTCTCTTGAGCCACTGATTTTGCTGAACGCTTCTCTGTGCAGCTGTTTTCCAGCTTTACGCACTACAGATGGAATGTGGCCATCTTAGGCAAGGTGGACATCCAAGTCGATTTGGCCTGAGAGTTTGTTGTAAATTTATCAGTTTCAGAGAACAGATGTAGTTAGGATGTTAGAGACAACATTTTGCTTAGCACGGTAAGCTTCTGCATTTAAGAAAGATGTAATTTTTAGGCCAATTTGAAGTGAAATTAAGGTTTTTGTCTTCTGTGAAAGTCTTGAATGATTTATTTTTATGTGGTTGTCCATGTTGAAGAGAACTTGTCACAGATCACTCACACAAATCATTCCTGCCTTCACAGGTACTTTATGAATACCAGTGTTCATGTCTGCGCACGCAGTCATTAGAATGAGTGATCAATAAAAAGTAATATTATTTCTAACTGCCATCAAGCTTTATGTGGGTCAGAAGTTCACTACATGAAAACGTTCAATTCTTGAAAACTAACATGGAAATCTGGAGATCTTGAGAACATGAAATTAAAACATATTGGGCCAAACAAAGTTTAGTTTACTATGTTCATTTGATTGAACATACATTAAAACATTACATCAATACATTGTTGTGATGTATTACATTTAATATACAAATCTGAACATTATATTTTCTTTATAATGTATCTTAAAATTGCATTTTTTTTTCACTTTAGTTCTGTTATTGCCCATTCTCACTGACTGGTAGAGTACCATACGGGTTGGTACGGGTCACATTTATCAGGCTTGCATTTCCACTGCAAAAAGGTACTAATGGTGGTCGTGGTGAGACAAAAAGCTTCAGTTGACGTCATTCTCGCTCGAGGAAATGTCAAAGTAAAGCTGTAGAGGTCGTTCACAAATCATATGAGAAGCACTTCTCACAAAACAGATGCTTTTCTATACACATAAATATTCGTGTATAAATGTTCGTTATTAACCTTTCTGTGAACAAGATTTGATTATAAGTGCAGATCAATGATGCGAAGTAGCCTACTGTAACATCTGCAATTATATAAAATAAATAAATACATGCAACATATAAACACATTTAGCCCCTTACAGTCTCTAAAATGTTACCAATTACAGAAAAACTACACGCAGCATGCATTTAGTCCTTATTTGGGTTCAAAAACAACACGCAACATATAGCCCAGTGCAAACCTCTCATCTGTATCTTTAATCTTCAGCAGCACATGTAACCTCTGTCAGAGAGTAATTTCGTCATTCCCAGTTCATAGTAGGCTATTATAGTTATAGTTAAACATGGCAGTTTGTTCATGTTTTAGGTTGCTGAAAGAATCATTTTCTCATTGTTTTTTGGCTTCTCCTTTGTTTTTTTGAGCATCACTTTTTGTCCATTTCTGAAAGCATCAGCTCTCAGAAGAACTTTAATAATCACGCACATATTATTATCATCAGCTCGCGCTTTAGACGGCCTCGTGAACAACATTGGGGCACAGGATAGCTTTTGCTCTTCTTCTTAGCTTTGTGGATCTTCATCATGATGATGACAAGGTTTGTTTAAGCTCAGGTCGACCGTCACTCATTATTATATGTATATATTATCACAATGTAATGTCTCGGCTGTGTATTTAAAAATGGCGCTTTCTTTGTTTTCATTCTCCTGGTTTGTTTACGTGCTAGTGACTCATCTCTGTAAACCAAAAGAGGTAAGCTGCGCATCTAGTCTCTGCCTTTTGGTACCCTTTTGTTGTGCTAAGTGGTACGGTTGTACCAGTTGTACATTAAAAATGTACCGAACCGTACCTTACCGTATTTCTCAGTGGAAACGGGCAATTAGACTTCATTGTCACTTGATTTGGGAAAAAAAGAACAAAAAAAAAAACAACATATGTAAACGTTTTTAGAAATGTTAAAGAGCCCATATTATGGGTTTTTGAAAATGCCCTTTCATGTAGTTTGTAACACAGCTCTAAGTGAAGTGAAGTATCCAGCTAAGGCTTAAATCTGTAAGTGTACAGTGTTTAAAACTGTTGATTCATCTATAAAAGAGTCGACTCATAGTGCTTCAAACGAGTCGCCTTGATACCGATTCATTAGGTGTTTCACCATGACGTACTAACGTACTAACGAAACCAAGTTATGCGTGTGCGCGCGCTGTCGTCCGGAGGTGTGTGTGTGTGTGTGTGTGCGCGCGTTGTCGTTCGGAGCAGGGTTAAGTGTTTGTGTGTGTGTGTGCCTGTGCGCGCACTGTCGTCCGGAGGTGTGTGTGTTTGTGTGTGTGTGTGCGCGCGTTGTCGTCCGGAGCAGGGTTAAGTATGCGTGTGTGTGTGTCTGTGAAAAGAGCAGAGTGAGACAAGCTAGAAGATCACCTAGACAGTTTTTGGAGTTTTTGCTCAATAAAATAGTTAGTCGTCTGTATTTTTAAGTCCATCGACTGTATTTACATTGACCCACTGGCAGCTAAAATCCACGCCTACACTATCGAGCATGTATGAACTGTGATTACTTTTATATTGCTGATTAGCTGCTGGGCATTTCACTCTCTCACTGAAGGCAGTCAACCAATCGCAACAGGCTGTCATCGGTCCAATCAGCGCAGATTAGCTTCGCGCTAAGGAGGGGTTTGGGAACAAATGAATCACTGGACGATTCATACATGAGTCGCTCGGATAATTAGGTAAAAATAAATGGAGATTATAAGACCATGAAAGTGTTTTTTGACCTTGCATGCATATTAGACTGTTGTTGGAGACCCTTACAACCAAGATATGACCCTATTTCATGTATAATATGGGCTCTTTAAAAAATATCTGTACTGCCACTTTTGATTTATTTAAGGAAACCTGAAAAAGAATTGACCTCAACATTTTGTGATACAAAGTTATACAATAAATAATTGTTATAATTGCACTTATAGATGTGTCCTTGTGATGTATTTTCTTCTTCATTTTAACACAAACACCCACGTGAATCACTCGGTCTTAAAATTTCCTTCCCATGTTTCCTGTCTCCGTCTTTCTTCTTTGTGCTGCCTGTCCAAACCTCGTCCACCCTCATTTGTTTATGGCCTGTATTTCTCTCTTTCTCCTCCATTCCTCATTCTCTGTTCTTGAGCTCATTGCTGGCTGTGCTGCAGAACAGGCTGCTTGTGTTTTTCTCATCAGGAAGTGTGTAAGTGTGAGGTGAAGACGGTCCAGACGACTTCCAGACAACACCTCTCTCCATTAACTACACACAGGAAATGTCCGTTGCAGCGTTAGATTTGATTTCAAGAACAGCAAAGGACAAGGAGAATTGTTTTTTGAACATGAGTTGAGTGGGGTTTTAATATACGGTCAGATCACACACTATGATTTACACATTATGCTTGCAGTAGATTCTTGCATGTTGTTCTCTGGACTTCTCTGCTTTGTTTTTTTGGAGTTTACTGACAAGCTCTTCTAAATAAAATCTAGACTAACTCAGTCTTGTCCTGCAGGTTTTTTTTTTGGGCATGTGCAATTGTGACAGGGGAATTTGTATGATATAAACCACACTGGGTTGTGTAACATTCACGTTTGACAAAATTGCATCAATTGCCAGGTGTGAGATGAGTCAAGAAAAGGCATGCTTTTACAACCACATTTGGAAATATTGGCAAAGACTTTAAGTTGTCTTGCAATAAATTAAGAGTACAGATTTGATCAATTTATGCATTTAATTAAAATTTAAATCATGACCTGCTATTAGTTGCCATAAAAAATCACATGAGATCACAGCTCATAGAGAAATCTAGTGATCTATGAAAATTACATATGTACAGTCAGGTCCATAAATATTGGGACATCAATTGGGACAAACTGCTCATTGTAATTGGGATAATGAAGGAATAACACACACCTGGACATGGAACAGCTGAGAAGCCAATTGTCCCATTACTTTTGGTCCCTTAACAAGTGGGAGGAACATTTACAAACTGTTGTGATTTCTACACCTGATTTGAATGTAAATACCTTCAATTTATGGCTGTGGTCACACTAGTTTGAGCACGCAAAATTCTGTTGTAGGGCGCTGTGAAAAGGGGCGGGATTAAACAAGATTATTAGACATTTTAAAAAGTGAGCGATGGGTCAATATTTAAAATTTCTGTACAGAGAGGTCATGTTTTGATCTTTGATTGGTCTTATGTAGCCATGTGATGCGATTTTGCAGATCAGAGTTCATCAAGGTTGAACTTTGCACTGCAGCGAACTGCAAAACTTGACTTATGAGTTTATGTTTCCGATCTGATGCATTCGCGTGTGTATGAATGGAAGTCAATGGAGAGAAAAGTCCAGTGTGACCTGACAGCAGTTAAAGCACCCCTTGTTCGCTCATTTCAAATCCGTTGTGTTGGTGTATAGAGCCAAAAATGTTAGAATTGTGTTGATGTCTGAATATTTATGGACCTAACTGTATGTATGTATACAAATTCATATTTGTATTAAATTATCTTATATATGTCCAATTTATATGGAGTTTACATGTTCTCCCTGTGTTCGCGTGGGTTTTATTCGGGTGCTCAGGTTTCCCCCACAGTCCAAAGACATGCGGTACAGGTGAATTGAATAAAACTAAATTGGCCGTAGTGTCTGAATTTATGTGACAGTGTATGGGTGTTTTCTATTACTGGGTTGCAGCTGGAAGGACATCTGCTGTGTAAAACAAATGCTGGATAAGTTTTCGGTTTATTCTGCTGTGGCGGCCCCTGATGAATAAAGGGGCTAAGCTAATGGAAAATGAAATGAAATAAAAACAAAACTTAAATACGTACTTTTACACATATTTCATTACATTATACATCTATTTAAAACATTTTTTTTGCATGCAAACATTTCCATGTATCAGATTTCTATGTAAGATCAATGGAAAATAGCAATTATCCAAATAATTTCCTATGGTCAAAATTAACTCCTGCCCTACATTTACTCTTATATAAAAGGCCATTTCACTTAGATATATGAGAAAATAAGAAAAGACGATCACAATCTACATTTACATCCTTTCCATGACAGCTTTATAAGTGTGGATGGTAGGTGGGCTTTGCACTGAAAAACTGTGTACAAAAGTGACTGATTAGTCAATTCACACCGTTGTCATAAATGATTGCTGTTTCATGCAAGCATGTGGAATTTTTGAGACCAATTCATGTGGAAAGTGAAAGACTGAGAATAAATGCAGAAAATAAAAGGCATCTTTTCACTACATGCAAAACAACTGTAGCTTCATGTGTACTTTAGCTCACTAGGGTGCGTCATAGACGCCATGGAGATGCAATTCATGCCTGAAAGACAATGAGTGAAGTGCTGGCTGTTTGTTCTCCTTTACTATATCAATAGTGATGTGTGTGGTCCTGACTGCATAGATAAATACAATTTCACTGGAGCTGCATGTTTAAAACATGCAGCATGATGTGGTTTCACCCTTTAGCCCTATTTACGTCTGGCATTAAGGTGCATTTTGTTCAATCTGATCACAGGTGTACAATGCTAAACACGGGTTTAAATGGGGTCTAAAGTGTTTTGAGCTTATCCACTCTTGACCTCTTTCCAGTAAAAAATGCATTTTAATGATGGTTGAATGCCTTCAAACAGCCTCAAAATATCGCTTGATTATGACCCGAGTCTTAAATTATAATGTCACATGCTAATGAAGTGTGCTGTGCTGTGTTACTTTATTCTGTTAAACACAAAAGAAGATATTTAAAAATGCTGGAACCTGGCAACTTTCCTAGTAATGTTTTTATTATTATTATTATTATTATTATTATTATTATTATTTTAATCTACTATGGAAGTCTATAGGTGCCAGCAACCAGCATTTTTAAAAATAGTAAAAATGTTGTATTCTCATAAAAAGTTTTAAAGCAAAAACATGGTCTTATTTTACTTGAACCAACTGACTCTGCTGTCCAATTATCCACAGACTAATTACATGCTTTGAAATTGAACAAATACACAACGTGATCCTAAATGAAATGTAGATTTGTTTATTGTAATGCACTCAAGCATCAATTTTGTGTTTGACCCAAGTATCAGCTGTCGGCATGAGTTTAAAGTTTTCTTGCTTAATTAGAAATTATTCTAGCTGAAGTCATTTCAAAATGGGATTTATCAGCCTAAAAACCTTCTCTCTTGCAACACTCCTGATTTTAGTTTTTTGAACTCTTTGGTGTCACAACACCTAGAATGAATGAACATGTCTTTTAACTCCAGCACATGATCAATGATTTAGAGGAAAAACCCTTTATAGACGTGTGTCGTGTTACCCTAACTGACGCTTGCTACAAGAACATCTCTGATCCTCCATTACTCGCACTCTCTTGGCATTTTTATTCTGTTGCTGACGGAAAGAACCTGAACAATGGTGTCACAACATGCTAATTGCAGACTGATTGGTAGCTTGCTCTGGTCAAACACAGACTCTGATGTGGGGGGAACGGGCTATTATTGTTGGTCGTGTCTGAGCCCAAAGCCCAGAGGTCACAATCTGGGAGGATGCCAGAGATCAGAGACTTTGAAGACAATGGGCACATGATGACCCACTGCTGTAGATTATCCTCATTCAGTGTAGACTCCAGGGCTCATAGCGAGGGGGTTTACTGTAATAGCCCGATCAAATTCATTTAACCTGAAGTTCAGCACAGGATCTTAGTTATTAAGAACTATTGTGGTGGTTCCTGCAGCTTATTGAATGCATGATGAGATTAGCGTCAAACTTCTCTTGATATTCATTTGTTTCCGAGTAGTAATAAAATACATATGATACAAGCTTTTTGAAACACAAACAATAATTTTGAAGTGTTTTTTGATCTCTCTATTTTAGTGTCAATTATTTATTTAATAATCATGTGGTGAAGGCTTCATTAACAATAGTTAGAGAAACAGAAATGTCTATTTTATTATTTTATTTTAATATAAATCTATCAACTGAATTTTATGTATTATTCATTATTATGTATGCTTCATTATTATCAATATTTACTAGTTTATTCATTAGGTTTCCTTTAGCTTAGTCCCTTTATTTATCAGGGGTTGCCACAGTGGAATGAACTGCCAACTTACCCAGTATATGTTTTACATAGTGGATGTTGTTTTACACTGAGCCACTGTATCGTCTCCTACTGTTTTATTCATTTCAGTAAATCTTTACACTAGATGGATCATCACTCTGAATCAACTTTTTTTTTTAAAAATCTGTTGAACAAATGATTCAGTGATGATTGCATTTTTACCAGTTGCCTGTCACCACCTATTGTAACGGTAAAGGTGAACTGATAAACTTCAGAAGCATTGCTACTTTCAAACTGTAATTTACTCCATTTAGATTGCCAAACTCAAAGCTGTTATTCTGGTATAGCTGTTATAATTTAAATGCCTTTTACACAGAATGACAACTGCTATACATTATTATTATATACAGTTAGAATTATTAGCCGCCCTGAATGATTAGTCCCCCTGGTAATTTAAAAAAGACTTATTGTGTTTCTGTCACTCCAATATGTCTGTGGACACACTCTACTGTACATACACACAGTTCTGTCCAAACAGCTCACAAAAGTTGTTTTCATCATAGGTGCCCTTTAAATCACAGCACAGATTTCAGAAAAAAAACAAAAAAAAGAATTTCCATGTTGCTATAAATAAATGGATGTGCATATGGAAATATTTACTTCCACAACAATGGTCATTGTGATAAACATCAATATTATTTAATGTGGAAACCAAATATATATATATATATATATATATATATATATATATATATATATATATATATATATATATATATATATATATATATATATATATGCAGAGAAAGAGACAGTGACTTCCCCTGAAGTTTCACTAATAGTAACCCCTGAGAGCAGAGAAAGCATCCCAAGAAAATATAGTGTCACATGCATTTCATTTGATGTGTCTTAATCTCTCAAACTAACTGCTTCACCTGTATTTCACTGTTTGCTTTAGTGTGGCCCTTATACAAAATTCATTATTTTCTCTCAGCCTCAGTTTCAAGTAATAGTCCCAAAGCAGCCAATGAATGATACATAACCACAGACAGCTGTGACCCGGGTTCAAATGCTGTTTTGCGATTTCTTTCACTGTAATTACACTGGTTATTAGAGCTAGTAGCCCTAAAGAACTTTGGGTTACAAGTCTTGACTTGCACTTGTCAGAATTAAAGCTTCACTATACCAGTGTGAAAAGCCAAATAGCAACATCAGTGGACAACTCTGAGGGATGTTTGCTCAAAAATCAAACAACTAAACAGAACATTTGGTATCCGCATTACTCCACAGGGCTTGGTAGGTTTACTGGGGTCAATGCTTGGTGTTCACAATACATATTCAAAACCGAAGCATTCTGGGATAACACATGGTCTTCACGCCCAGGCCCATTTGCTGTATTTTTGGATGACGTAAGTGTGGATGGGATGCTGATTATGTTTGAATGTGGAATGCATGATTTGTTTCAGACTGTGAGAGGTCGGGTTCTCTATAGATATATTGACTTTTCACTTGCCTCATGTTAAATTGCTATCAGCACGACCTCTATATGGTCTGTTTCAGGGCTTCGGGTTACAATCTGGTTTCAGCAAATCTTGTAACTTGACTTTATCAGCAGTTTTTAAAAACATGCGTGTTCTTCCAGAGTAGTGTACTGATGTGTTTTTCTCACTCTGTTTTTTCAGGGCCTTATTTACATATGAGGGAGTCAGCAACAATCTCAAACTCACAGATTCAGGAGGTAAGAACATTTAGAATGCGTTTGTTTATCATTTAACTCTTGAAAAGATTAAATTGCTAAATTTACCATTAAAAGCATGATACATACAATTTTATTGTACCTTAAAATATTCAAAAACCACAAGAAAAGTTTTATGCACTCACCGGCCACTTTATTAGGTACATCTTAGACCCATCAGAAGACGGGGACACTGTACTCATAAGTCATAAAATCATACTCAGGTACTCAAATACTTAGGTAGGCAGTGGCATTGAAACAATGCTCAGTTGGCACTAATGGGCCCAAAGAGTACCAAGAAAATATCCCCCACACCATTACACCACCACCAGCCTGAACTGTTGATACAAGGCAGGATGGATGCACACTTTCATGTTGTTGATGCCAAATTCTGACCCTACCATACGAATGTTGCAGCAGAAATCGAGACTCATCAGACCAGGCAACGATTTTCCAATCTTCTATTGTCCAATTTTGGTGAGCCTGTGTGAATTATAGCCTCAGTTTCTTGTTCTTAGCAACCAATGTGGTCTTCTGCTGCTGTAGCCCATCTGCTTCAGATTCAGATTCATCTGATTCAAAGATGCTCTTCTGCATACCTCAATTGTAACAAGTGATTATTTGAGTTACTGTTGCCTTTTTATCAGCTCAAACCAGTCTGGCCATTCTCCTCTGACCTCTGGCATTAACAAGGCAACAAGGCACAGAACTGCCGCTCACTGGATATTTTCTATTTTTCAGACCATTTTCTGTAAACCCTAGAGATGGTTGTGCGAGAAAACCCCTGTAGATCAACAGTTTCTGAAATACTAGAACAGACTATCACTTCTGGCACCAACAACCATGCCACGTTCAAAGTCACTTAAATCATCTTTCTTCCCCAATCTGATGCTGGGTTTTAACTGCAGCAGATCGTGACCATATCTATATGTCTAAATGCACTGAATTGCTGCCAAGTGATTGGCTGATTAGATATTTGCGTTAACAAGCAGCTGGACAGGTGTACCTAATAAAGTGTCTGGTCAGTGTACATTTTGCTGACATGCTTACATTATTCCAAATGTTTTAAAGAATGTAAAATTTAGAGAAATAGGCAATTTTAACTAGTGACATGGACCATGTTATTGTGTCGCCATGCTAATAACATCATACACTATGATTTCAAGATTAGTTTTATAGAAATGTAAAACACCAAAGATGCTTCAATATGTTGTGTTTTATTAGACTGCACAGATCAGCTTTTTACCCAAACCCTAAAATGTATTTAATTTCGTACAATTGTGCTGCTTCTTTTGCATATGATCACGACTGGATAAAAAAGAAGTCATTTGCCATTTGGGATGCAGCTATACTGTAGCTTTAAGAACTATACTATTTATACTCCTACACTGTAAAAAATACTGGGTTACACACAATTCCTTCATGTTGCCCTAACACAAATTGATTAGGTTAACTTCCACTGCTTTTATGGAAACTCAAAACTAGGATCATTTACTGACGCCATCAGCTTCTACATATTGTCCTGAGCGTGAGCAGGGCCCATGGCACCAGCACTGCATTTTTGAAATGCTTAATAAGACAATAAGTGGAAAAAAATACTTCCAGAAGCAAGGTCACTGCAAATGTAGGCAGTAACTGTTGTGCTCTATTTGAGTCGCTTTTAAAGCTCTGTCTGAGGGCAATCATGCAGCATTCGCATGTGAAACGCTCCTAAACCAGAGAGGATTACCAATTAAACCAGAAACTGCCAACACCATTTCTCCTAATGTCAGATGAAGCAGAAAATTCTCACATGAGAGAAGGAGAATAAACCAGGACCACTTATTACATCAGACCTGTCCGGTTCTCTGCAGATTATGATGATAATCTGGTGAAAGAATGCAAGTGTTTAGTGGCGTTTACTTTCATGTGGTCATTAATTCATAAAGATACTTTAATTTTTCTCTTTAATTCCTCCCTTCCCCCTCGGTTTGTCTCTCTCTCTCTCATCTGCCAGCTGGAGGTTTGACAGAATTGGTTGGGAAATTTCACAACAGCAGGCCCGTGTATGGCCTCTGCAGGGTGGGACTGACAGAAACAGGACAACCGCAGATCGTCATGGTCTGCTGGGTAAGTTCACATGTACAATCTGTACGTTTATATACAAGGAAAAAATCTCTACCATTTCGTTTTTTCATTCTTTTGGGGAGTTTCAAACATGTGTAGCTCTTATAACAAAAACTTCTGGATGAGGTCATTTTCCCTTGCTCTGACTGGATGTTTGAACATCACACCTAGCTCCCATTGGATGTTGCCATGGGGTGTGATCCTCAAGTGGTTGCTGATTGGCTGGAGCTGCCACATCATTAAAGAGTCTGTGTTTAAGCAATGGATGTGAGGCTCCTGTTGATGAGACGTGTCAATGGCTTCACTTCACAAAAGAGCTTTGACCTTCAGACTTTTAACTGAAGGAGCTCAAATACAGATGGAGAGAAGCGCTCTGGGAATCTTTCTAATATCCATCTTGGAGCTGGTTGCTGAGGTGATAAGTGGGAATGTTGTGTTTGGGGTCAGAGGTGCCATCTGTAGCCAGTCAGGCATTGTATAGAGGAGGGGGAGAGTGGACATTCTTGTGAAGCAGACTGGTACTGAGACACATGCATACAGTACACACCTCTGGCTCCCCAAAAGAGAAGTTGGTTACAGATTGAAATAGTTCCTGTCTTCCTGTATTTTACCTCAGTGTTTTAAAGACTTAAAGTTTTTTACTATATAAATTTACAGCTTAAAGATTTGTTTTGATTTCAAGTATATGTGACCCTGTACTACAGAACCTGTCATAAGTATCAATTTTTGAAAATTGAGACTAATATATGTCACATTAAATCTGAATAAATAAGTTTCCTTTGATGTATGGTTTGTTAGGATATGACGATTTTTGGTCCAGATACAACTATTTGAACATTTAAATCTGAAGGTTCAAAAAATCTAAATACTGGAGAAAAAGCCTTTCAAGTTGTAAAAATGAAATTTTTTGCAATGCATGTTACTAATAATTTTTTAAAGTTTGATGTATTTTTAATAGGACATTTACAAAACCTTTCATGGAACATGATCATTACTTCATATTATAATGGTTGGTTTTGGAATAAAAGTACAATTTGACCCTTACCTGACAAAAGTCTTGTCGTTGATCCCAGTTGAAAGAGCAACAAATAATAACTTGACTTCTAGTTGATCATTTTGAGCTAAGTGACAGACCTTCTGGAACCTGCAAGGACTCAAGATTCTCACAGAAATCAGTCAAGTTTGGTGAAGGAAAAATCATGGTTTGGGGTTACATTCAGTATGGGCGCAAGCGACAGACATGCAGAGTGGATGGCAACCTCTTCTTCTTATATTTCAGCCTCCACATCAAAGTTCCTGAAAGTAAAGAGGGTCAAGGTGATGAATGAGGCATTTAAGATGAATCCAAAGAATCTTGATGAACTCTGGGAGTCCTGCAAGAACATTTACTTTGTCATTCCAGATGAGTTATTTGAGTCATTGCAAAGATAAATGGATGCAGTCCTCCAAGCTCATAGGAGTCAAGACACAATATTAGTTCTTTTTCCACAGCACCATGACTTTACATTCTATACTGTACACTGTTTTTGTTAAGTGGCAAGACTTGCAAAGTCAGACCTTAAGGTCCTAATTAAATAATTAAAAATCAAGGCATGATCATATTTAATTTTGGTAAAATAAAGATAATCTCGAGGCCTTTGCCTTTCCTATAAGCCACTTCTGAAACCAAATGATCAACTAGAGGTCAATTTATTATTTGTTGTTCCTAAACTTAGATTTTAACCACTTAGATATTACTTAGTTTTGACTATTGCCAAAAACATGCTTGTGCAACATAAGATTGGTTTTGTGTTCCAGGGTCACACATGTTGCTATTTTGACCTTGTTAATGATCAAGCAAAAAATACATTAAGCAGTTTTCAATTTTGATAGTAATAAGAAGTGATTGCACGGAGGATTATGTAACACTGAATAAAGGTGCAATGACATGTACTTTGATAGAAGACCTCATTTTTTCACACATGATCTGACCACCAGTTGACCTCCACCCTCCTGGAAGTCTTAAGATGTGCTGAACTGAACAGACAGATAGTCTTGTGCTCCCATTATCAATACGAGATAAAAAAAAAATTAATACAACTCTTGATGGAAGTAAACTTTGTGACATTGCAATTTGTTGAATGTACGCCATAATCAATGTCACAGATGATCCTAAAAATGGTCACTATCTGACCCTGAGAAGAACCATGTTCATTAAAAGGCTTTGAAATTTGCATTTTTTGTTGAATGTGGAGTGTAATTTAAATGAAAACACTCAGGGCAGAACAAAAATGAGCTCCTACACCTTTTAAAAATACAGCTAACAGTGTTTTGTTTTTATCACAGCTCTGCCAGTGTGAGTAGTTGACTTCAAGCGCATTTAGCAATAGTGCAACTCTCACACTGATTGCCCACTGAAGCTAAGCAGGGCTGCGCCTGGTCAGTACCTGGATGGGAGACCACATGGGAAGGCTATGTTGCTGCTGCAAGTGGTGTTAGTGAGACCAGTAGAGGCAGTGGCGTAGCGGACGGGCCCGCAGGGCACGCACCGCGGGGGGGCCCCGCGTGATTAGGGGGCCTCACGTCGTCGCGATTTTCAATAATTGAAAATTCAGGAACCGCAATAATCAAACTGTTGGGAACAACTGTGGTCGGAACCAAAGTTTACAGGTCTGTGTTCTCTGAACACCTCTCAAGCGGTGGACTACTTCATTCTGATTGCTTGCTGCCGAACCGCGTCATAGCCAATGAAGACGCGCCGCTGTTTCTCGCCGCCGGTTCTCGTTAAAAAATTAATGACTTCTGGCTACTTTGACGCTCTCGCCGTTTTTGGTTTGTGATCGCTCCTCAGTTTGTGAAGAATTCCCCGCGTTGTCGATCCACCCCGCCTATTTTCCCCGCTCCTCAATTTGTGACAGATATATACACTAGATATCGTATAGGGACCCTGAGAATGCGTCAATAGCGCCGCCACATTGGTACAGTGCTTCCAGGACAAATGTCATTCAACCGCACTAGTCAAGACAGTGTTATTACGTGAAGATGCGGGACTTTAGCGCTGTCTACAAGTGTAGTAACGAGCAAACAAAGAAAACAAAGCACAAAGGCAGAAAACTTCATAGGTTATATTAAGTTTTTATCTGATTTTGTATGTTCTGAACGTTGTGCTAAACAGGTAACGTTATTGATGATAACAGTCACTTACTGCATTAATCATAAGGCAAAGCAGCTCCAACTCGCACTAAATACTCGGCTTATGCTAGTTTTGTTGAATAAAATCAGCAAACAATGCAAAATAAATATGACAACGAGATGCTGCGCTGCCAGAAACGTGTATTAATGTCGGCTAGTGAAAGAGACATTCGGGGGATTCATTCACAAACGAATCGCTCCCTCCGTCAGTATGAGAAGTGAAAGCAGGAGAGGAGGATGTGTTTCAGGACACGGATTAGATCAAATTTAACAGCGAGGGTGAATAGTAAATTTCTGTACACGCAAACACAAGCTTTTTGTCAGGAATGCCCGTGCGATCAGTGATCCATCAATGTAGAAAAGTGATGTAAAATTATAATTTTCATTAAAAAAATTGCATACTAACATCCAGGAAAACTCCCGATCATAGATATATGTGTATATCTCTGTATAAGCACCCCCGCCCACCTTCGACTGGGGGCCCCGTCGGTGATCCCTGCAGGGGGGCCTCCGCATTTTGCGCTACGCCACTGAGTAGAGGGCACTCAACTTGCAGTCTGTGTGGGTCCTAATACCCCAGTATAGTGAAGGTGACTCTATAGTGTGTGCCATCTTTTGGATGAGATGTTAAACCGAGGTCATAACTCTCTTTGGTTGTTAAAAATCGCAGGATGTCCATCGAAAAAGAGTAGGGGTTTAATCCTAGCCAAATTGGCCTACTGGCCTCTGTCCATCATGGCCTCCTATTCATCCCCATATGATAATTGGCTACATCACTCTGTCTCCTCTCCACCAATCAGCTGGTGTTTGGTGTGCTGTCTAGTGCAATATGGCTGCCGTCGTGTTATTCTGGTGGATTCTGCACACAGGTGGCGGATTTTTGTAAAGCTCTTTAAGTGTCCAGAAAAGTGCTATATAAATGCAAGCAATTATTATTATTATTATTATTGTGAAGGGGGCGGGACATGTCTGTTACTGGAGAGCATTTGATTGGTCTGAAGATTTGATGAGAAAATAAGAGGTAACGTCAAAAAATGATTCAGAATTGACAAACTGCAAGCTTTGGATGTTTGTATGTATTTAATGTGAATTTTGTTACTGTTTTGGAGCACGCTGCCCTATAAATGTCCTTAAGAATAACATACTGATACTAACATCTAACCTTATTTTGATTCCAACAATGACTTTTTGGACAACTATAAAAAATCTCATGCAAATAAGTGTTTACTTCTAGTCCTCTAGTAGTATAAATGTATCTCTCTTCCACGTGTCCTGCAAAATCACATTTGCTGTCCCCAACAGACAGGTAACCAGGGGGTCACCCTATCACAATATGTGGACATTTGATTCCATGTTTGCGCAAATAAATACAGCTTTGGTGAATATAAGAGACTAGTTTTGAAAAACAATCTTACCAACCTTTTTATTCATGCTGGTGTGTCCATTTAGTTTCACATGTTGCATGTTTATATTTTGATTATTTGAAAGGGATAGTTGACCCAAAAATGAATATTTTCTCACTGTTTATTCAGATAAATAAATTTAAACCCTTTATGATTTTTTTATTCTGTTGAGCATTAAAGAAGATATTTTGAAGAAATCCGAAAACCTTTAAATTTTATTGTATATATAAAAAAAACAAATTGTATAGAAGTCAGTGGTTAAAGGTTTCCAGCTTTCTTCATAAATATCTTCTTTTGTATATTTTGAGTTGTAGAAAGTAACTCAAACAGATTTAGAACAAACGAAGAGAGATTAAATGATGACAGAATTTTTTTTTTTTGTGTGAACTATCCCTTTACACCTCCTAATTTTCCTCATGGGACTATAGGTTGTAGGTTTCTTTTAAAATACAATCTCTTTGTCTTCATTGCGCAGGTTGGTGACGGTGTGGATGAGCTTCGCAGAGCTGAATGTGCCAGTCATGTGCCTGCCATCAAGAACTTCTTCAAGGTAAATCAAAAAACAGTTGCCCACAACTAGATGCCTTTGTTTTGTCTTCATTCACATAATCGAGTTCTGCAGACATAGTTTCTCATAAATTAGGTATTTACAAATGAGAAATAAAAGCGGTATGAATGACAGTGTAGGAATCTTGAACAAACAGATTTTACAGCAGTTGAATAATTTTTATCTTGTAGCTGTTTATGAGTTGCGAAATGAATGACAGATTAAGATTGTTAGACATTTCTTATCAGATAATCTGATTTCTCACAATTCTTCTTTTTCTGCTTTATTTGATTTATGTGATGTTATCTTCCTTTTCCTACACGTCACCTTGGAGTTATAAGGTTCTATCTGCGTTCTGAATGATTTTGAGATATTGAGCTTTAAAGTTTTTGCATTCCATAGCAAACAGTATGTGTGTAACATTTGCTTTTTTTAAATAAAATGTAAACAACTTATAAAAAACATCATATAATGTAAATAAGTTGTCATTTAATAGGAATGTCAATAACTCAAAGAAACTTAAAGAATGTCAATTTTGACGAAGATGTCAGATAGAACCTTAATTCTAAGGTGACGAGACTGTAAAAATACTTTTTAATACACAGTTTTCTGTGTTTTTTATTTATTTACCATTGTGAATTGCATTATTGGATGTTAATCTGTCAACTTTTGATGTTGAAAATTCAACTCTAGAGTTTAATAAAGTGACTTTTTTTAAATATTATATTTTTATTTGACCTTAAAGCAACACAGAGCAAAACAGAAAGCAACAATTATAAAGACAGAAAAGAAACGGCAAACAAAACATAAAAAAGACAATAGACAGAAAAAGATTTTAAAACCATTGATGTATCCGCTCCTCCAGTTTTATTCATAGGATAACAATGTTACACATATATTTCTAAGCCAGTGGGCAGTGGGCAAAAAATGACAGGGTCATACCTTTAAACTGTTATCCTTCACATTTGACAGATTTTCAGGTGGCTTCGAAGCCAGCAATTCTATCAGAAAGATTGTGTCTAAGTCTCTCTAAATGTTAAGTGTTAATGTAGAGTTCAGGAAAGCCAGGATATAACACAGTGGTTTTGATTCATTTTTCCATAAACAATCATTTTCAACAGCCAGTCCATATTGGAAAGCTTTTTTAATTTGATGACTGAACACACAAAGTGAGTTCCGACCTAAAACAGTGATTGCTGGATCAAAAAAAGACTTTTAAATTTCACTCCAAAACTGGCATGACCAAAAAAAGATGTCCTGAGGAACCCTCCGCAGGTTCACATTTGTTACATTTAGAGGGGATATGGGGTTTTATACCAACAAAGTGAGTTATATTAACATATTAGAATATTAGCATATATATTGACATATTAGCATAATATACAACACCAACCCATATAATATATCACTTTAAACTATTAAAAATTTTAATAAAAATCACCTTTTCTAACTTTTCAAGGTTAAAACTTGTTGAAATAAACATCAAGGTTGCATAATGCAATTCAGAAGCATAAATATAGGGGAAAACACGGTTCACAAAATACAGAAAACTGCTAATTTACAGATATTTTTACAGTATTACATTGCTACTTTCTTGAAAAATCTGATTTATCTTAACCTCTTTGCACACTCAAAAAACGTAATTGATTTGCATGTATGCATACTTTATATACATATGAAAGCAGTGATGTCAAGCAGCTAGTCAGTGTGCTCTTTAATAAACGAATACAAAAATGAAAGAGGCAGGTAAATGGTTAAAGTAAACTTGTGTCTTGTGTCTTGTTTTCTGCCCACTCATTTGAATGAATGGGCAGGATATGTAAACCAGCCTCTGACACACAAACTGAAAGCACAAACCTTCCCAACATGTGTACAGATGCACTCCTGTGTTTTATTCTGAGATTTCCCTCTTGTAAATGGTTTCCTTCCTTCGCTCGTATCTGTGAAGTGATGGCTAGCAGCTTGGTGCCAGCTCTTATTGTATTAAACTCTTCCTCCGGTGTCATGCCCTATTGTTCTCCTGAAGAACGAATTGTGCCGCTGACAGGCACCACGCAGCCCTACTGATAAAAGCAGAAATTATGTCAAGGGAAAGGTTAAAAGTGTTTGTTTTATGCCTTTTTAAATGATTATTTTATCATTTAAAGTTTTATGTATCTTAAGTACGCGTCTGTGGGTTTATTTACTTCACCACCCAGATGATGGGGCTTTAACATTTCCATATTTTATTAATTATTATTATTATTATTATTTTTTTTTTTTTTGGTTGCTTGAGATTGTTAAACGTACTTTATGTCTGGGATTTTGTCTGGGGTTTTTAATGCCTTATAAAGACATTGCCCGGTCAGCTCCCCAGGCATGCCAAGAATGCTGTTTATTCAATTCTCTGTGTTTCTTTCTCTCTTTTGAGATCGACAACCTTCATGACCTTGTATTGTGTCGTTTATCCGCAGTATGTGTGTGTGCATCTGAAAAATGTCAGAATGAATGGATTACAATTTTCTTTTATGATATTCCCATTTGGATTGAAATCTTGTTGGGTTATTTCTGTGTTGATTGATGGTTGTTCAAGCTGATGAACTTTCATAAGGTCAGGAATGAAGTTTTATAGCGTGGGAGAGGCTGAGCCTCCCCCCGCAACCAACTAGAGCTTATACTGTATGGGACTGGACCCCGTTATAGCCATAAAATGAGAAGCCGGAGACAAGCTGTCACAGGCATTTACAGTGTTCTGTCTCGACGGTCCTGCAGTAAATTAATGATAACACTTTCTAAATTGGGATTGAGGGATCTGTGAAATCTCCAGCGTGTGACAAATCCACAAGTCACAGATGAAAACCTTTCTGATTCACAGACAGTCCACAGATGCATTTGCCTATGTTAAAATAATTAGAGTTATGTCATTGTTTGCTCAGTTATTTTAAAAAACATTATCTTCTTTGTGGTCCATGGAAAAAGTAATAATTAACTTGAGGTTGAATAAATGCTGACAGAATTGACATTTTTGGGCAAACTATCACTGTTTTCAGCTGCAGTATGTAAGTTTGACACCCAGTGGTTGGACTAGGTATTGCACTCCTGGTTCAAAATGCATGCAAGAACAGGATGCCAGATTGAGTAAACCAACAGGAGTGTGCCTGGATATCGAGCCTAAAGGCTGATTTAAGGCTAATTTAAATTAAAAGGAACAGCATGTGATAGAAGAATTATTTTCCATATTAAAAGGAGTTTTTATTCTAACCAACACCTCAAATATATATATTTATTTCTTGCAGCTGAACAACAGGACAAACTGACAATGATCACCTCAGGTACACTGCTATGCTTTATTCAGTGTTAAATGCTAATGTGAGTTTGAATGTCATTTTACATGACATGTATTGCCATACTACTGAAAGCAGCAGCATATAGTTCACCTCAGATAAAATTAACTGTTTGAAATTAAACGTTAGCACACAGGGTTACATTGTAACATGCTTACTAGAGATGCGCGGATCAGCTGTAATGTCACCCGAATCCGTGGCTTTATAATAATCATCCACCCGCCACCCGCCCGCACATATAGTTTTATCTGATATATGTATCCACACCCGACCCGTACCTGAACGTCACTTTAATAATTTAACTCTTGGTTTTAGGCATGATGACCACCGTCACCATGGGTATTAACAGCAGATTCAGTGAGCTAATCTGAGCATCTCTGATAGTAAAATAATATGTTAATTGTAAACACTTTGAAATTTGTGGGGATGTCTAGGTGTCGGGCGTGAGGTGTCTGAATAACACAGCTAAGTAACGACTATGGACAAGGTTTCAGGCAGCCGATGCAATCGGAACCTATACCAAAGTTGGTGATCCGGGGGTGTTATAGAATGCTGAGGACCGGGTGGTGGGGGTTGGTGGGGATGAAATTACGAGAGTTTTCCGGGAGAAATAACAAAATGGGAGGGTGGTGGGAGATGGGTCTGAAATACGGGAAAAACAGGAGTGTTGGCAGGTATGGCCTAAATGGCAGCTATGTTACAGCATGTTTACTTGGCCTTTTTCTTGGCACTGTGCAAATACAGAATAGCATATACTGTGCCTAATTTCAGACGATTTCGCCTCACCTCCAAAATGCGGCCAGCCACAGTGAATGAGTGTTTGCTCGCACCGCTTGATGTAGGAATGTACAAGATTCTCCTCACAAGGCGATGCAGTCATGGAAATAAGCAATCATGTTTCTCCCAGAACTATAGCAGATTTTCCTCTGATGACTCTACTAACTGATAGTTTGAACAGTACTCTTGCACTTCATCCATTATTTTGGGCGTCTTAACATCCCATTCTTCAAAGCTTACACTCTGCTTTTCACTGGTCCACTTCCATGTCCTGCTACATCCACCCGTGACCCACCCACAATTAATCATAATGTATTTTTTTTATTACCCAACCTGCCCGCCCCGTGGACTATCGACAGCGCCCGCAGATATAACCGCCATCCGCGCATTACTACTGTCCACCTAATGTTTACGTTTGTAATATGTATGTTATTTGCTAACTTATATAATAACTCTGAATCTGCGTCTCATTTCGGAAGCTGTAACTGTCCACCGTAGGTCACATTTTTGGTTGTGGGCACATACTTTGAGAGCTTTCATGACTAAATGAATCAAATACATTGTTTTCCTTCAAGGCGATCCGGGCTGCTGAAATATAATTGACATAAGTGGCATTGGGGGGTAAAGGAACCAAAACGAAGACAGACATTCAGTAACAGGCATTTTCAAAGCAGAATATCTGACTTTAGCATTGTTTTTCAGCAAGTATGTTGACTTAAATGTTTCTTAAATATCTGTAACCTTATTATGGTATTATTATACTTAAGAAGAGTCAAAAACTTACATGCAGCACCTTCAAGGCGCAATAGAAAAAAATGTTTGCAAGCTGATTCTGATTACAAGGGATGATTCTTAATTCAGATGTATATGGGAACTGACTATTAAGCTTTTCAGATAGGGCTGTACGGCAAAATTCAAAATCAAGATAAAGATATTTAAATAGGCAGGTGTTGTCAAATGAGGGCAAACATACAGATTAAAACACCAGCAGTCTCCTTCAGCTTCTTGTGATCTGATTGACCAAAATGCATCTTAATGTAAAGAGAGATTCAGAGGTCAACAACACACTCATTTTTCTGATATTTAGTCCAGGCCTGGTTTACAATTACACTCAGGGATAGGGAACTGAATCAAATGTAAAATCCAATTCATTTATCACAGGCACATCTTGGCTTCTGAGATGTGCCTACAGCATATCAGTAACAAGATGAGCCACAGTGCAATCTAAATCCCTCCAGTTACCCCTCCCTGCTTTCTCCATTTATCACTCACACTTTTTATTGTCTCTTCATGGCGAGTCTGTGCTAGTAAAAGCTGTCATGTGTACAGAATGATTAGTCGGTGCTTTAGTGCTTAAAAAGAAATGTAGGACTGTTTGCTTTTGCAGAAGAGTCATCAAGGAGGATGTTTGATATGCAGCAGTCATCAGAGAAGACTATTAATACCAATATATCCACCTTTTCAATTTGCATTAATAAAACTAATAGAAATTAATTATTTTAATGTGCAATACATTCAAGGTCTGCATACCAAGGCTGCATTCATCAAAAAAAAAAAAAAATAAATAAATAAATAAGTAAAATGGACAACACATCACCACTTCTGCTAAAAGTGAACCCAAGATACCTCAAAGATGGATGCTGACATCTTACACTGATGGCTTTATTTGGAGCCAGAGCCTGTGCAGTAGTAATTGAGAAGTGAATATCTTAATAGTTTAATATATATTAGGCTTCATTTACCTGACAATAATATAACCAAAAATGGGGAAAAAATTATATTGAGTTTTTAAAAAAAAGTGTTTTCAACAAAAGATTTACAAAATGATCAACAAAATGTTTATGCATATCTGCGGAAATGTCAAAAATTCTGTATTGTGCATACTAGGCTGATATTTGGCACTATCACCTTCTTAGTAAACAGTACCTGTTGGGAAATTATGTCATGCAGTCGGCAGCTCTGCATTTGGGTCAACAGTATGTCTAATTTGTCATGACCTGTAAACTGCTTTTTGAATGCAATTTGAAGTTAATCCTCACATACAGTTCAACTGGAAGGTATTGATAGCGCTTCACTTTTTCCACATTTTTTATGTTACAGCCTTATTCTAAAATGGATTAAATTCATTTATTTCCTCAAAATTCTACACACAATACCACATAATACCACATATTTTTTTTAAACTGTTGCAAATTTATAAAAAATAAAAAAACTGAAAAATCCCATGTACATAAGTATTCACAGCCTTCTCAATTACAACAACATTATGATATGTTAATATTAAAGCTTCCATCTCCTCCTGAACCTTGTGAAAAAGTGTGCCTTGGCATGAAATATTGCATGAAATTAGCCACTAATATTAATTAGCAGCAAATATTAATTTACACTACTGAGAGATTTCAGCTGCAGTCTGAGCTTTCCATGCCTTTTTACACTTCCCTTTCTTGATGTGTTTAATGCGTTTTCCCTGTGTTATTTCATTTTATTACACACACCTTATTTTCTAAGCTAATTTGTTTTGCTTTCTTTGCATTGTATGTATGGATTACTAACATTCTAAGAATTTAATATTTAGAAGGTTTAAAATGAACCACGTTTATTTGGAAAAACAAACCTTGTGTAATGTAAAGCAAATTTTCATAATGCAGAACAAAATATTTGTGAGCCCGGATACTTGATCGGTATTGTAGGTCTCGGTTTTCTGCATGATTGACTGATGTGAGATGAGCTTTTATAGTCTGAAGCGCTGGTGTATTCTAACAATGAGCTGCAGGCGTGAGGTGTGTATGGTAGAGCATCTGTCCTCAGTCCTGTTAATACTGCTAAAGCCCTGAAGCTAACTGTATGTCAAGGGGCTCATCTAAAGCAAGTAATAACAGAGAATTAAGTCATTTAACTCCTCCTGAGTGGAAAAAAGGATTGACGCGATAAAGTAGGGAGGAGAAAATTAGCCCGAATTCAACATAATGTTCTATAGATGAAATCAGCAGAGTCACTGTAAAAGCAGTGAGTGAACGAATCGGTCCGGACACGTTGAAGTTGTTTGGTAAAATGTGGAAAGAGAGCTGAATGTAACAGCGTGGTAATCCATTGTAGAGCTGTGGGTTTTGTTGGGTCAGAGCCCAATCTGCACTCATGAGGCCCTGCGGCAATGAGTCTCTGTTTCTGTGTTCTTCTGCTCCCTTCCCTCCCACAAACCAGATTACTCACTCTGAGCGAATACTCTAGATTCACTCACAGTGATTTGATGTGTTTTGTTGAGCAGTGATTAACTATGATATCCTGTCATGGAAATCCTCCGAGGATCTTTATCTCAGTGACCTCAGAGCTGTTAATGAATGCTGGTGACAGAAAAATCCCTTATAAGGAAATATTTAGTATGTGGAGTTGTTAGTTTTAGGCCTATACATTCTTACATCCTGCTTCTGATATAATAATTCTGACACTTAAAGAAACACTGCACTTTTTTGGAAATAGGCTCATTTTACATGTCACCTAGTGTTAAACAGTTGAGTTAGCTTCAAGAGTTCACACTTAGCTCATGATCTATACATAGCTTGTTTGGTGTGCTGTCCCGGGAGAGAGCCCTGAGCTCAAGAGATCCTCCTGTCCAGGGCTCCCCGCTTTCAAAGGGTGACGGGAAAGTGAGCTCAGGTCAATCTCAAACTCCCCTGCTGCTGAGGCCAGTGTGAACTTCCTCAGAGTAAGACATTAGAAAAAAAGATTTAGGCTTATTTTATCTAAAATATAGAGCATACCAGGGAACCCTTTGGGAAACCCACGCGGACACGGGGAGAACATGCACGCTCCGCACTGAAATACCAGATGGCCCAGCAAGGACCCGACGCTTTTAGTATTCTTACTGTGAGGCAACAGTGCTAGTCACTGGGCCACCATGCCGCCCTTTCTGAATAAAGGTGGAAGAAGGGGAGGAGGGGGGTTTCTTCCAGACGAAGATAGTTGTAGAAAGGAAATGAGGATATATATAGTGACTTGGGATCCTTTGATTGGAAGATCATGATTAGCTAATGTGGGCCAGCTGGGTTAATCATGAGCACGTGCTCCTTTCGAAATTAGTTTAAAATGAAACTTCACATAGCATAAATAATCGAATTGGATTAGACCATTAGCATCTCGCTCAAAATAAAAGTTTCAATAATTTTTACTATTTATAGCTTGACTATTCTGTAGTTATATCATGTACTTGTGACTGACAGAAAATGAAAAGTTGCTATTTTTAGGTCGATATAGCTATGAACTACTCTGGTGTAATAATCAAGCAATTTTCTGCTGTATCATGGCATATGCAGCACATGAAAATAGTGCCCAGCTGTAATACATGATCATTTTAAAATATTAAAATAAAAGGATTTAAAATGTTCCTTTTTTCATATTGTACTTAATTACTGTTGTAGTACTGTAAAAAAAAAACATCCAGTAAGAAACATCCTGATTTTACACAGATTAAAATTAATAGAAAATAATGTTCAAACAAGGTTTAAACAAGGCAAAAATGTACTTTTACAATTATTTACAAAGAACCCGCAAGAAAAGAAAATGTAAAAATAAAAATGTATAAAAATGTATTTGAATTTATGAAAGCTGAATGATATTTTCTAATTCTGAATGTAATTAAATTATCGCTTCAGCGATTTTTTAACAATTGGAATAAGTGTTTAAACTACAACACATAATATAACACATTTATTCATTCATTCATTCATTCATTTTCTTTTCAGCTTAGTTATTTTATTAATCTGGGGTCGCCACAGCGGAACAAAATGACCAACTTATTCAGCACATGTTTTTGGCAGCAGATGCCCTTCCAGCTGCAACCCATCACTGGAAAACACCCACACACTCATTCACACTCATACACTACAAACAATTTAGCTTACTCAATTCAACTATAGCACATGTCTTTGGACTTGTGAGGCAAACCAGAGCACCCGGAGGAAACCCGCGCGAACATGGGGAGAAAATGTAATCTCCACACAGAAATGCCAACTGACTCAGCCGATGCTTGAACCAGTAACCTTCTTGCTGTCCCACTGCGCCACCGTGACGCCCAATATAACACATAAGAAATATTATATCTATATTATTAATTATAATAAAAAAATATACAAAAATACAGTTTTAAAAGTAAATTAACATACATGGCTTAAACGTGAGACTAATTTGTATCCCTGTATTCTTTAAAGTACTATGGATGAGACACATACTTGCTGGAAAACCTATATATTTATTATATACAGTAGAAGTCAAAATGGTTATCCCTCCTTTGAAATCTTAATAATTTAAAAAATATTTTCCAAGTGCTGTTTAAAAAAGAATATATGTATTTTAACATATTTTTAAACAATAGTTTTAATGACTCATTTCTTTTGCAACTAGTTATTTAGCTCAAAGTGCTTATCAAGGGTAATTAGGCTAGTTAGATTAATAAGGCATGTGGTTGTTAAACAGTGGTTTGTTCTGTAGCCAATCAAACAAATAATAATTTCGTAAAGGACTGACAATTTTGTATTTAAATTTGTTTTTATAAACTGCCTATACTCCAGCCAAAACTAAAGAACTTACACTTTTCATGTTATTGGAAATACAGTGGAAATGTTCTGATAAACATCACTTGGGACTTATTTAAAAAGAAAAGAAAAAAAACATTCACAGGAAATCTAATCGCTAATCATTTTGCCTTCAACTGCATATATATATTGTCCAGTTTCAAAAATGTGTTTATAATTGAGCAATTCAACGGTGGTCAGTCTCTTGATGTTTGTGTCATTACAGGAGGCTCAAGCATTTATTACAGCCTCTCAGCAAGATGAGGTGACGGAGGAGCAGATTTTGGCTGCGGTTGCAAAGATTCGACCACCAATGGAGAGAATGAGGAGACCCTCAAAGACAGTGGATAAGGAGGAGACTGTGGTAAGATACCACAAAAAAAACCCAAAGCCTTTGCTTTGTACAAGAGATTCATTCATTAACATTGAAGAAGTCTGTTTCTCAGTGAGAATAATGATACACATCATCTATATTGTCTCTCATTGATGTTTCGAGTTAATTTTGGTCTTTTGTTGCATTTTTGTGCCACACTTACAGGGGACAAACTACAGGAAAACTAATGCTGCAATGGAGATGAGACGGATTAACAGAGACTCCTTCTGGGCACGTGCAGAGGTACTGTACAGCTCAACAATCTTTACATCTGGAGTTTAACTTAACAGCTCATTCTTTCCCCAACTAAAATTAAGAAGGTTCTTATTTGTATTGCCTTTCCCTCCCATGACATATTTTTATAAATACAATAAATTCAAAATTTGAATCATCCTGTGAAAACCATTTTTAAAACATTGCGCTATCCTGAAGATAGTACTTTTTTTATCTCTGTTATTTTAAAAGGCACCTATAATGAAAATCATCTGTAAGCTGTTTGAACAGAACTGTGTATGTATAGTGTCACCACAGTTATATTGGGATGATATAAAGACAATAAGTCTCTTTTTTCCCTGACGTTAATATAGGATCAAAATCCCTTTCTTTTTAATGCCCACCTTAATGTGACGTAGGAGTGTGGTTTCCACGCCCACCCATTTGATTGACAGCTGCGTATTAACATGTCTCCGTAGTAACTCGTATGATCATATCAACAAGATAAGATGTGTGCAAAGCTACTGGGATTAAAAGATCTGTTCAGCTCTCTGTGATCATTAACCATCATCAGATGTGACCAAGAATGAGCTTTACAAGTTTAAAATGTTTTTAAAACAGTGCATGTTTGTAATGAATTACAACGATTTTACCGTCTTTATCACTACAGTCTCATGTTAGTACAGTTATTAAAGAAGACACTTCAATCCCAGTTTGTGGAGGTTAAATCAGGTTTATTTTGTACATTAACATAACAGATATACATACAGCAGTGGATAGTAACGTGTAACCTGGTACATTTGCTGTGCAAAAACAGTGAAAATTTAACGTGCGCACTGTGTGTGTGTGTGTGTGTCTGTGTGTGTCTTTGTGTCTGTATGTGCATGAAATTTGAAACATCGTTGTTTTTGACTCATTGTTGCAGAATTAACTTCACAACAAATACATCAAATAATCATTGGGAGAGTTCTTACTGTAGTATTTCTCAAACCGTCACGTGAGATCTGCTTCATTCATGTCTGTCACTGTGCTGTTTACCTGGCGCAGCCAAGGTGGAGATTGAGGCACACTCTGACAGGCACATGGGAACGGTGGGCGGGGAGAACTAGCGTTAAAGGCACAGCTAACAAAAATAGCTATATTTTGTTCTGAGCAGACAATCCAATACTCTGAAAGCTGTAATAAATAATTTGATGGGTGTTTTGAGCTGAACATTTAGAGACAGATTACAGATTCTGGTGACACAAGACTTTTCTTGAACAATTGGTAAAATAGGTGCTCTTTAAAGTCAAATCTTTATTCTAATTCTGACAAATCATAAAGTCTGATAAGTCTGACAGTGACTACTGCATAATTGGTTCTTCTGTTTTATGTGACAGAAATGTATTTGTGGTTTGCAGATTAACAAAATCTTTAAAAAAAAATCTTTAAAAATTTAAATTAGTGAAAAAATTATATTTAGTATAGTACAATTTATTTATAGCAAACGTAATCTTCTACAACTTGTTTATGCTTTATTTTATTTTGCACTTTGGTGATAATCTTCTTTAGTAATAGAGCAACCTCACAGTAGGTCTGCATTCCAAACCATCGAATTGCAAACGCTTATTGTATATTGGTATTGTGCAGCTTTCACATCTATAAAATAAGGAACTAAGAGATAATAAACAGTCAACCAGGAATTATACAGAAAGATCTGGTAATTTTTCAGTTGGCTAGAAGTGCCCCGTAGAGCTTTTTAATGCCAGGTTCAGACTACACACAGTGCATTTAAAATGGGATATATCGCCCTCTGAAGGGCAATTCACAGTGAAACTCAGAAATTCACAGTGAAGAACAGTCTGTGACTCTTCACTTTGTCGTCACAGAAAGATTAGCATATTGATATACATTTTTTCTATGACAGGTTTGTTTACTTTTGTGATGTTGACCAATAAGTGTGCAGATGTTCTTTTGTAGACAACTTTCAAATATAGAGAAGGAAAAGAGAAACAAGATAAACACAAGCAAGTCATGTTTATGCTCTTGTTTCCTGAAGTTAGTTGCTAGTTCCAACTTTTTGATGACATCACACGTGTACTTAAAGGGACAGTTCACCCAAAATTACAATTCTGCCATCCTTTACTCTCAGGTGATTTTTTTTCCAAACCTGTATATATTTTTGTTCTGCTGAACACAAAGGAAGATAATTTAATGAATGTCAGTATCTAATCAGATCTTGCCTCTTATTTACTCCCTAATATTTATTTTTCCAATGTCAGTAAATAGAAGATCAGTTTGGATATTGACATTCTTCCAAATATCTTCCTTTGTGTTCAGCAGAACAAAAATAAATTTATACAGGTCTGAAACAACCTGAGGGTGAGTAAATAATGACAGAATTTTTATGTTTTGGTGAAATATCCCTTTAAAGACAGAAATGATGATTGGTTGAGATCGTTTGTTTCTTACTCATGACACAACAGTGTGACTTTTTTGTAACAGGCAAAAATATGTTGTAAAGTGTTTTCATTTTATTATTATGTGTATTTTCAGTGCTACTAAAAGTAGTTTATCATAAATTTGTGCCAAATAATGTGTTTTAGCGTGAGGAAGAGGAGAGAAAGGAAGAAGAACGTCGAAGGGCTCTAGAAGACAGGCGACGCTGGGAGAGAGAAAGAGTCCTGAAAGAAAAAAAAGAGGCTGAAGAAAGAGACCGAAAGATGAATGAAAAGCTGCAGATGATTGAAGAACAGAGGTTTGTATGGTACACCTCATAAAAGCCTGCTTTTGTCTGAAGGGATAAGTCCATCTTTCAGCTTCAACTGCCTGCTGATTTTATTTCTCAGGAGGATCCAGGCTCAGCTTGAGGAAGAAGGTCGAAAAGTGGAGAAGTCGAAATGGGTGAGTGTGTCCGTGACTGCATTTACACTCATTCTCTGAGGTTTAAAATCATATAGTAACGTTGTGTTGTTTGTTTAATTGACAGGAGCAGC
This sequence comes from Danio rerio, assembly GCF_052040795.2. Taxonomy (NCBI): domain Eukaryota; kingdom Metazoa; phylum Chordata; class Actinopteri; order Cypriniformes; family Danionidae; genus Danio; species Danio rerio. Next base: position 45,290,607 of record NC_141025.1, read on the forward strand.
AGCAGAGAGAGCATGAGGAGGACATGAGGGCTCGGCTCAGACGCAGCGAGTCTATTGAGAAAGCAGCAGTGAGTTTTTTCTTCAGACCTCATAACCTGAATTAAATGTAGTGTAATCCCAGTACTAAGCTACAGTGTCAAACAGCCACAGCCTTGTAGAATTTATTTCCAATCCTGCTTTAGCACACTTATCTGTAGGTTTCAGTTTTATCATAGGAATCATAGGATTTGTAATCTTCATTTCATCCTACGGGACTCCTGCAGAAATCATGTTTACGGATGAGCTAAAGTATTCAAAACTTGTTATTATAGTTGTATGGAGCAGAGTAAGACTAAAATCCATTGACATGAAATGAGAGTGCTTGAGTAATTGTTGGTGAGAAATAAGAGCGTGACACAGCAAGAAGAAGTGGAGCTTTTATTATGCCACAGTTGAACACTTCTGGTTCTTTTGGTTATGATCACCTGAAGAAGAAGCAGCACAGTTTTATCATACTAAATATGTTTTAGAGTTTTTTATAATGTTGTTCTGTGCAGTCTAATAAAGCAACAACATATTAAAGCATATTGTGTTATACGCATTAATATTTATTTATTACTTTTATTAGCTGTGATTTTCAGAGGAATAAAAAAATAAGAGGAATGATAATAATAAAAAAAGCATATATAGCCATTAGATTATGTTAAGTGCAAGACAAAATAAATGTATTACCTAGCCTCACAGCGACAAGAATAAACATAGTTTATACATAATCATATTGAGCATGTTTAAATGTGTAAACATACTTTATTTTACTTAGTCAAGTCAATTACACTTACAACCACAAATCAGAAAAAGTTGGGACAGTATGGAAAACACAAATAAAAAGAATGTAGTGATTTCTCAATATAGACAATATGAACACAAACTATTTCATGTTTTGTTTGGTGAACTTGATTTCATTACAGTATGTACGTCGTTTCCTGTCATTCTGACCTGCAACACGTTCCAAAAAAAGTTTTGATAGGAACAATTCAGGGCTAGTAATCGGTTAAATGAGTTAAATAATGTCATTTGCAACAGGGGATAATTGTGATTTGGTACAAAAGCAGCATCCAAGAAAGGTCTAGTCCTTTCTTAGAGCAAAGATGGGTCGAGGACTGCCAGTTTGCCAACCCAATAAGTGAGAAAATTATTGAACTGTTCAAAAAACATGTTCCTCAAAGAAAGATAGGAAGACATTTGGATATTTCACCTTCAACTGTGCATAACATAATTAAAAGATTCAAAGAATCTGGTGGAATTTCAGCACTTAGAAAAGGGCGTAAGCCTAAGCTGAACTACGGGGATCTCTGATCCCACAAATGGTCCTGCATCAGGAATCATTTATCTATAAGCAATATCACCACATGGGCTCAGAATTACTTTGGCAAACCTGTGTCAAGTACCACGATACATAGTTACATCAACAAATTTCAGTTTAAACTGTACTGTGCCCAAAGAAACCCCTACCATCCACCCTACCAGTGGAAGCATGTACTGTGGTCTGATGAATCAGTATTTCAGGTCTTTTTTAGGAGAAATGGACACCGTGTCCTCCGGACCAAAGAAGAGAAAGATCATCCAGACTGTTATCAACAACAAGTCCAAAAGCCAGGGTCTGTCATGGTATGGGGATGTGTCAGTGTCCTTAGCAAAGATAACATTGAATGTGTGGTGCATTTTGAAGCATGACGACCCTGTACTGTTGCCCACCTTAAGACTTGTTTGCAGGAATAATCGGACCAAATTACATCCGAAACACTTCATCACTTGGTGTCTTCAGTCCTTAAATGAATGACAACTTTTGAGTAGCATCATTACAAAGTGCTAAAGGCTTTACTGTTCTAACTTTTGAAATGTGTTGAAAGAACCAAAATTGGAATTTGTGAATATTAAAAAAATTCATAAAAATTCTGAGAAATACATTAAATAATGTTTGTTGCATTGTCTGCAATTAAATACAAGTTAAAGTAAATATACAAAAAAAAAAAAAAAAGGTTAAAATTACTACTACATTTTTTTATTTGCTTTCCATACTGTCCCAACTTTTTTCTGATTTGGGGTTGCACATTACAAACATTTACAATAGTAAACCATAATAATTCAGGTAACACTGCTTAAATGCGATAGAAAATTTGATTAAATTCTACCTATGTATATCATTTAATCTGTGTACAGTATGACTTTGGGCTTTACATGACCACTTATTAATCGGGCAGATAGTCATTGGTTTATAAATGTGCATGTAAATGCACTAAGTGATATGTTTCCCCAATTGATTGATTGTAAGGAAATGTTTGTTTAGTTTTGCATTCTGATAGCTTTTGATTGGGCCACCACTTTGTCCCGAAGCAAAACTAACTAAGACCCTCTTGCTTTATTAAATCAAACACATTTATGCCAAGTTCAGACTGCATGATTTTTAAAGTAGTCGTGTCACAGATGTTTTTACACTGCTTGACTATCTGAGCTAGCGTTTTGTCGCTGCTTTGTTTACACTGCAATATGAATCAGCGACAGGGGCTTTCTCATTGCATAACTTTACAATAGGAAGAATTTTGTCTCACAGCCAAAAACACGTAGTATATTTTTTGTTATTAACTACACAACGAGAAAAAAGCCTTTAATGGGGTAGAAAATGTACATATTTGCTCACCTGAGTTTGGAAGGAATTAGCATTTTCTTCTCAACTTTCTTTTTTAACTTTCTGTATAAAACCTCAAAGAGACACGGGCGCTCCTGTCAAACCTCCTTTAGTTTTTTCTCAATTTCTTGGGTCCAAATAAGTTGGCCTTATGCTGGCCTGCAGGTACACACACACACACAAGTGAATGCTGCTCTCTCATTGGCTTTAGGTGATCGCTGATGTTATTTTCAGTCAAAACTCATTTCACACGGCATGATTTGAATCGCAGACAGCTCCAGATATTCAGCACACCAAATATCTGAAAGGCATCGGCGACTCATCTGCGATTCTCTCATATCGCGTCTTTGATAGTTTTAATCTGTGTGATCGTGACTCACGTGCACGAGCACTGATTTGCCTGTGATTTCAAGCATTTGTCGGCGATTTCCTAAAACTTGTCAGCGAGTCAAACTCGGGGCTAAAATCATGCAGTCTGAACTTGGCATTGGCCGAATTGAACAAAGCTTCTTTTGTCTGTAGGAGGCAGCAGCACTTGTTTCCCAGCGCACCATGAATCCCAGAGAGTTTTTCAGACAGTTATCAGCATCTTCACAAAATTCTTCAAGTCCTGGATCACCACGCTCAGGTAAGCAGCTTTCAGAATTCTTATCAGCTTAAAGAAAATGTTCACCCAAAAATAATTATTTTGTCATATTGTACTCACCCTTCACTTGTTTAACATCTATTTGACTTTCTTGTTTCTGTTACACTGAAAATAAGCTATTATTGTAGAAATGATGAAAACATGTACTGCAACCAATGACTTTCATAGTACTTGTTTTTTCTACTATTGAAGTCAATGGTTACAGGTTATCAACTTTCTTTAAAATATCTTCTTTTGTGTACAAAACAAAAAAGAATCTCATAAAGGTTTGAAACCACATGAGAGCAAGTACAGTTTTATTTTTGGATGAACTATCCCATTAAGACCTGTTCAAACAAACAATGATAACTCCAAGATAAAAATGTTTGGTTGATTAAAAGCATGTACTTACCGCATTTTTATTGTCTGCCAATTTAAACACTTGAACTTTGACATTCTGATATGTATTAAATCATCTTATTTTTCATTAGTCGAAAAAAAGTAAAAAATTCATTGAGTTTTGGTGTTGTTATTATTAAAGTTGAGCTAAACTGAGTTAAACTCAGAATAATTTTTATAGTTACCTTCTTTTATGTATGAACTGGTCTCTGTTTTTAATTCGCCTTTTAATTGACTCATATTCCTTTCATTTTATCCAGGAAAATCTCCATTCCGTCGCTACCAGCGCAGTTTGACAGACACTGCCTTCATCTTTGAGAGGACTAACTCCACCTCTGGTCCCACATCTCCACTCAGTCCTTCTGCAAGATCCCCATTCACACGTACTGCATCCACATCCTCATACACATCCTACAAATGTCCAACATCTCCACTTAGTCCAACTTTCCGGAGGATTCCTTCTCCACAGCACCCTCCAACATCTCCCCCCACATCGCCTCCTCCACGCTCCGTCCCGCCGCTGTCTCCTCTACCCAGTCTGCCAGTCTCCAGACCCCCTCCACCCCAGTCTACACCACCCAGCCGACCTCCTCCTCAAGCCCCAGTCCAGCCTTCAGCTCCACCTGCATCTCCAGAGCCGCTGGACATTCTCAATAAGTCAGAGACGTACATCTGTGAGGTTAACCGAGAGGAATTCACTGTCGCTACAGAACGTCCCACAGCTTCACTCTCTGAAAATGCCATCAACACTACAGGTAAGTGAGTTTAAGTCACAATAGAGAGACATAATAATTTAATTAATTCAATTCATCTTTATTTCTATGACATTTTTACAATGTATATTGTGTCGAAGCAACTAAAAGTTCTAGTAAAATTAAACTGTGTCAGTCCAGTTTTTAGAGTTGAAGTTCTGTTTAGTTCTGTTCAGTGCGGTTTAAATTTCAGTACTTAAAGCCCAAACACTGAATAGCAAATCCATCAATGCACAGCTCCACAAGTCCCAAACCAAGCAAGCCAGTGACGATAAAAGGATAGTCTACCCAAAATTTAACATTTACCCACTATTCACTCAACCTTAGTGGTACCAAACCTTTTATGAATTTATTTGGTCCCACTTTATATTAATGGCCTTCACTAATAGTTACTTACATCAAACAATAAATACAATGTACTTACTTTGTTAAAAATGTTTTGAGTTGGGATATGGGTCACATAAGGGTCTGGTTTGGTAATATGTGTTTTATTGATGGGTTAAGGTTTAACAATCATTTTATGACACACTTTATTTTGATGGTCCGTTTGTTGAATTAAGCTACATTGCATCTACATGTCAATTAATTCTCATTAGATTATAAGCAGACTGTTAGGTTAGGGTTAGGGTTGGAAAGTACTTGCAAAATTAAAAGCTTAACAGTAACCCATTTACTAATACTCAGGTGTTCTTTGAAAGTTACGCACAGTCAACAGAATATGTAAAGTGGGCCTTTAAATTAAAGTGTAACCCAATATATTCTCTCCAGATCTTGTTACTGCCTCTCCAATGCTGTGTGAATCAAAATCAGAAGTGGACTTTACAGTTAGAGCTGTGCTGGTTGAAGAAGACGAAGACGAAGAAGAAGATGATAAAGTAGAGGTAGAAGAACCAGACCAACCGTCAACTTCAGATATCAAAGGCAGCACAAACTATGAAGAAACAGTGGAAACAATTGCAGAGAAAGTGGAGTGTGAGGATGAGGATGAGAAGAGTATAATCAGGCCTCTGGTGGAGGTTGAGGAGCAAGAGCAGGAAACCATGTCTGAATCTGAAGATGAAGAAGATGCAGAGAAGCCGGCTGCAGAATCACAGGACAACCAGAACACTATTGTGGAGGAGCATTTACAGGCTGAAGAAGACAGAAATGTGATCTCAGATGATGAAGCTGAGGAAGATCTACCAGAGAATCAAGGTGATTGGAAGACACATGTGAATGCAGAAGGTTTCTGTGGTCGGGATGTCATTGATATTTATCTTGTTGTGTGTTCAGAGTTGTGTGTGAACGTATCTGAGTTTGAGCTGATGACCAGAGAAGATGAATTTGAATGTGGGACACCACTCAACGGGACAGGTAATGAGCTATATGAGCTAGAATTCTCTTTGTTTCAGAAATTGCTAGTTAAATTATTAGAAATCTGTTACCACTTGCACCACCGACCTTGTTCCGCTCACACGGCTCTTAGCCATGCACTAATTGCTACAATGATTTTTAAAACAGCATTTAATCACTTTAATACCCTCTCCTTTATGAACAGTATTCTGTGAATTGACATCTGTGTGAATTCATGAAAATATTACATTTGTTCTGATCTCATACCCCCTTACATTCTTACCGACCAGGCGGGAGTCCCTGGGCTCCATTATCTCTAGGCTCAGGGTTCTCTCCCTGGACAGCACAATAAACCTGCTGTTATTATTAAGCAATATCTAAATGTGAACTCTTGAAATGTAGATTAAAACACCATCAGAGGCCTTTTGACATTTGCTAAATCATTTTACATCATCGGTTAAGTATTTTTGACAGGTCAAAAAACAAAACTGGCAAAAATTAAGAATAAAAATAATACAATTTGGACATACGTTGATTTCACATTTTTTACAGGAATTTACATTTTTTTTATTGTTAATAGTAATTGACTCTATACTTTAGATGGAACTGTCACCTAAAGGAATAGTTCACCCAAAAATAAAAATTCTGTCGTTATCAAAACAAAATAAGAAACTGATTGAACTGAACTATCTTCTTTCGTTGAAAGTTGAAAAGTTGAAATAATTTTCATTTTGGGGTGTACTGTCCATTTAATTTGTTTTGATTAAATGCAAGTTTTTTTTTTAAACCAGCTACGCTTATTACAGTATTTCTTACAACACTATTGACATTTGCACAACAGTTAATGCATTTTTCTAAACAATTAGTCATTTGTGCACATCATAGTAGCAGTTTTTTATTCCTTCCAACAAATTGCAATTGCTTTCATACAACTCTCTGCTATTTTTAACATTATTATTTGCTTATGTCATGTCAGTCAAAACAAACTAAACCTGTGAATGCTGAATAGTCATACCATATAAAACTAATAGTCCTCATTTCATTATTTGAGTCATTAAATACAAAAATGTTGAACTAGTTGTCAAATTCTTTCAAGCAAATTTGATATAAAAAAAAAAAAGTCTTCTAAATTGAACAATTTCATGAATAATTTACAGACCCGTATATGTTGCAGGTTCAGTTTCAATATGTTCTTCAATATTGTATGCAGTTGTGCACAGCTATACCCAAAGGAAGTTTGTGTTTGTTGTAAATAAGGGTGTATTTATTCTTTTGCACAATGCTGTGAATAAATTAGAACTACAAAGAGCAAATGCAGTAAAAATGTGACACATACATATCCAGTGTCTTGTACTCAGATACCTCACTAAATGTAGTGATGTCTAACTTTACTGTATTTTTTAAATGGCTGTGCAAATAGTATTTAGTGCTGTCTTGAGCATTTTCAGGAAGTGTCACCAAAATCTGACATTTTTGTCTGGAAAAAATGTCCAGAGTAAACTGTCATAATGAAAACAGAACAAAGTCATTTGACTATCTTGTTCATAAACAATGGTGTCAGGACTTTTCATTTTGATGACACTGACACTTTTATTGACATCAGTACTTGCTTTTTAGGAATGAGCTATCCATTTTGAACAAGTGACACGCTTTTGCAGGTTATCAACTAGGTTTTGCAGTTTGTACAAATTGTTTAGAACAGGGGTCACCAACCTTGTTCCTGGGGAGCTACCTTCCTGCAGAATTCAGTCACAACCCTGATCAAACACACCTGAACCAATTAATAGTACCCAACGCAACACTTGATAATTACAAACAGGTGTGTTTGTTCAGGGTTGCAACTGAAATGTGCAGGAAGGTAGCTCTCCAGGAACAGGGTTGGTAACCCCTGGTTTAGAGAAATGCTTTAACTGTTGTGCAAATTGTGCGATTGACTCTATACTTTTAATGGAAGTAGGCATTTTCCTAAACTGTCCCTTAACGAAATGAGTTCAACAAAATAAAAAATTCTATCATCATCAAAACAAAATAAGATACTTTGAAGAATGCTGGGAACCAGTAATTCATTTTCAAAGTATTTGTTTTCCATACCATGAATGTCAATGTGTCCAGTTTCCAACTGTCTTCAAGCTACCTTCTTTTTTTTAAGATGATAGAATTTTCATTTTTGGATGAACTATCCCTTTTAATCACAGGTCTCAATCTCGATTCCTGGAGGGCCGCAGCTCTGCACAGTTTTTCTCCAACCCTAATATAAAAGCTGATCCAACTAATAATGGTGTTCAAGACTACTAGAGACTATTAAGCAGGTGTGAGTTAGAAGTGGTTGAAGCTAAACTGTGCAGAGGTGCGGCCCTCCAGGAATTGAGTTTGAGATCATTGCTTTAAGGCAACACAGAATATAGAATTAAAGTTGATGTGACTTGAGTTTTTAGGTACTGAACTGCATCTAATGAAAAGCATCTGAGATTTTTGTACTTTTTAACTCCACTACTGTGTTGTGTGATGCTTATATGAATGATGAATGACTTTGTTTTCAAGTAGAGGACGTGGATGTATCTGAGCACAGCACACCTGAGCGCTACTGTTACACCGTCAACCGAGAGGAGGAAGATGAAATCCAGACGGAGGTTTTAAAAGAGAATGGCGAAGTATGTACTACAACTGACATGACAAATCATCATCAATTTTCATGCGAAAAAATATTTCACATTCTAAAACATGTCTTTCTCCTTCTAGTCATCACCAGAAAGACTTCTGCGCGTCAGAGCTTTATACGACTACCAAGCAGGTTAGTGTCGCTTACTTCAAGGGGGGAATAAGTAAGGGATTACATCTACTGAAAAAAAAGAACATTTCATGGTTATATATGCTAGGCCCGTAGCCAGGGGGGTTCGGATGGTTTGAAAGACCCACCCCTTATAGACAAAGCTCCTTTTTTGACTGCTATGCCATAATAAATAGTGAAAATAACCCATCAAAAAAATGGATGCATACAATCTCATTCAAATCAAATCAAATCAAATCAAATCACTGAAATCACTTTTATTGTCACATCATAGCACACATGCTGCTGAAGATGTGATAATAAAAGTGATTTGAGTGATTTGATTTGAATGAGATTGTATGCATCCTTGTGACAACTGTTATTAAGTGTCATTCACTCCTTTAAAATTGAATCCTTTAAAATGCAAAGATGACATTGTTTCAGATGTCTTTAACATAAGCAAATAGATCATAACCAGTCTTTGTCTTGTCATAAGTTGCCATAAACCTGTCATAAACATGATTGTTATAAGGCCATTATAACTGTCATAAATTTCATAACAGCATCACAATCACTGTGGTGGTAAAAATTGAACTAAATATCCTTAAATATTAATAATGCTGTTCTAAAATGATTATTGACAATTTACTTTTTTTTTCCTCTGAAAAAATATTTATGACAATTAAATGGCCTCATGACAATCATGTTTATGACAAGTTATGTTTCTCTGTAAGGTCAAGTTGTCATGACAAAGACAAAGGCAAGTGTTGATGTATTTGTTTTTTGTCAAGTCGTCATGACGATGACATCTCCAGCAATGTCATCTTTGCATTTAAAATGACATAGCTAATTGTACAGTACGACACGCAATGGCAGTTGTCATAAGCATGCATAAAATCTCCTTCATATCATGAGTATAAAGATGACAGTCTTATGAACACGCTTTTCAAGTTGTTTTATCAAGCAATCCATAGTGTATAAACTCATGGTTTGAGGTAGATTTTCATACTAGTAATATAATGATGTAAAAGGCGTTTTACGATTCTGAAGTTGAAATCATATACACCTTTAATAGCCAAGGGAGACTTAATAATCCAGGAATATATTTATTTTTGGGTGAACAATCTTTTAAACCTCTCTTTTCCCCACAGAGGATGACACTGAGCTGTCTTTTGAACCTGGTGACATCATCAGCGATGTGGAAACAATCGACAAAGCGTGGTGGAGGGGCTGCAGCAAAGATGGACGCCAGGGACTTTTTCCTGCCAACTTCGTAGAGACCATCTAAAGACTTCTCAATTAAAGACGGTTCCTCTTCCCTTTTTCTCTTCACCAGTTCTCAGGGACTAAGAACATAAAGCCCCGTCTATGAGGACGTAGCATGTGCTCTGAGACTAAGAGTCACAGGAAAAGGGTCTGGAAGTGAAGCGTTCACAGGCAGAATCCAGCCAACAATCCTTTACAAGCAGCCAAAGTCCACAATGGAGCCTTTCATGATCGTCCACTGCAAGACTGAGGAGGATTCTCACACAACGCCAGCTCAGATACGGATTCAGTACACTTCCTGTTACACAAATCATACACAATTATCACACACTTTACATCATTTATTATTTTACACATGGTTCTTACTGTTATCATTACCAAAGGTGGTGGAGCTGTCTGCTGAAGTTTGTTAATCCAGCTTACATAGTCATGTAACGGCTCACCCTGAATATAGAAACTTTTTTTACTGTGTCTGATAATGTAGGTTAAGTAGCCGTTACATGCCATGTGTTTTGTTTTTTTAAAGCAGAGACATGTTTACAGCCGTTTGAAAGGCAGAGACCAAATGTAATCAAAGCTAACGGCTTCATGTAGAAACTATTGCTTAAAAACAGTGCTATATTTGATCTATGACTATTTTAAAATGTAATTCAGAGAGATGAATGTGCAAATGTTTGCCCTACTTCCAGATGTGAAATCTACGAATCCCTAATTGTTTCAGATCTCTGTCCTATAAAACATCCATTGTTTTACTTTGTAAAAGAGCGCAAGCCATTATCTAAATCTTTCACTTCTTAATGAGGAGCAGAAAGAATTGTTTGGGGAAAAAGTGAGGCCTGATCAGGTTTCAAAATTTCTCAAAATGGTATGTACTGTACACACTTTTTAAAAATAAGATCTTTAAAAAAACTGCGGTTTATTGATATAAACTAGCCTAGCTGAGAGGATAAACCATAACTAGTGAGTCACGACACTACTATGATTACAATATTGTGCTTTAGCAAATAGTGCTTTCACATGCTGAAAAGAGTTCACATGCTGACCTGGGAGAGAGCCCTGAGCTCATAAGTTCCTTAAGCCCAGGGCTTCCTCCCGTTTGTAAGCCAAGAGGGGAGTTTGAGCTCAGTTAGATCTTGAAAACTCCCCTGCTGTAGTACCTAATGAACCACTGGGCCACCATGCCACTCATCTAGGAAAGGAGGAGAAGAAGGGGTGGAAGGGGGGAATGTTCAAAACGAAGATGGCTGTTATATGAAATTTAGGATATTTATAGTGGCTTAGGAATCGTCTGATTGGTGAATCATAAATTGAATAATGCAGGACTGGCTGCAAGCAAACATATGCACGTGATCCTTTCGAAATTAGTTTATAAATAAACCACAAAAACCCATTGAAATCAAGATTTAATTTACAAGGGTGACCTGGCTAAGAGCTGTGCAACACACGACTTCTGAAGAAAAATAATAATAAATAAAATGTAAAGATACAGATTAGTTATTCAGCTGTACCACATTAAAATACTGTATGTTAAAAACACATACATTGAGAAATGGACTGTCGTTGTTTGTTATAAAGGATAGAGTGAAATGATTTGATTGGGATGAGCTCAGACATTTTTAGATTAGACTGAAGAGTATTCCAGGATGAGGGAGTGGCATGTCTAAAGGCTCGCCTCCCCATAACCTTATATTACAAGCAGACAGCAGTATAATAGAACTTGGCTGACATTACATATTTTTAAATGCTCTGAAACCTTGCACATAAACTATCGTTCAAAGGATTGGTGTCTGTACGATATACGAAATATTATTATTTAAGTAATTTGCTTCTGCTCACCAATTCTGTACACTCTCAGAAATAAAGGTAGAGGAGCTGTCACTGGGGCAGTACCTTTTCAAATTATACACATTTTAAGAGTTTAGATGCAAAAACCTCTACAGAAAGTTCCATCTGTAATTTTCTTCTAAAATGAGCATTTTTCAAAGCCTCATGTTTATGTTCAGTTATTTCATGTTGAAAGCGATGAAAATAACTCATTATTCACCATAAAAGTGACATTTCTGGACCAGGACATAGAAACCTGAAAAATGGTAATATTAGAAGAAAGTTTCAGGTGGCACTTCATTTGTACCAAAGACTCTAGATACATCTTAAAGGGACTTTGTTTGTACCCAGAGTTCACAGTGGTACCTCAAAAGGGCATATTAGTACCCAATTGTACAGATGTTGCCACCTCAATATGTTCCCTCTGCCGCTGGACTTGCTAATCAAATGTCTCTCATTCTAATAAATAAATGTTCGTAACGGAATAACGTAAAAGGGCTTTGTTATTCACTCAGCACACTGCAAATTTTAGATAGTAGATTTAACTACCTTGGAGTTAAAATTAACACTCCCTCAGAGTTTATATGGGAACCACTATAATTGTTAAAAATAACACTTTTGAAAGTGTTAACATTGTCAACACCAAGAGAGTGTTAATTAGCAAACTCTTATTGTGTAAAATATCTGTTAAATTTCCAAAAAAATACCAGCAGCTGTGGTTGCCAGAATGTTTATGTGAAAAACATGGAAGTTTTATATAACTGTATAAGTTTACAAAAATTAACCATATTTCATGAACTAACACATTGTTTATTTTACAAAATCATAGCTTAGCGCACAAAAATGTAAAGTTTTTAGATGCAATAATGTTTTCATGTGTGATTGCAATTAGCAAACAGATTTTGACTGCATTAGTAACTACACAGTTACCTTGAAACAAAAGAAGATGCAGCATAACAACAAATACTCTCAGTTCATCTTGGACTTGAACAGAGACGCTATTATCCTCCACAATGGTGACACAAAAACCGTTTTGCTGTTTTTCTTTTTTTTTTTCATTTTTAGATTTTACGGAAAAATACCAGCAGTTGTGGTTGCCAGTAATCTGCTGTTTTTAACATTCATAAATTGTTTACAGAATATTTCTGTTAAAAGCACATTCAACAGTCTGTATTTTTTATCGATCTCACACTGCAAATTTTACATTTGGTAGATTTAACTACCTTAGAGTTAAAATTAACACTCCCTCAGTGTTTATATGGGAACCACTATAAGTGTTAAAATAACATTTTTGAAAGTGTTAAAATTTTTAACACCCAGAGTGTTAATTAGCAAACTCTTATTGTGTAAAATATCTGGTAAATGTATGTCAAAATACCGGCAGCAGTGGTTGCCAGTAATCTGCTGTTTTCAACAATTTAGATTCGTAAATTCAGTTTCCAGAATATTTCTGTTAAAAACAAATCCCAAAGTCTGTATTTTTCATTCGAACACACGTAAGCCTTAAATTCCAGAGCAAAATCCTCACTAGTGTCCTCACTACAGAGGGCTGAACACTCAGACAGTGATGAAGTTAATGAGACAATTAAGTGTCTAATTAAAGGAGGATTGAGAATTGTTGATGAACAACTGTTAACAAGCAGAATCACTGAAGGACAGAAAAACACAAGCCAAAACCAAAGATGAAATCAACTGAGAAAAAAAACTCTAAATAAAATAATAATCAATAAAAATAAAACAAATTACACAATAAAAAATGTTATTTTTCAACATCTTAAAAAAAAAAAAAAACTCATCACATTAAACAACTTATCATGGAGCTTCACCTATTACTGACCTTTGACTTGATTTCTGTCATGTGAACAAAAGCTCTTCATGAAATTTCTGTTGTTCATTTAAAGTCACCATGATGGAGGACAGAGTCTGCTTTAGTCAGGCTCTTCAACTTCTTACTATAAATGTGTTTTATTTTGGCTGCTGTAGTTAGTGTTAATTACACTATTTAAATATAAAGCATGGAAAGCCGAAAGAAAACTAAAGTGTCAGTCTGAAGAGATTATTTATGATATCATAGCCATCCTTTCCTGCTTGTTTTCTAATTCTATATCATATTAGTTATGTGTGAGAAATAAATAATATACATAAATGAAACCACTGAAGCTCCAATAAAATAAAATAAAACCAATATTTACAATGAGAATGTTTGATCAATGGCAGAACTCAAAAACACACAGACATCAATAATTAGTCTTTGAATCTCAATGATGGTGACAAACAAAAAAATTTAAATCAAGTAAAAAAATCACTCTACTGAAATATCACCTCCCAAAAACAACACAAAATAAAGGATAAGAAAGAGATTGTAAGAACATAAAGCTGCATAATTTATTCATGCTGCAATGCATGCTGGGAGCTTTGTACTATGCTGGCACCCAGCATGCATTGCGGCATGAACTATGCAGCTTTTTTTTTTTTTTAGCAACCACGGTTGAGGTTCATATGTTGATTCTTGATGCCTGTGTGTCATACAGAGCAAGCTGGAACTTGAATGTTTAGTGCATGACACTAACTATTAATTGCATCCTAATTGTCCTAATTGAATCTTCTATGAACAGCAGCAGACTGGCAGTAGTATTGTCCCATGTAGTTTTAAAACAACTATATTTGCATATCTTTATGAGTCAACTTATTAAACACCTGAAATTAAACCTAGAACAATTAAGCATAAACGTATAGTTTCTCTTGATCTTTCTTGCTATAGCTAATGAGTTTTAGAAACACGGCTATAGCAGTCAGAGAAACATTATGATATAAGCGTAAAGCTTCAAGAGCTCAAATAAGCAGCCTCTGATCTCTATGATGGTGAGGTCAAATGAAATATTTTTAATAAAAAATAAATAAACCTCTGTTCATTGTCAAATATTCTTACAGAAATGAAGTCAAACTGTATCAGTGAAGCTGCTTATGCTATTATTTAATGGAGTTGTTTAATTCTCTGTTTTAATTCAGTTGGTTTGGTGTGAGGCTGTGTCTGTAGTTTTATTTCTTCCTTCAATTTCTTATTCCTTCAGTGATTGTGCTTGTTAACAGCAGGTGTTTAACAGCAGGTGTCTGAATTCACTTATTTGTGGTCATTTACTCTGTCTAGTGGACTAAACTAATTGACCAATTTAAGGGCCAGGTGAATGAGGGTGTGGCGAGATTTCAGACACTCTGATTAGTTTCTCTAATACAAGGGTTTTCTACAAAGGTAGATACATGTTACTCTGTGTGACAAGGAGGCAAATCAGCTTCTAACGCCGAGAGGGTTATTTTACCTTTATCTAACTCTAGAATTTTAACACTTTACTCTGAATTACCACAACACTTGAAATTTAACACCAATGAATTTGCTGTGCATGCACGGTGTAACCGTTTTCAAAGTCTGTCTAATTTGTTTAACTGCAGGCTGATGAGATATACATACAAGATTGACATTTAAACTAAAAGAAATTCCTTTGACCATAATGGCGATGTTATTATCTCAAATTTTAAACACGCACACACTACAAGATATGAAAACCATGGCACAGCACACACTAGAAGATATTATGTGCCCGATGGAGCACATCACCTAAGTGCAGTATAACTTGATTTATCTATAATTAGTGTTCACTATGTAAATGTTTGACTGACTGCCACCACACTGGATGACACAACAGTCAACATCAAATGAAATGAGTGTAGTCAACAAAATTCATTTGAAAAGAGTTTTGAACTCAGTGTTGAAGGTAATGAGTTAAGTAATACCTCATTACTTCTACTCAAATGGATTAAGTTCACACTACTCACATAGATTTTTTTTTTACTCAAATTGTTTGTAGCAATCGGTTTCCTTAAACGGTATGAGTTGACAACTTATTGGGTTCTACAGTACTCAGTTGGTTTGAGTTCTCTTCATTTATTGGGTTTTACTGTGCCTGAATTGCTTCATTTACTCGAATGTAATAAGTTCACAGTACTCATTTGGATTAGTTTTTGAACTTAAATGGTTTGTTGCAATCAGTTTTCTCAAATGATTTGAATGACCTTAACATTTTGGGGTTTTACATACATGCAAAACACACTCATGCACTCAAAATAGGTTCCCTTTTGCATAGCTAATAGTGGCAGTTATGAAATAAAATGAATGGGCATTATGGACCCTTCAGGTATAAGTACGTTTTGAAAAGGTACTTCCCCAGTGACAGCTCCTGCACCTTAAAGTTAATATTGTGATAATGATTATATTAGAAGAAAAAACTGCTTTCTATTTTGATTTATTTAGTTTTCAGTGTAACCTGATGTGGATTTGGTGCTCGAAATACAGCATTTCTTTGGCCATTAATAATTATTGCAAAAACCTACTTTAATCCACATTGAATTAATTAAATGTCCTATCAATTAAGATAAAGTTTGCTGAATAAAAGTATTCAAAATGCGTAAAAAAACCTACTGTACTGACCAAAAACTTTTGAACAGTAGTATATACGATAAGGTAATGTTCACTTTTGTGTAAATATTATGAAATACATGTTGTTTTTCTATGTAATTTATTTATCTGAACATGAACAGATATATTTCCTCCCTCTAGCTAAGGTTTATTCCAGTCATTTTTCAGCTAACAAAGTTCTTCTGTTTGTTTTTATATGGAAAAATCACACAAATACATTTACCCTCTATTCTCCCTTTCACTCAATTCTTATTGTAATAACCAATTAGATGTGTTTGTTTTTTCACAATCTGCAATTTAATGCTTAATTTTATGTGTTTGCCTTGTTTCACAGCCAGTACACTGCCTTCTTTCATACTGTTTTGAGGCTCACAATCATTAAAAAGACATTATTCACATGTGTATTAATGCATGAGATCAAATTAAAGGGATACTGGGTCATAATGGATTTACTATCTAGTAAAATCATTTGACAAATGCACTGCAAGAAATGAAAGAGAATTACACACACACACAAACACAAACAAAACTGCTGCATTTACTTTTAATTTAAGTCCATCTTTCCAGTCATTTGTTATCGTACATGAATCTATTAGTGTCCAAAGACATGCAGACTGAAATGACACTTACCTCCGGGTTAACATTCAATGTTATCTAGCAGGATGAGAGTCTCATAGAATATCGATATCTTTATAACAAAATTAATGTGGTAAAATACAACTTTAATAAAAGCACGAAATGAAAATTACAAAACTTTACAATAACAAATAATGTTGATTGAATATACAGTTTTTAAATACAAATCTGTGGTGTGTGACTGACAGAGAACTGTTTGTTTTGTATCGCATCATAAACCAGGGGAAAACTCTTCTCAATTTGACAGAAGTTAGGCTGATATTTCAACACTCGCAAAATGGCTTTTGCTGCCATTTTTGATACATAAAGATGTCTCTTAATCTAAAATGACAGATAAAACATAATACCTAGAATATTGTGCAGATGTGTTTTCTGCATCACAGTTATTTTAATCTGTTTAATATTTTTATGGCAAGATGAATTGTAATTTCACTCCTGAGGTTTTTATTGAACTAATAACAGTACAGTAACTTCAGTTATTGTAAATATTGCTAACACAAGTCTTCAGGAAAACATGCAGTTTATCAGAACTGGAGGAAATGCTTTGATGCTCTGAATTCAAACAATGGACTTGCAAGCCGACAGGGAAACAGAAACAATTTGAATAATCCATATAAATATCTAATATATAGCATTATATGCAAATGACACAATAAAACCTACAAGTTCATGTTTGGAATATATTTGTAATTCCAATGTTTGAAAAAAATGTTCAAATATACTGGCTATAATTTTATTTGTGTTCATATGTTTGATTTACACTCACCGGCCACTTTATTAGGTACACCTTACTAGTACCGGGTTGGACCCACTTTTGCCTTCAGAATGATCTTTTTGATCGCTTTTTGATCTTTCAATGTTGGCTCCTTCTGTCATTGTGAAGAAGAATTCACCCACTAACAGGGAATGTGAGCTGGCATTAGACCAGCATGAGACAGGTCAGTTTTACATATTCCCCCACATCCCAAAGGTGCTCTATTGGATTGAGATCTGATGGCTGTGGAGGCCATTTGAGTACAGTGAGCTCATTGTCATGTTCAAGATACTAGTCTGAGATGATTCACGCTTTATGACATGGCGCGTTATCCTTCTGGAAGTAGCCATCAGAAGATGGGTACACTGTGCTCATAGAGGGATGGACATGGTCAGCAACAATATGCATGGTTCGACGTGTTGTGCATTCAGAGATGGTCTTGTAACGAGTGATAATTTGAGTTACTGTTGCTTTTCTATCAGCTCAAACCAGTCTGGCCATTCTCCTCTGACCTCTGGTATCAACAAGGCATTAGCTCCCACAAAACTGCCGCTCACTGGATATTTTCTCTTTTTCGGACCATTCACTGTAAACCCTAGAGATGGTTGTGCGTGAAAATCCCAGTAGATCAGCAGTTTCTAAAATACTCAGACCAGCCCGTCTGGAACCAACAACCATGCCATGTTCAATTACGTAAATCACCTCTCTTCCCTATTCTGATGCTCGGTTTGAACTGCAGCAGATTGTCTTGACCATGTCTATATGCCTTAATACATTAAATTGCTGCCATGCGATCCATTAATAAATACTTACTTTTTGTTTCACTTATCAAGCGTATGCGTCTTCTCCTCATTCACCCAGCATCAATAGACTCACTGATTGTTACGTATCATCCCTTTAATTATTTAACATCATAAACACGTAACAGTTGCTTAGAAATTTGCATTAACGAGCAGTTGGACTGGTGTACCTAACAAAGTGGCCAGTAAGTGTATATTGCAAACATGGCATAATTTTATTCATTCATTTTCTTTTCAGCTTAGTCCCTTTATTAATCTGGGGTCACCACAGCGGAATGAACCGCCAACTTATCGAGCATATTTTTTACGCAGTGGATGCCCTTCCAGCTGCAACCCATCTTTGGGAAACATCCATACAAAATAATTCACATTCAAACACTACGGACAATTTAGCTTATTCAATTCACCTGTACCTGGAGGAAACCCACGCAAATGCAGGGAGAACATGCAAACTCCACACAGAAATGCCAACTGACCCAGCCGAAGCTTGAACCAGTGACCTTCTTGCTGTGAGTTTATATACGTGAAATCCAAATATGATCTTGCAGGTCCTACATGTAATTTCCATGTATCAGATTTCTATATGGGAATGCATGTACCGTAAATTGAAGTCTAGAATACCCTACAGTATTAACTTTAAGCTGTTGTAGCTTTGCATAGACAGGCTTTAACTGCGACAGCTTCATAGAAAAGCATGATTCAATCAAAGCACACAAAACGGCATATTTCATTGATTGTGCTGATTCCTGGTTAATGTGTGTTCAGATTTTGTAGTTCAAAGACAGATGTGGTTCACATTTGCTGAGCGAGATAAAGTATGTACAGTAATCCTGAGGTCATCACAGTCGCGGTAGTAAACGGAGTCACATTAAATCCCATCATTACAAACATGAATTCAAAACCGTTAGTATTCTGGACCTTTGCACACACTGAAGCCAAGCAAAAAAGCACTTTATGAACTATAACAGACAGAGCAGCAGATATTATACATTTATTACCGTATGTTAAAGGTGCACTCGGTACTACCGTTCCTCAGGTGTCAAACAAATAAAGAATCTATTATTTCTGAAAAACACTCTGCGAATCTAAAAGTCAAAGAAATAAAGGTACAAAACCCGTCACTGAGACATTAGCTTTTTAAAAGGTACAAGTTTGTACCTAACATGTCCACATTTATACCATAAATGTGCTTATTCATTCATTCATTCATTCATTCATTTCCCTTCGGCTTAGTCCCTTATTTATCAGGGGTCGCCACAGCTGAAGGAATCACCAACTATTTCCCTATATGTTTTACGCAGCAAATATCCTTTCAGCTGCAACCCAGTACTGGGAAACACCCATAGACAGTCATTCACATACACACACACACACACTCATACATCATGGCCAATTTAGTTAATTCAATTCACCTATACCACATGTGTTTGGATTGTGAGAAAATCGGAGCACCCAGAGGAAAGTTACCTACATAAACACTGGGAAAACATGCAAACTCCACACAGAAATGCCAACTGGCAGAGTTGGGACTCATCCAGCGACCTTCTTGCTGTGAGGCAACAGTGCTAACCACTGAGCCACTGTGTTGTCTAAATGTGCATATTAATTTTTAAATTGTATTAAACTGTAGCTCCTAGTGCCTTGAAGGTACTAAAGTGTATTCTAAAAGTACAATTGTACCTTTAAGGTACCAATACGCCCCTGTATGGTACCAAAAAGGTACCTTCTAAAGAGGTGCGGCCCCAGTAACAGGTTTTGTACCTTTGTTTTTGAGAGAGTATAATAAATGTCTTATTCTGTTAAGATAAACACTCCTGTTATTAGACGCTTTCCCACACAGAGCAAATGACTTTCAATAGAGCATTTCTGCAACAACATTGTAGTTTATCAGTGTATATGCAAAATGACCATACAGCACAACATCAACAAAACTGAGACTAAGCGCAGCTTGAAATAAAGTCAGTTACTGATAATGTCCATATTATGGAAATGCAAATGCAGAATTTACACTGATACAGAAACACTTTCTTTTTGCAGGTTGGTGTGATTAAGATGCACTGGCACTTATAAATAAAGTGGAAATCATCAGCTGTAGTGATATTTCATTCATTTATAGTTCATAGTTTACTCTCCTTCATATTGTTTGAAACCTGATTGACTTTCAACAGACAGACAGACAGGCAGACAGACAGACAGACAGACAGACAGACAGACAGACAGACAGACAGACAGACAGACAGACAGACAGACAGACAGACAGACAGACAGACAGACAGACAGACAGACAGACAGACAGACAGACAGACAGACAGACAGACAGACAGACAGACAGATAGATAGATAGATAGATAGATAGATAGATAGATAGATAGATAGATAGATAGATAGATAGATAGATAGATAGATAGATAGATAGATAGATCAACAAACACAACCTCATGGCAATTATTGACTATTATGTTTTGGCAAATTACTGACTAACGTTTATGAATTGGTAAAATCTCTTTTTTGTGTAACTAAACCTGAAATTGGTCTCAGATTCACCAAAATGTAAAATTGTTAGGTTTACATGTGAGATCAGGATTGGACTGCTATATTATCTTTCTATTATATCATCTATCTATCCATATTTTTATTTATGCTTTTGTGTCTATTCTACTATCTATTTATATCTATCTTGTTTATTTATTTATGTTTTCTTGTGAGATGGACAGAAATAAAAAAAAGAATGTCTTACAGGTTTGAAAAGACATGATGGTGAGTAAATGATGACAGAATTATTTCATTTCTACATGAACTACTCCTTTAAATTTAATGGTAGTACATTTTTGTGAAGCTTATTAGTCATGAAATATACTACTTTTCAAAGCTTTGGAGTACTTATATTTTCTATTGTGTTTCTATTGAGCTTTTTATTTAGCTAAAAATAAAAATAACAAGCATCATTTAAAAAACAAAACTCCACATTTTAGTATCCATAAAACATGCTTCATGAGCAGCAAATCAGCATTTCAGAATGATCTCTGAAGGATGGTGTGACTCTGAAAACTGGTGTGATAATGCTCAAAATTCAGGTATTCTCACAGGAAAAAGAATTATAATGAATGAATTCTTGATCCACATTTTAGATTAAATAACTGCATCCTGAACATAAAATGCTTCCTAAATTTTACCAGCCTTCAACTGATGAAAGTCTGTGTATTCTCCAGTCTTAACGTGTTGAACACTCAGCAGAATTGAGCCTGACAGAACCTTCTAGAAACAACAGACACGAACAGTGGCCAGAAGTTCAATCAGAAGATCTCACAAAACCTGGAAGATCTCCAATCCACCCAAAAACACCTGAACCACAAAACAACACCACACCACAATCCCCAAAGATCCAAACTACTGAACATAAAGAAACTATGTGCACTGCTTCATATATTAACAAATTATTTTATACCCAATAAAGCACAATCCCCATTGCTGAAGCTCCATCAAAAGGCAAAAGAAAAAGTGAATTCCGCATGTTGCTCTCCGCAACTTTTCCAGTTTCCTCCAGGGTGAAGTTGATGTTGATTTAGATGCTACACCTGACTCTGCAGCCAGTTTCGGGGGTCCAGCTTGGCCCTCAGGTTCCTCAGGCTGCGCCTGGCATTAGACGGCCTGGAGAAACCCAGTTCTGACTCTTGACTGTTGCTGCCCTCGCTGGAGCTGCTGCTGGAGGTGGAGCTGGAGCAGGACAGGCCTGTCTGAGCGGGACGGGGAGACACAGAGCCTGCGACTGGAGGCTGACAGGAGCACCGATAGCCACCATAGCCTCGGCCGCGCAGGGTGGATAGCTTGGCGTCCAGAGAGAGGGTTCGTGGACGGAAGCGGCTGGACAAGGAAGAAGATGAGTCGGGAGACCACGCTTGACGAAAACAGGGGCTGATGCTGGAGGGACTGTCACTGTCGGAGGTCAGGCTGGCGTTGGAGGACAGCAGGCGAGGGCTGCGGGGCGGTCGGCCATGCAGGCGGGGACTGGGCGAGCGGGGCGGCAGACGTTGATGGTTGAGGGGGGATCTGGGAGGATCTTCTTCAAATAAGGACATCCAGTGAGGGGGAGACCCGAGTTGAGTCCTCAGCTCAAACTCTTCCATACGACGAGTGAGGATGTCTGTGACTGTGCCGATGTCGTCAGAGGTGTCAATAACTGTGAAGGGAGACAGAAAATCTTCTAGTAGAAGAAACTGGACTGACTCTATAAGAGCTAACAGTGTTTTTTTGTTTAAAGATCATTCTGGATTAACATATAATATTTTATAATTTTGCTCTTAGCAGGTGGGATTTTGTGACTTATTTTTGCTGTTCATAAGTGTCCATTTTTAGAAATACAATAAGCTTTCTACTGATGTATGGTTTGTTAGGATAAGACAATATTTAGACAAGATAAAGCTATTTGAATATATGTAATCTGAGGGTTCAAAAATTTATATTGAGAAAAATTAAGTGTTCAAATTAAGTTCCTAGCAATGCATATTACCAAAGTCCCTTTAATGCAAGTCATTTCACTCGGCAGCCATCTTAGAAACGCCTCTCGGGAATTATGCAGGCATTCTGTCTGAATGGGGAAACATCAAATTCTCCAAAATTTCAGGCCAAGTTTCTGATTAAATTTCATATTAGGAATCACCAATAAAATGAAACAACATCCGAGTCTTTAGTTTAATTTCTAAACGTTCATATGTCACAAAATCTGCAGAAACTGACGTCTGGTCCGAGCCCCTGTCCCGGAGAATCTTTAGTCTATAGCAGGGGTCTCAAACTGCCAGCCTGTGGGCCATTTGCATTTTCATTTGCGTATATCCACCCCCCACCCCAAACCAAAACTAATGTCAAAAAAGGAGATTCGGCTCAACTAAACATATATTTTTAAATCACTATCATTGTTGTGCAGTCGCATATATACATGTGGATTTGACCCCCCACCTATTGGACATTTAAGGTACTATAATATATACTGTAATAGATCCGACTATGTATTAGGATTACTTTCAGTTTCTCTCAGTGTGAGGTTGAGACACATGCAGATTATTTTTGGGGCTGATTTAAACGTACATACATGTCTGTAAGTGCTCTTTTTTCACTAACGCTCTATTTTTGGAAATATTCAAGGGTCATTTGATTATAATCAGTTTTATACCACCTGTATTCTGTTGTACAAACACCTCTTCATGGCTTTGACGTTATGCTGGTGGTGATAATTTTGCTAATATTTGATTAAATGGTCTCATTAATAGATTTTCCACATATGCATATTAAGAATTATATTAAAAATTTGCTTTAGTAAAATGTTACTGCTGGCTAAACTGAACATGTTAAAGTAAATGTGAATATGTACATACTTCCCCCCTCTTTGTTGTAGTTTTACAAAAAGGAAAGATATTGAGAAGAACAATTGTCAGTAAAGACACTAAAGTTTTTCAACTGCATTCTGCTGTCTTACGCTATCTGTTAAACTTTTGGTTAAGCAACAATTGATTGGGACATAATAATTATTATTAATATCCATGTTATTAAATTGTAGTATTTTCATAGCAATTTAAACTACACCTTCAATATGTACAATAAGAAACAAAAAGAAGGTGCTTTGATACTGTGGGGAAGAATGTCTGAGTGCATCAATTACATCAGGTTTCCACTTTTTTCGTGTGCTGATTGTAAAACGGTCCTCCTATGAATTGTCAGTCACTGATATGGCCCCCCGCCAATTTGAGTTTGAGACCCCGGGTCTATAGCAATCGCTGTTTTGCTCCTGTACTAGAAGGCAGGGCTTCATTCGCCACGTCGTTACACTTTTCCCCATTTAAAACTATTCGAGTGATATGTCTTGTGTATTCTACAGTCTTTGATATTGCTAATCAAAAAACGAGTTTTGATATACTGTATTTACTGTAGGAAATTTACAAAATATGTTCATGCAAACATATCTTTATTTAATATTACTTAATATTTTGGCATAAAACAAAAGCCAATTATTTTGACTTTCACAGTGTATTTTTGGCTATTCCCATAAATACACCTGTGCAATATAAGCCTGGGGTTTTGTGGTCCTTGGTCACATATTTTGTTGTATTATAAAATGTTGAAAATGTTGAAATAAAGAACTTAAAAATTTTAAATGCAAGTAAAAGTAACACAAAATTATTGTTTCATTGTCTGATTTTTTTATCAAATAAAACTATTAAATTTTAAAAACCTAAAATATAGCAAGGTCATTTTTACAAATGAAATGAAATGAAATAAAATTGTATCGTTTATTTAATTTTTATATATGTTTTATTATTTATTAGCTTTTTTAGAATATAATTTTAAATTAGAATTAAGCAAATAAAAAAGCAAACATAAATTAATTTTATTAATTAAATACAGCAAGCTCTCTAATAATAATAATAATAATAATAAATAATAAATAATAACTATAAAATATAAAATAAATAAAAATATTAATACTATAAAAAGAAAAGTAATAATAATAATAACAATAATATAATGAATGATAATATAATGCATAATAATAATAATTTTACTACTAATAATAATATGAAATTAATAATAATATTAATAAATAAATATCAATAATAATAATTATAATAATAAAAATGTAAAATGAATGGTAATAATAATAATAAATATAATAATAATAATAATAATAATAATAATATAAAATGAAAATTAATAATACTTATAAAAATGAATTTTATTAACATTTTTATTATTTTTTCACGTTATTAAAAATGAAATACAGCAAACTCCCTAATAATAATAATAATAATAATAAAAATAATAATATTACAAGTCTGAGATTGCTGCTATTCTTTCACAAATGATTACAACCATATTTAAAATCTACAGGAAAAAAAAGCTTGGGTTGATGCAAGACAGTCGTATCTTATGTGGTTCGAGCATGAGGTCAGACCACACAGCAAATTTTAGATAGTAGATTTAACTACCTTGGAGTTAAAATTAACACTGCCTCAGAGTTTATATGGGAACCACTATAAGTGTTAAAAATAACACTTTTGAAAGTGTTAACATTGTCAACACCAAGAGAGTGTTAATTAGCAAACTCTTGTTGTGTAAAATATCTGTCCAATTTCCGAAAAAATACCAGCAGCTGTGGTTGCCAGAATCTTTTTGTGAAAAACATGGAAGTTTTATATAACTGTATAAATTTACAAAAAATAACCATATTTCATGAACTAATACAATGTTCATTTTACAAAATCATAGCTTAGTGCAAAAAAATGTAAAGTCTTTAGATGCAATAATGTTTTCATGTGTGATGGCAATTAGCAAACAGATTTTGACTGCATTAGTAACTACACAGTTACCTTTAAACAAAAGAAGATGCAGCATAACATCAAATACTCTCGGTTCATCTTGGACTTGAACAGAGACGCTATTATCCTCCACAATGGTGACACAAAAACCGTTTTGCTGTTTTTCTTTCTTTTTTTTCATTTTTAGATTTTACGGAAAAATACCAGCAGCTGTGGTTGCCAGTAATCTGCTGTTTTTCACATTCATAAATTCAGTTTACAGAATATTTCTGTTAAAAGCACATTCAACAGTCTGTATTTTTATCGATCTCACACTGCAAATTTTAGATTTGGTAGATCTAACTACCTTAGAGTTAAAATTAACACTCCCTCAGTGTTTATATGGGAACCACTATAAGTGTTAAAATAACATTTTTGAAAGTGTTAAAATTTTTAACACCCAGAGTGTTAATTAGCAAACTCTTATTGTGTAAAACATCTGTTAAATGTATGTCAAAATACTGGCAGCAGTGGTTGCCAGTAATCTGCTGTTTTCAACATTTTACATTCGTAAATTCAGTTTCCAGAATATTTCTGTTAAAAACAAATCCCATTGTCTGTATTTTTCATTCGAACACACGTAAGCCTTAAATTCCAGAGCAAAATCCTAACTAGTGTCCTCACTACAGAGGGCTGAACACTTAGACAGTGATGAAGTTAATGAGACAATTAAGTGTCTAATTAAAGGAGGATTGAGAATTGTTGATGAACAACTGTTAACAAGCAAAATCACTGAAGGACAGAAAAACACAAGCCAAAACCAAAGATGAAATCAACTGAGAAAAAAAAACTCTAAATAAAATAATAATCAATAAAAATAAAACAAATTACACAATAAAAAATCTTATTTTTCAACATCTTTAAAAAAAACTCATCAAATTAAACAACTTATCATGGAGCTTCACCTATTACTGACCAGTGACTTTATTTCTGTCATGTGAACAAAAGCTCTTTATAAAATTTCCGTTGTTCATTTGAAGTCACCATGATGGAGGACAGAGTCTGCTTTAGTCAGCCTCTTCAACTTCTTACTATAAATATCTTCTACTTTGGCTGCTGTAGATAGTATTAATTACACTATTTAAACATAAAGCATGGAAAGCCGAAAGAAAATTAAAGTGTCAGTCTGAAGTGATTATTAATGATAACATAGCCATCCTTTCCTGCTTGTTTTCTAATTCAATATCATATTAATTATGTGTGAGAAATAAATAATATACATAAATGAAACCACTGAAGCTCCAATAAAATAAAAACAATATTTACAATGAGAATGTTTGATCTATGGCAAAACTTATAAACACCCAGACATCAACAATTAGTCTTTGAATCTCAATGATGGTGACAAACAAAAAAATAAAAATCAAGTAAAAAAAAAACACTACTGAAATATCACCTCCCAAAAACAACACAAAATAAAGGAAAATAAAGAGATTGTAAGAACATAAAGCTGCATAATTTATTCATGCTGCAATGCATGCTGGGAGCTTTGTACTATGCTGGCACCCAGCATGCATTGCAGCATGAACTATGCAGCTTTTTTTTTTCAGCAACCACGGTTGAGGTTCATGTCCTGATTCTTGATAACATTCAAGCTCCAGCTTGCTCATATAACACACAGGTATGAGCAAGCTGGAGCTTGAATGTTTAGTGCATGACACTCTAATTATTAATTGCATCCTAATTGTTTGTTGAATTTTCTTTGAAGAGCAGCAGAATGCCAGTAGTATTGTCCCATGCAGCTTTAATACAACTATATTTGCATATTATTATGAATCAACTTAATAAACACCTGAAATTAAACCTATAACAATTAAGCATAAACAGTGTAGTTTCTCTTGACCTTTCTTGCTATAGCTAATGAGTTTTAGAAACACGGCTATAGCAGTCAGAGAAACATTAGGATATAAGCGTAAAGCTTCAAGAACTCAAATAAGCAGCCTCTGATCTCTATGATGGTGAGGTCAAATGAAATATTTTTAATAATAAAAAAAAACCTCTGTTCATTGTCAAATATTCTTACAGAAATTAAGTCAAACTGTAATCAGTGAAGCTGCTTATACTATTATTTAATGGAGTTGTTTAATCCTCTGTTTTAATTCAGTTGGTTTGGTGTGAGGCTGTGTCTGTAGTTTTATTTCTTCCTTCAATTTCTTATTCCTTCAGTGATTGTGCTTGTTAACAGCAGGTGTTCAACAGCAGGTGTCTGAATTCACTTATTTGTGGTCATTCGCTCTGTCTAGTGGACTGATCAATTTAAGGGTCAGGTGAATGAGGATGTGGCGAGATTTCAGACACTCTGATTAGTTTCTCAAATACAAGGGTTTTCTACAAAGGTAGATACATGTTACTCTGTGTGACAAGGAGGCAAATCAGCTTCCAACGCTGAGAGGGTTATTTTACCTTCATCTAACTCTAGAATTTTAACACTTTACTCTGAATTACCACAACACTTGAAATTTAACACCAATGAATTTGCTGTGCACTTCACCTGTCATTGTAATAGGACGAGAGCAGAGCTCGAATCTCAGCAGAAACAGCATTATCCTGCAGCAAGAGCCCCTCGCCAGACGCAGGGGCCACTGAGGAGCCGCAGCAAATGCAGCGTTCAGGAAATCAGTGTTTACACAGCAACCAAATAAAGATGCGGTGGTGAGGAATGTATGGGATGGATGATTGGATTAAAGCAGGAAACCAGAAATGCATATGAACAAATACAGGAGAGTATGAAAAATTAGGAAAAACAAAGTAAAAGCAGGGGAAAACAGACAAAAAAGACAGAGAAAGAGAGAAAAGACAGTCAGTTTGTCATTCAGCGGTTAAAGAAGATACATTGAGAAAGAGAAAGATTCAGATCTGACAGAGTACATGCAGTTCACTGTTAGATTTACAGTCATATCTGTGTTATTCCTGCTCATGCATTATTTCTGTCTTATACTACTAGCCTGAATACTTGATTCTGATTGTTGATGAACCTTTTAAGGTGTGAAGTTATTTTCAGATAATCTGATTTATAAAGTAGCTTCAGGCAGGTCTTGACCACATTACAGTTCCAAATCACTCAATGATTTCAGGTATTTCAAATTATTTTCCTTTCAGATGTCACCACAGTAGAATAAATTGCCGCTATTATTATTTTTTATTATTTTGCATCAACAAACATAATTGGACCATCATGGAATGAAACGGTTAAGCAAAGAAAGAAAAAATATAATGAACATATAAAGCTCTGTAGTACTGCTGGTGTTTATATTGTGACAGACAGTACAGAGCTGAAAACTGCCCTTCAGCATTTGTGAATGCATGTCTGAAGCAACTCACCCATCTCATGGTACAGAGAGCCCTGCTTTGGCGTGACTATGGCAGGTTTGCGTGGTGAAGGAAGCTCGATCTTCATCAGGTCGTCACAGCACTGCCTCCACTGGCCTGTAGAGGGTGCAAGAGGATTAGACACATTTCCCATAGAAGTCTTTTGTTGTTGTCACAATGACAAACATAGCCTACTTTATATAATGGTGGCAAATTACTGGCACGATAATTGGGTTTTAAAGCATGAATTAAATGTTTAGTTTGAGTAACAGGCCTGCATTAAATTTCCAAAGTTCAAGCAAACAGTTGTGTCATTTGAACTCACAGGTTAGACAATGTTATAAAGACTGTTTCAAAGAATGTGCTAAAGTAATTGTGAGAAAACAGGATGTCAACAAACCATTTTTAGGAGAACGGAAACAACAGATTTATAATAACAGCAGCAGAATAAAGATAAAATATGTGAAAAATATTCAGATTTTTTTATGAGGCATGAACACTTTACTGTACACCCCATAAACACAATCAAGCCTTCGAAAATAGCTGTTAAATATATATTATTGAGCAACCTGTTAGTGCTGAGTTTAGTATGCAGAGAGTTGCTGCACTCACTCATATCATAGAACTGCTGCCAGAAAGCCTCCATCCAGCGCTGTGTGTCTTCTCTGCTGTCGGCTGATAATGTGTGCGTCACCTCCTCTCCTCCATACTGGTTAGTGATACAGATGTTCTGTGCTTTGCTCTGAGGGTCCTTCTCTGCTGCTCTTATTCTCGTCTCCTGAGACACACAAACAGCACGGTTCTCTTAATATTGTGCTGTTTATACATATGCTGCACACTGTGATGGAAACTGACATTTCGTTAATTATTGACCCAAAATTGTAAACATTATTCATTCAATCATTAATTTCACCTTCAGCTTAGTCCCCGATTTACCAGGGGTCACCACAGCGGAATGTGCAACATAAAACTTGATCATTGGTTTCGCTTCACATCAATATTTACTCAGCAGGCATACAAAATCATAAGACGTTAATATTAGGTTAGATTTAGGTCATGACGTCAGGTGACCAAAATTCAATGTCTAGCCAGCATCTAAGGAAAACGTTATTTTGACATCCAATAACGACATCAAATTACCTTGACTTTTGGTTGATTTTAGGGTATGTTGAAAAGTGACCAAAATCCAATGTCTGATAGATGTCATAGTGGTACCGTCCACACAACGTCAAAGTGTAACATGATTAGACGTTGATATTTGTTTAATTTTAGGTTGGATGTTGGACATTGACGTTAGCCAAACATTGGGTTTTAACGTCAACCCAATTTTAATTTCTAAAGTCCCCACGATATTGTGGGATTCGTTGGGGCACAACGTCAATATGGCGTCATGTTGATATCCTGTGCCTGCAGGGTAAGTTCATGCAGCCATGTAAGAGGCAGAAAAAATGTAGTGTCAACCAGTCATTATAGCAAACTTTGACAGACTGTTACAACATGCAATATAATTATTATTGTCTCTAATAAATTTTAAAAATATATCTTTAAACTTTCATGAAACTTATAAAAAACATTCTGAATAATGCAGTTATGCATGCCGATTTTAAATTCAGGTAAAAGATTCATAATTATGGTAATAGCAGCATAGGAAGCATGTGAAATTTGAAGACCAGTTTCTGTTGGAAGTCATTAATTACTTTTATTTGTAAAAAAAAACACAAAAACACACACACACACAAAAATAAAACAACTGTTGTGTTTTTTAAAACTTTCCATGGTAATACAAAGCAAAAAAATTACAATTTAAGTCTGGGTCTTTAATGTAAGTCATCGAATACTAACTGTAGTAATTTAGATGTATTTTGTTGACATAGGATTATTTTGGTGGCCTTTTTGCCCAAGCCCCTATTATTTTCACACCAAGTGCAAACAAAGGAGTGAAATGAGTCGACTATTAACTGAAGTAGCAGAACTGTGAAAGGAGCTTTTACACATTTCCTTCAGAGCCTGCAGGTGTCAGCATAGCTTCAGGAAAGCGTCAGCAGTATGTAGCGGTCACCTGAGAGCTGAGGAATGTGCAGACTCACAGTGCAGCTCTCAGATGTTCAAACAAAGTCTTTGTGCTGGCGACACGCAGAGCTCTCAGGGCACTCAAAGACCCAGATCCACTGCACCACTAACAAAAAGCCTTTTCACAGTTACAGACACAATGAAGAATGCTCTGATGGCTACATCTCTACTAAAAACAGAAAATGCTTCTGAAAGAACACTTTCAAAACGTTCACCATAAAAAAACTCATGATATTTCCAAAAGCAGAACAATGACCCTGATATCATGAGCATGAGCATGTTTTCAAATTCCCACAGTAGCACTCGTTTGTGTTGTCACGAAAATGTTCCAACTTTTATACAATAGTTAAAAAAGTATCAATATTTTAAACCATTTTCAATACCAGATTAATTCAAGTGTCTTCTTTCTTCTTTTACGTCTATTAAACCATCATTTATAGCTCAATGTTAGGGTAAGTGCACCCAACAAATTTTCTTTTGGATGAACTAATACTTTAAGGGTTTTTATTACCGGCTGATTTAGGCCAATTGTTCAAATTTTAACTTGCCATGTCAAAATGTTTCACTTGCCCACCTGAAAAATAAAACCTAAAGTAGTAAAATAAAACAAAAATATATATGTTTAAATTCCCTCTATCAGCCCTCTCTCATCATGGCCTCCCATTCATCCCCATACCCTGAATTGACTCTATGTCTGTCTCTCCACTCCACCAATAGCTATGTTTGTTTTTGTCATTGCTTTGAACCACATAACACAATTTTTCCAAGTAGTACTCTAAAAAAATTCACAATTTTTAATTAAAATTTTAGTTTAAGATAATAAAATACTAGACTAACTTATAGCCTAGTATAGTATAGTCTATACTAACTTATAGTTAATTATATAAAACATTCTTGTCTTTAGGTAGGTCTTACTGTCATTTTGCAAGATATTTTTTCAACTGTTTCCTTTCAGTTTAGACTGTGTTTTAGGTTGAGTGTTATGTTTTAATGAGGGTATTTTGACGTTATTTGCTATATTTAGGCCCGATCCCAATTCTATTTTACCCCTACCTCTACCCCTTCCCCTTGGCCCTTGAAACAGAGTATGAAGGGGAAGGGCTGTAAATTTTACCCCTATGTAATGGGACACCACTACAGCACCTGCACACGTCATTATATGTCATTGTGATCTCTTGCTTCCTATGGAATCACGACTGCCATAGTTATTCTAGTTGAGTTATTTTTTTGGTATTTATCTTCAGGAAATCACTGAAGGCATATATTATTTTATCATAATGATCTAATGTGGCAATAAGCTTGTAACTGTACTGTGCATTTAAACAGTGGCCATATTCATCTATGTAAACACATGAAAACAACGTTAACATTGTAGCAAACACTTTAAAAAGGTCACTCCCAGCCACTACACTTTTCTGACAGGGCATTTCAGTGTCATCGAGTGTCAGATTGTTGTAGGACTGCTGTACAGGAGATATTATTATGGATTATAGATAGCGAAATTTAGCGTTTTTTTAATTTATCGTTTTATTTTTAACGCATGACTGTAAAACAGGAATGCGGTCATGAATATATTAAAACATATGCTTTTTTGTTGTAAAAATTTGTAATAATGACAAAATCTCATTGCTTCCGTGTGCAGCCACTCTAGATGGTGTATTCTAGGAAATTTTCTTATCCCTTGGTTTTGAGCGTGGTAATAAAAATCTTTATTTCAAGGGCTATCTAGCCCTTCCCCTTAGCCCTACGCCTTCAAGCTAAAGAGTATTGGAACCCACCCATTCCTTCACATGAATGCACAAAATGAGGGGTAAGGGGATGGGCTAAGGGGTAGAATTGGGATGGGGCCTTAGTCTATCCATTGACGCCTAAGAGCATGTAAAAGAAAATTCTGAGTGTGCTTCACACAGGTGAGTGGACATGACAAAGCAACTGTAAAAGACAGATTCTTTCCTCTTCTTTTGCACCAGACACTTTTCTACAAACACTCATTTATAAAAACTCAATAATAATAATAGAAAACCTGCTAACCTAACAAGCTTGTCATGGCATCTATATATTGCTACTCTCTTGTGATTTGAAGTGCTTCATTTATTCTCATTTGTAGGTCACTTTGGATAAAAAAACATATTTGCTGAACGAATAAATACAGGGATTCAAAAAGATTACCACAACTTTGAAAATCTGTATTCAATCAAAGAAACATGAAGGAGCCTTGGGTAATTAATTAATGTAAAGTGAACTTAACAAACTTAAGTTGTACAAGTTCATAGATGTTCAATAGATGTTCAATATGACCCTCTCCAGACACTTGAGTGACATCAACCCGATAGTTGTGGTATTCTTTTTGAATCACCCTGTATAAATTAAAAGTTAAAATTCAGCATTTCACAACACTAGCACTGAATATATCTTACTTTGTTGATGCCGATAGTTAAGACAGGCTCGACGTTGGCCTCCATGTCCTCTTTTTGATGATAGCAGAAGAGATTTGTTCCTTTCAAAACACCATAGACGTTCGTCCAGCCCTGTGGCTCACCTCCGAGCTTGAGAAAAAAGAACGAAAGAAACATGAGCCAAAAGAAATCTGAAATCCGAATACTTAAACGAGTTTTTCATACACACCTTTACCCTCAGACAGCCACTCATCATCTGCTGTGTCATACAGTGAGGTTGAGCAGCCAGACGACAACATACACTGCCATACAGAGGCAGCCAGTACGAACACTCCTCTACAGACAGACAGACAGACAGACAGACAAGAAAAGAGACATTAAAGACAAAGAAACCAACAAAGTCAGAAGATTGTATTGTAGAAACCTAGTAAACAAGCTATTCAAGTGGTGTCATGTTTTGCATTCTATATTTTTAGCATACATTTTATGGCAGACCAAATTATCATCTGGAAGAGTGAACAGCCCTCATTGAGACTGCAGTAACTCCTTGAACATAAAGACGGCTATAAGCGCCTCTTATTGGCCATTCACACATCACGAGCGACCATCCAGAGAGGTTTATGAGCGTGACCTTAACACAATAAATCTGACAGATGTCCACAAAACAAACACTCTCTCTCTCAAACACACACACACATACGGATGTGCTCTGCAGGCATGTCTGTAATTGATTACCTGCAATGTGAAGAAAACTAGCATGTCATAAAATAAACGTGCTTTAAATAAAAATCCAGAAGCACTTGTTGACAGTCTTATGAGAAAATAAATCATCTCACTTCCGATTATAATCTATAATCTAAAATGCCAAATTATAATCTCAAACTGTATTTAATTCATTTAAATTATTTAATGTTTATTATTATTACAATAATAGTTAAATTATATATAATATAAATTATTAGCCCTCTTGCTGTTCTTTAAATTCATTTTTAAAATATTTCCCAAACGCCAAAGAAAATGTTATTGACACATTTTCAAATAAAATATTCATGATAATTAATTTTTAATAACTGATTCTATTTTCTTTATCATTATGACAGTACATATGATTATATTAAAATTATAATATTTTTTTCCTTCAGCTCAGTAACTGATTTATCAGGGGTCACCACAGCAGAATGAAAAGCCAAGTACTCTGGCATATGTTTTATGCAGTGGATGCCCTTCCAGCTGCAAGTCAATACTGGGAATTTTAAAATAATAATAATACATAATATTACAATATAATATATAAATGTAGAAAATGTGGATGAAACTGAAACATGTAGGTGCAGTTTTAAGGAATATCCATGCCAATAAAGGCTTTTTAATATTTTTCCATATTTTTCGATGCCTTTTGCTGTTAATTCTGATAAATCCCTTCACAAAGAGCACAGACACATGAATTAAGCTACCCCTGAGCACTTTTTGTTTGATTTTGAACAATATTAAAGCTATTTTGCAAGATAATAGTGTTAGCTTAAAGGGGTGCTCCACTACGATATCATATTTTAAACTTTAATTGATGTGTAATGTAGCTGTGTGAACATAAACAACATCTCTGAATGTAATATGCTCAAAGTTCAATGCAAAAGGAGACATTAGCTTTTACAGAGTTAGCTTAGGAAAGCTTACAGTGAACGAAGATTGGGGACTACAAAAAAAAAAATACATTCAGGCTAGTGAGATCACAAGAGCTTTAGGTTATGCACATTCACCATGTGGATTTACCACACGTATACACCCCACGCAGTGAAGGGGCGTGGCGCTGTAATGTTATAGCAGAGAAAGCTTAAATGCCGTCCAAAATGAGGTCTGCTGCTATTTTCACAGAGCTATTTCTGTTTCTGTATTTGGGCTACCAAAGGACACAGCACAAAGAGAGAAGTAATTAAAACGTTATTTTAATTATGTTCCAGAGAATTATAAAACATATATAGCTAGCATTTGACAAAGGACAGCTTCCAGAATCTCTCCCAGTTCAGTGCGAGATTCGGCTAAAAACTCCTCCAACCAACGAAGCTGTGGATTGTGAAGCACAACCTGTGAGTATTTTTATTTGTTAAAATTGATCAACTACACGCACAGTTTCTAGCATTAATGGTAAGTTGTAGCAATAACATAAACAAGGATATAAAAAAGGGGAAATGCTGTTTGGCACTGCCAACAATTTAGCAACAAATTCATATTTATTCATCAAACCGCTGTAAACACCCACAATCTTTAACAGCGTGTGCAGTGTTTCTATATGCGAATGCTTTCAGTGTCTATGTGACCACTTTCCATGCGTTCTACGTGTCAAATAACAAACTCGCAAAAGATATGAGAATGTTTCATATTACTTACACATGCTTATTACAAATATATGTAAAAGACACTTGTCAGATGTTATTTTAGAGAGCAGGCATGAGCTGTGTGCTCTTCATTCTTCTATCTGATTCAGGCAGCTAACGCTGCTAACAGCTGCTCTGACTGACTGTTTACACAGCGCAAAAATGTGTGCTTGTAGGGGCGTGAGGTGGAGCCAATCCGCAAATCACAATTATGTTAGCTGACCAATCAGAGCCTCTTGAGGGCGGACCTTTCGGGGAACTAAAAATATGACAGTCATTTTCATGTTAGATAACTAGCTGTATATAATCAAAGTAAGATATATGAAAAAAATTACCAGATTGTCTACAAGTAAAGCATGAGCACACATTGCTTTGCATCTCATAAACACAACCAAACCTTAAAAATACACTGTGGACCACCCCTTTTTAAGTGCAATTTAAAAGATTAATTAGGTTAAGTAGGCAAGACGGATTAATTAAGTGAGTTATCGGACAACAGTGGTTTGTTCAGTAGCAAAATATCGAAATATTTGGGCAGTATTTTAAAAGAAAAATTAAATAATGTCACGATGTGTCTGTCATGTAAAGGATTTTGAGAAAGGATTTTTGCAGTTTTATAAAGACAATGGTAAAAAAGAGATGGCAGCTCACCGTTTCCTGTGATGGTGAGGTCGTGTGTACGAAAGCTGTCCTGAACATGGGAGAGATTGAGGGTCGTGTGAGCCAGAAGATGATATTTGGGCCCCCTGTAAATGACAGATGGGGAATATGCAAATATATTTAAATTAGATACTGTCAATCAAATATAAACATAACTAAATTACCTATACAACAGGTTGATAAATAACTAACATTAGCTGTGACTACATCACACATTAATCAGCATTTGCTGAAAATAAAGAAACATAAATCCAACCCCAAACTTTTTCACAATATTATTATTTGCAAGTCAATTATTCCGTAAGGTAAGAGTACAATCATTTTCTGCTTTAAGGAGAAATTCTAATCTTTAAAATATATAGATCAAATTTCTCATCAAAGCAGAAAATGATCAAACTTTTAAGAATCTGTCAATTGGAGAATTCTCAGCAAAGCATTATAATGTTGTTGATAAACCCTAGGCTTAGTGAACTGCATTATCAATCCCCTTTGATGAAATATTGGCATGTCTTTTGTTATGTATATTGGGTGGTTTGTATTGTTGTGTTTGTCTTTTGTACTACTGGACCTAGTGTCTGAATTAAAGAGAATCATTTGCTTGTTTTACATCTATAAGCTTATTGCAGGTCTACAGTGCACCTAAATCTGCCAGCATCAGTTGTGTGTGTTTTCTCTTCACACTCACGGCACAGAGGGCACAGGCAGCAGGATTGTGGCTCCTCCTCCATTGCTAGTGGGACTGCAGGCTCCAGGCTCTAAGGACGCCCTCATTTTCTTTCCTGCTGACCTGCCCAGAGACGAGCTCAGCTTGCTGGCCAGTTTGCGCGGTGTGCTGCCTGCTGAACAGTCGTCCTCTGAACAACAGCTATACAACTCCACCCGCAGCTCGAACCCAGGGGCTGCTTCATTACTGCACACAGCAGGAATGCATCACATACATGTCAAGTTATTAGACTCATTAAATTTGCATATGTACAAAGGCACATTTACATTCAGTAAACACTACTCTTCAAACTTTTATGAACAGTAAGTTTTTTTTATTTTTTATGAATCTAATGCTCAGAATCAGTGAGGATTTAATAAATGAAGAACCCAGCAGGCACAGGACGTCAACATGATGTCATGTTGATGTTGTATCCCAACGTCCAGGGTCGTTGCATTGTGTTTGGAAATGAAAATCAGGTTGATGTCAGAAACAAATGTTCAATGTCAGACAGACCTTGCATTTTGGTTACTTTCTAACGCAACCTAAAAACAACAAAATATCAACATTTAATGATGTTACAACTTGACGATGTATAGACATAACCACTATGACGTTTATCAGACATTGGATTTGGATTGCCACACCTGACGAATAAATATTTTACATATTTAAGATGTTGGCTTAAGGTTGGATTTTGGTCACTTTCTAACACAACCTAAAATCAGCTAAATATCCGCATCATTTAACGTCATTATTGGATGTCAAAATAACATTGTTTTTATATGCTGGCGACCTAAATCTAACCTAATAATAACGTCTTATGATGCTGTGTGTCTGCTAGGGCACAGCTGCTGTCAGCATTGATAATATCAAGATGATTCTTATGCACCAAATCATCATAATCAAGTCAAGTTCAAGTAAAGTTGAGCTTTATTGTCATTCACATGTGTGGATATACAGTTGAGCACAAAATGACCACGGTGCTACATAAATAAACATTCCTAAATATGAACACAACACTGGAGTTCATTTAACCCCTGTTTAACCCATTTAATAAAGTTACACTCGTGTCCCTAATGGACAGAAATGTCTATGTCTAATAACTGTCACAAAAACTGACACACTGCTTATTAATTTTCTGAAACAAACGATGTGATGTTGTGTTTCATTTTATTTGCTTTATACAGTAGGCCAATACAATGCTCTTTTGCTCACACCTTGACATTGCTGTAAACATGTTGGATGATTAAGCTGAAAGCAGGGTAAACCTGACAAAATGGAATCCCTTTCAATGTTGTTTCTGTTATTTTGAATTCGCAATTATGTTTTACCAGAGTGAAAGTGAGATCCCATGACATTCTATAGGCCTTTGTAAAATAAAAAGCATATGCCATTCGCAGTGCCATCATCTTGAACTTATAGAGTGAACAGAAAAATTATAGGTTACATGACAAGATAATTTATTTTGTTGTTAAGGGAAACATATTCATGTTTGTTGATTTAATATGAATGTATTCCCATCACAGAAGCACTGCAGGTAAAATAAGACAACGGTGTTCTGTTGTTTAGGCTGCTGTTGTTTGTGCATGTTAAAAACAATCCTTCAAAAGATTATTAAGTTATTGATGGAAAAACAAGCGCTTTTTAGCAAGAAAGTACACCGAAACTATTGTGTTTTGTTCATTTAGCCTACTTTTTAATATTAGTTAATTATATAAATACTTGTTTTATATTTAGAGGTTTTTTTGCTTCTACATTGCTGTTTATGGACAGGGATCCTGTGTGTTTTATAGCCTACATCATTGTGGCAAGGGACTCTCAAGATAGCGACACCCCTCTCCCCCCATTAGAAAAAAAAGTGGGCTTCCCAAAAGTGGGCCATGGTATAGCTCCAACGCCGCATACAAGTGTGTGAAAACTTAGAGACTGCACTCAAATTTAATGTGTGAACTGTATACATGCTAAGCGTGTGAATGTCCAGAAAGCACTCACAAGACGATTGTGTTGTCAAAGCAGATGTCTGTCAGTGTCCTGTCAACCATCACCATGTCTGTGTCAAAGATCTCTCCCCCCAGCTGCAGCAGGCAGAACACAGCACAACGGTGCAGCTCTGAAGGCAGACAGACAGACAATTACATGATTTCAACTCAAGCATCACACTGTAAAGCCTTAACCAGTGTAGCAGCAGATCTGGCCCAGTGCCTGTAAAATCCCCAGAGCTCCTCTGGTCATTCAGGAAACATTTACTCCTGCACCTGTATGTCTGCTTCTTCCCGCAACACTAATACCTGTGTATTTTTTTCCCTGTACAAATTGTAGTACATGAATAATTGTGACACAACCAGCCCTAAACGTTCTTTCTCGAATCATTATGATGATTATTAAAATATATGTTCCTATTAACAGGATAAAGCACACATAAAAGCTTTCCCATGAGAGCGTAACACATGCAAGTGGGTTCCTGTGTCACATTTATCAACATAATATCAGCTCAGTCTCTGCTCTAAGCACCATAGGCGAAACTACATTACTCACCGTGGTCTGGAAAACTACTTTCAATGCCAGTAATAATATTCTGTTTACCCAAAGGGCTCTGCTGGACCTGAACGCTTCATAAATAAATGTGTTTTTTGTTATCGGTATAATGCATATTTTACTGAATGTGCAACCTATCAGAGCAGTGTTGTCTTTTGTTTGTGTTGGGTTATTCAGATCAAATAGATTCTAAACAAGCCATGATGTTGTTTTAACCTGAATATCAGAGTGAAAAAGAAAACAGATGTTACCTCCTTTATTCTTAAAATACTCTGTGTCTTTCCACATTAGAGGTATCCGGAGATCTGTAAAAGGTCAGAGAGAAACACACAAGGTAAGAACACACGCATGCACTCACTGTCTCTCACAGCTGCGAGCAACAAACCTCGTCTGTCACTCCATGTCAGTCAAGAGAAAAATACATCTGAAACACACATCTGGTGTTTTACG
This sequence comes from Danio rerio, assembly GCF_052040795.2. Lineage (NCBI taxonomy): Eukaryota > Metazoa > Chordata > Actinopteri > Cypriniformes > Danionidae > Danio > Danio rerio. Next base: position 45,330,742 of record NC_141025.1, read on the forward strand.
CCTTGCTGTCAGTCGGTATGAATCTACATTATCCTACTGGTCCGCCCACAACATTATTGCAGCCCACCTGGATGAGTCTGTCTATCTATCTAGACCGATGTAATAACAGCAGAACTTTGTTAAAGTAATATGAAGAGGCTGTTAGGGAAAAATTAATAGGGTACTGACTTCTGATGATAGACAGCAGACAGCAAATAGAGGCTGTATGTGGGAACATTAGATTGTATGTGTGTGGGATGAACTAAATAATAAACAGTCTGGATGCTTTTGAATGGTGGCACAATGGAGCATGAGCACAAATCCCACACAGAATCAGCAGCTGAAGACAGTGAAGGAAAGTCTGCAGAAGCGGAATGCTGACGTTAAATGTCACAAATGCCTTGTCTATTTTTTGCTTGTTTACTAAATATTGAGTAAAATTTGATCATGAGCTTAAAGCCACAATACGTCATTTTCACCACCAGAGGGCGTGTATTCAAAACAAACAATGGCGTAGTGTGGAAGCATAGGAGTTGTGTATTATTTTTATCATGATAGTGAATATTTGGCTTGTTTTAAGGAAAAACTCACTTGATTTTAATGTATTTCTGAAAATAAAACTGTATTTTTATCTAGAATATATTTGAAATCTAGATATTTAAACTAGAAACATGACAATATATATAGATATTGTCAATTAGGGGTGTAACGGGTCATGGTTGATCCGTACAGATCACAACCCATGGTTTGGAACACATGTGGCCCATAGATTAATACATTTTTTTTTTTTATCGGTAAATTATTCATAAATCTTTAATGATCACAGAGAATTCACCCCTCGCGTCATTCAAATCACATGAAAGCATTTAGACTTTCCTGTAATATATAATGATGATGAAAGAAGTTGTGGTAGGTTATTCAGGATGGTGGGTTTCAATAATGGTGTTTTCTGTCACTACTTGTTTAGCCTCCATCAATGCATTCAGTTTAAGCTGCATGATTAATTATTGAAAGATCGGGATCTCAACACCCACGCAACATAAATAAAAATGATGGTGATTTGCATGTTTATTAATTCTTCCAATTTCAACATTCAAATCTGTGGTTGAAAAACACAAACATTAAGAAAGAGATCCAGTCTTTAGTCTTTTGAGTTTGTTATGAAGTTACACACAGTCAAACAACACAGCAATACTGGGGTAATAGTTTATAGTTTAGATAAAACCACTGATGTTAATGGTAAAGATTAAAATTACACTCATGTGTATTTAACAATGCTCAAATATTAAAGATGTAGGCAGCAATTATTTAACCATAAGGTGAGGAAAACCAGCCATCAAAAATATGCAGCTGAATAATTCTTCAAAAATTACACATCTAGCAATGAAACATGAAGTTTTATGAATAAAAAAACTTAACCATTAATTAAAAAATGAGACAAAAAAATGTAATGTATATGTGTTAGATTTAGCATTATCAGCAACAGTAGTAGTAACAGTGAATTTTTCACAAAACTGAATATTTTGCATTTTATTTTTATTTAGCAGATTATGATGACAGGTTCTAAGTTCTGTTTGTTAAAACCAAAAGTGTCCTGCCGTACTGTTTTAATAATAATAGTCAGAAAGAAAATAACATTTGTCTCATCCCTTATTTGACTGATGCGAAAAATGGTCTGATCTTAAAGATTTATGATTCGCTACACTATTGTCAATAAATTCTACTACTACTATTTCTACTATAGCATTTTTTGATGTGTATCATGATTGTTAGGCACTAAGATATGTCACTGTTTGGGAAACGCAGCCCAATTTGTTTATGCATTTACTTTTACATCTGTCCTCAACAGAGAATAAATTATTGTATACGATTTTCATGTTAAAGACAGAGCCTCAGCTAACTAACAATCTACACACACGATCATATTTCAAATCTGTTTGCCAGTGGATGATTATTTATCTTCAAACTCTAGATTTTGTTCAAAATGATACTGCACAAGTTCATACACAGTTCCACTAGAAGAACAACAATGCCTTTACCTAGATTTCATTTAAAAATAAGCTATCTAATGCAGTAAGATTCTGCTGATCCCATCTGTGGCTACAAATGAAAGTGATTTACATTAGTGTGCGTGTGAGGATATAAGGTCCTCTATAACCCTCTTCATAATGATGTCATAATTACAGCATTTACAGGGTATCAACCCTACAGGCCTCTCACTGTGGGTCTCAAACACAGATTGAGAAGTCTGTACCGGTGGTTAATGGTGTTGGGTGTTTAGAGGGAGGCTGGTCCCTCGCAAAGATCCAGACAGTGGGGAGGGGAGGACAACTCGTAAAAGAAGCCCCACAGCATACTCAGACACAAGTGCTGATATATAAAACAGCAGGGGTGTGATTTAGTGCACAGACACCCATATAAACAGACTGGTCTGCATGATTTACACGCAAAAAACACAATCAAAACCAGCATCATATACAAAACTGTTCAGCATGATTGGTGTTAATAAGATGTTTTTTTTTCTTTATTTTGTGTTTTTTTTATGTTTGTGGAAAATAAGACTGATCAATACTGCATTTATTAGATCAAAATATAAAAGATCTGAAATAATCAGATTTTGATCAGAAATTCACATAAAAATTTTCTCAATTTTAATCTGCCTTAAGTAATATTGTATATATATAATAAAATGATATATATATAATTTATATTATTAATTTATAATATTAATTTATATAATAAATATAAAAAAATTCTCAATTTTAATCTGCCTTAAGAATCTTAAGAATTTCCACTACTTTAGTCAATACCTTCTACTATTTAGAAATATATATATATATATATATATATATATATATATATATATATATATATATATATATATATATATACACCTGTGATTTCATAGCTGTTTTAATTTTAAAAAACTTTTGAAAAGTAGAGCATGTTTTTTTTCTTGTGTGTAAAGTGATGACAATGGCATGAATTCGTTTCCACAAACATACCTGAAATGGCTACTTTGCCTTTACATGGGGACCGGTCATCCATTGGTCCTGCATCAGAAGACCTGAGGAGAAAAATGTATGCTTAAATAAACACAGTAATGTTTAGATTTCCATAAAGGCTAATTTATGCTTCTGCATCGGGTGATCGGCGTGACCCACGGTACATGCCTTGCGCATAGTCGTGCATTTATAGTTCTGCTGCTGTTTGTGTTGCTCTGCAATAACCCTTCCGTAACACTAGCTGGCAGTAGGTTTCTATGTTCCGCTGTGTCAAGTTACTTCTCTGGTGTTTTGTTTTTTCTGAACGCTACCTTAATGTACAAGTAGCTAAAACTCGCTCCTTCAGAGAAAGGATCCGGCGGACGTGCAACAACATGGATCATAAGGTCAACACAAAACAAAAGTGTCCATCTGAAGCTCCTTCATGGGCAGTCCTGCCAGATAATAGCTGACTTTTTCCAACTGAAAAGCAGGAACACACAAAAAAAAAAACAAAAAAAAAAAAAACATGCAAAATATTATATTAATATTTAATTTTATTTTATTTATTTAAATCAAAACTAACCTAGTTACTTTAACTATCATAATTTTAACCATACAGCAACCAACACTAGCAGTCACAGAAAATAACCGGATCATATCGAAACATTGGGTGGCCCTTTCTTACCCACACACTGCACTTACAATTGAGTAGATTACACTACCTATTAGAGTATGTTTTGCTTTCGAAATGGGATATAAATTCATCCCATTTGGCATTTTAAATTCCTTTGAACATAATTAGATGCTACTTGTCAATCAGACAGCACTTGTATGTTTGTTCTTGCTGTCAATTGTGGAAAAAAATGATTGATAAAAGTGTCATGATAAGCCGCTGTGTTTAACTGCAGGTTCTTTATGAATTGCGTGCACGTGAACGAGAGTCAGACTTGTCCAGGGAGTCAGAGTTTGATACAACTTTTCTTCACATCCTCTTGCGGGTGGGCCTACATGGTTTGTGCTATGCACTGGTCACTACTAAATTGAATGGAGTAGGAGCACACAGTTATGTTTTGTTAAATAAGTTGCATATCAAATTTACATTTCAAAACCGTCCAAATTTTGTCAACCCGCTAAATTCAAAACCCCCCAATCTGGCAACACTCTTCATGGAACTCGACACTTGTAAACAATCCCTCCACAGGTACACGCGGATCTCAGTCCTGCCCACACTGGTCACTGCTACCAAGCCGGGTAATCACAGAGCTTGCACTATGCATCAGTGCGACATGTTTTTACATTTTTTGAGAGGTGCACATCACCATGGGAAGTATTAATCAAGAAATATAAATCAGCCTTAAGATGAAAGCATTACTGGTGTCACGATCACTAGCGATCTAACCACCATCTCAGGAGAACATTCACATTCACACGAAATACAATCCTGTCTCTAAATGAACTACAGATGCAGTCATGCAACACACACCACTAATTACACTCTCACAGCTGATGTTGCTTAATGACTGATTTCACACACATATACAGTTAAAGTCAGAATTATTAGCCCCCCTGTTAATTTTTTTTCCTCAATTTCTGTTGAATTTCAGTTTTTTTTTTCCCAATTTCTGTTTATTTACTCATTTCTAAAAACTGATTTATTTTATCTTTGCCATGATGGCAGTAAATAATATTTGACTAGATATTTTTCAAGACACTTCTATACAGCTTGAAGTGACATTTAAAGGCTTAACTAGGTTAATTAGGTTAACTATAGGCAGGTTAAGGTAATTAGGCAAGTTATTGTATAACGATAGTTTGTTCTATAGACTAAAAAAAACTATAAAAAATATAATATATATATAAATAATATATATATATAATATAGCTTAAAGGGGCTAATAATTAAGACCTTAAAATAGGTTTAAAAAATTTACAACTGCTTTTATTCTAGCCAAAATAAAACAATAAGACTTTCTCCAGAAGAAAAAATATTATCAAACATCCTTTGAAAATTTTCTTTCTCTGTTAAACATAATTTGGGAAATATCTAAAAAAGAAAAAAAATAATCAAAGGGGTGCTAATAATTCTGACTTCAACTGTATATGGCTCACTTTGAGACACTCATTGCTGAGTCTTGTTTACTGCATTTGTGACATTACAACGCGTTTCCTTTGTCTTGCTTTGTCGTGTTTTGATCCTCAATTGTTTATTCCTGTCTGCTGCCTGCCTTCTGACAATCTGCCTGTGCATATGACTATAACTCTAGATTGCCCGTAAACATCTGTTTGTGCCTGTGTTGACCATTGCTTACCTGACCTCTCTAATTAACCTGCATTTGGATTCACACTTCCGTTGTCAGTGTCACTCCCTTGTGACAATCGGCACTATACGTTGTTTAACCAACACATTGTTAATAAATTAGAGTCTCAGGTATCTCTGGGTACTTCCAAAACTACTGATACATATTTTATTGAGCATTTGCTTTTCGAAAACATTGCATGTCTCAAGCCAATCCACTTGGTAAAAGGAAGCCTTTGGCTGTGTTCACATTCATAGATCAGATACCTTGGTACTTTTGGTTCAAAACTAAAAGATGAAAATGACAGATTTAATAGTGGAAAACAATGCAAAAAAAATTCATATTGCTTATTTAGGTTAAATTACAGTTAAGACCAGCGAAAATGTGAGGCATGTTTGATGGGCACCAGGTTCAAATTTACAGTTCAAATCAATTGAACTGCTCAACCAAAGCAGTCACATTTTGTTGATTTTTTTCAATCAGAATAAAACCTGCCAAGTGTAAACACAACCTTCAATTAGATTTAACACTTTGACACTAGCTGTAAAATGACAATCCTGATCAAATATTTAAGATCAATTATCTAAAATGGACAGCACTCACATCATTGAACTCTTTCTGACCTCAACACAATTTGATGTCATGTGCTTTGTGTCTATCCAATTTCCACTACTTTAGTCAATACCTTCTACTATTTAGAAATATATATATATATATATATATATATATATATATATATATATATATATATATATATATATATATATAAATATATTTATATATATATATATATATATATATATATATATATATATATATATATATATATATATATATATATATATATATATATATATATATATATATATATATATACACACACAACATATATACCTTAGGGACAATATAACAGAAATCCTTGATCCCAAGAAACTGACCTGTTATCCGATTTTCCTTTAATAAAGCATCGCTAACATCAAACACACCAACAAATTTCACGTCTAATTTGGTTTAGCCAAACTTTGTTAGGTGGACACAACCTGCATTGATTGAATCGAGTAAGACTGACCTGCGTGCGACCCGTTGCATGACCTGTGCCTCCTTCATGCGCTGCAGCTCTGACATGTAGGCCATGATGCGAGCATTGCAGGTCAGGAGACTCTTGGAGGCCTCCAGCGCTTGGTCCCTCTGAGAGCATGCAGCCAGCAGCTTACACGCACCCTCGCGCATACGTATCTCATAGTCAATCTTCTTCTGGATGTCACTGTCCTGGAAAAACAGAATGAGGATAATGTCAGTTTTACTGACCACTAGTTGTGCAAATTACACATATTAAAGAGTTTAGTCAAAATTAGGGTGTATTTCACACAGCTAGACCAGGGGTGCCCAAACTTTTTCCTATGAAGCCAACAACTAAACTTGATTGAGGGTGGTGGACTGGAGGTAAATATACCAAACTGTAAAGTTGTCAATGTAATTTCCTAATTTATTTTTTGAAATTCATTATAGAATTTATTATACAGTATAATTTAATTAATACTATAATTTATCACATTTAAAATACTCTGATTGTATTAATAATTATACATTTTTGTTTATTTAATAATGAACATCTTACAATAAAAACATGAACAATGTCATTTATAAGACTAAAAAATACACTTTGCCTTGAGTCGCTTGCTGATGTCTTCTGCGATGTCCGCTATCCATCAAGTGACTATATAAATTATCTTATTTTAAGTCTGATTCATTTACAACATTTATTTAAAACATTTAAGTTACTTTTTTGTAGATTAACAATTAAAAAAACAAATAAAAGGTTTACCGGGTCCTAGTTTGGCATCTCTGAGCTAGACACACACACAAATGGTCCTTAGCTTTATTTCTTCATTATATAATGAAAAAACAATTAATGTTAACAAATGTACTCATGATTGATCAGTCTTGAAATGCATAAATCCAGTTCCTCAAGATGTTATCACATGAATATTTTAGCGTTACTGCCATGTCTCCAGGGCCTGCAATGATTCATGAAGAGTCAAGCTTTTTCTGAACAGGCATAATGGATTGTTTCCTCTACTTCATTAGAATAGAAACTTCAGTATCAACCCATACGCTCTTGGCTAAAGGAACAGTGCACTTTTAAAAAGATTCTCATTTTAAAATTATTAAAAGTTAAACAGATGAGTTTTACCATTTATTTATTCATTCAGCCAATCTGATGGAAGCCCTTTCAGCTTAGAATATATCATTGAATCAAATAAAATACATTTCAATCTTTCTCAAAAATTCGATAATTTGAATATTTTTCCTATTTAAAGCTGAACTCGTCTGCAGTTACATCATATACTAAGACCTACAGAAAATGAAAAGTTGCTATTTTCTAGCTCGATATGGATAGAAACCATACTTTCATTCCCCCGTAATAATCAAGGAACTTTGCTGCTGTACCATTGCTGCAGCAGGGGCAGTGATATTACTTGATGTTCTTTGATTATTCCACTAGAATAAGAGTATAGTTCCTATCCACATCAACCTAAACAGCAACCTTTCATTTGAGTTGAGTTGTGTTGACTTCATTGGGACCCGTAGGATTTTTTTGCAGCAAAGTTTGGCATTTGATACAAACAATTAAATCACACATATACATACCCACATATAAACATACAAAAGTACATTATAAAATATTACAATTTATTCAGAGCGACAATAGATGATGGGACAAAGCTATTCCTGTAATGTTTTGTCCAACTAAAAAGCATCAGAAACCTTCGACCTGAAGTGAGTGAGTAGGTTAAACTCCTCAAACAGAGGATGGGAGCTACAGCTACTAATGTTCTAGGCAATGCGTAAAAGCTGACTACTATAGAGATCTAATACTCAGCGGTGATTCACCAATCAACCTGCTAGACCACCTCAGTCTATTCCTGTTTTTAAGGGACACACTTCCAAACCATGCCACCAGAGCAAAGGATAGATTATATTCAATAAAAGCACGATAGAAAGGAGTAAGCATATTGGGGTCAATGTTAAAACTTGATAGTTTCCTGAGACAAAAAATGCTCTGCTGCCTCTTCTTGCACACAGCTTCACATTTGCCCCAGGGTTTTTAAAACAGTCAATAATGGTACCCAAATATTTGTAGTTCTCCACAGATTCTACTTTTTGACCCCTGATATTAGTTACCTCAGCTCCTTTTAAAATCAATAATCATGTCCTTAGTTTTCCTTGCATTACGTATTAGATTTGACTCCTCACACCACTCAACAAAATGATCCACTATGGGACCATGAGTATTTTCATCTCTTTGGAGGAGGCTTACAATCACAGTGTCGCCTGCATATTTTCAAAATTAAATGATTATCAATCATGCTATTTCATCTTAGTAAACAATGTGACTACAAAAGGGCCAAGCTTTAATTTATCAAAACTCTTTGGTCTTTTTTAGATTTAGTAACTAATTCTAAGCTAAGCTAGACTAAATGTTCTAAGATCGGTTGAATGGATTTAAAATTTATCGAAGTCATATGTTAACTCAAGGGGAGTTGTAAAATTAGCCTATTGTCAAAGAAGAGGAGCGTTCCTTTAAGCTGAAATGGTTAAATCATGTCCATAACACGGTATAGGAAAAGCGACTTAATGTGTCACCCATCCATACACAGGTCACATAAACAAAGGTCACACCTTAGTCACATGACCACTCTGCTCCAGCTCGCATTGTGTCTCGATGCAGTGAGGTATGAAATTGAATATGAGAGTTAACAAGCTGGAAGAGATGCTCTGGCCTCTTGACATCAGTTCATACCCTCAAATACCAGACACCAGGACACTAAATAATTTACACATACAGTTTGAGTCAGAATTATTAGCCCCCCTTTGAAATTTTTGTTTCTTTTTTTTTTAAATATTTCCCATATGATGTTTAACCGAGCAAGGAAATTTACACAGTATGTCCGATAATATTTTTTCTTCTGGAGAAAGTCTTATATGTTTTATTTCAGTTAGAATAAAAGCAGTTTTTAATTTTTTAAACACCAATTTAAGGTCAAAATTATTAGCCCCTTTGGACTATATTTTTTCGATAGTCTACAAAACATCATTACACAACAACTTGCCTAATTACCCTAACCTGCCTAGTTAACCTAATTAAACTATTTAAGCCTTTTAATGTCACTTTAAGCTGTTCGAGTGTCTTGAAAAATATCTAGTCAAATATTATTATCTGTCATCATGGTAAAAATTTAATCAGTTATTAGAAATGAGATATTAACACTATTATGTTTAGAAATGTGTTAAAAAAACCTTCTCTCTGTTAAACAGAAATTGGGGAAAAAGCAGGGAGGCTAATGATTCTGACTTCAGCTGTATAGCCAAAGAGGAAACAGTCAGGATGTGGTGGAAGAGAGCATGTTTTAAAGGCACAGTTCACCTAAAATAAAATTCTGTCACTGTTGAATCACTCTTCATTTGTTGAGTTTCCTACTTCTGATAAACACTGTTTACCTATTATGGATTGCTTCACTGAAAAAAAAAATTAAAGATGATTCCTTGGATTTACTAAATTTGTTTAAGTTAAAGGGTAGTAAGTAATTTATTTGGGCTGGATTTAAACACACAAATTAGGTTGTACATTACTAAATTTAATTAGTTTGTTTAAATTCAACACACATAAGTTGTTTGCAACAACTTTGCAGACATCATTTTTCAATGTACCAGATTTCAACATTCGTTAGAATATCTTCTAAAACAATCTCATAAAGGTTTAAAACCACTTGAGAGTCCACAAATGTCTCTTTCCATTTTTGGATGAACTGTCTCTTTAAGGGTCCCAGTTTTTCTGGGGAAGATGTAAGTGGACAGTGGCTGGATATTAAAGATAAAAGTAGGTGCTTAGAGAGGAAAAAGGAGAGATAGATGTGACTGAGGGTTTCTAAAGGTTGAATGTAATTTGACTTTGGAATGTGGTTAATCTTTAATACATTGAAATTAAATGGATGAAAAGAACAACGCTTGACAAAGAGATTGAAAGGACTAAGATTTGAACTCCCACACTGCAAATTTTAGATAGTAGATTTAACTACCTTAGAGTTAAAATTAACACTCCCTCAGAGTTTATATGGGAAGCACTATAAAAGTGTTAAAAATAATACTTTTGAAAGTGTTAACATTATCAACACTGGCAGAGTGTTAATTAGCAAACTCTTATAGTGTAAAATATCTGTTAAATTTACGAAAAAAATACCAGCAGCTGTGGTTGACAGATTTTTTCTATGAAAAATACAGAAGTTTTCTAGAACTGTATAAATTTACGAAAAATAATCGTATTTCATAAACTGATACAATGTTCAGTTTACAAAATCATAGCTTAGTGCACAAAAATGTAAAGTCATTAGATGCATTAATGTGTTCATGTGTGATTGTAATTAACAAACAGACTTTCACTGCATTAGTAACTACATAGTTAGCTTTAAACAAAAGAAGATGCAGCACAACATCAGATACACTCAGTCCATCTTGGACTTGAACACAGACGCTACTATCCTCCATAATGGTGACACAAAAAAAAGGTTTTGCTGTTTTTTTTTTCCTTTCTTGATTTTACAGAAAAATACCAGCAGCTGTGGTTGCCAGTAGACTACTATCTTTAACGTTTTACATTTATAAATTTAATCTACAGAATATTTCTGTAAAAAATACCTTCCACAGTCTGTATTTTTTAATCAAACCTCCACCACATACATTCATAAGTGACATTGAATGACTCGAGAAAATGTGGCCATATGTAACAGACATATCTTACATATTTTGCTCTCTTTAATTTATTTAAACAAGGCAATAACTAATAAAAATTACTTTCTTGATCAGTATATTTCTTTCATTTTTTACAGTTTCCTTAACTGACACTATCCAGACCTTCTTGCTTTGCCCTTCAGCCTTCCACCGGGGCTCCTGTTGCCATGGCAACACCCCAAAAAACCCTCTTTTGTGTGCAAATTTCAGAAGCTTAATAAGGTCTAACAAGACCATCAATTAAAAGAGCACCTCCCTTCAGTTCTCCTTTTAAAGGAAAAGAGGGTTTGCTGTACAGCTCACTGCATCAGACTGTGTGAGCACTGTCAAAAGGTCAGCTACAGTAGATCACTCTGAAAAGCTAAATCCAAACCAATCTGGACTATTTTAGATATTTGGGACTCTGGACATCAATACACTGTCAGAGTGATGGAGAGCAGAGTTGGACAAAATGGTACGCTTGACAGAAAGAGGGAAAGGGAGAAAAGTCTACTGAAATCATGGCTATGCATGGGCCGGTATATGATTCTGACAGTATGATAACCTTGGACTAAAAACTGCTCTAAAATATGTTCTTTTTAAATGTCTGCGGAAAAAACTAAAGCTCCCATCAAGGTGGTGCCTACCTATTTTTTTCCTGGTCTGTATGTCAAAGAGTACTGCCAAATATCAGCATTTGTCAAAATATCTTTTTTTTGTTCAAATGATTAAAGGTTTGTAACAATCTAAAGGGAAGTAAATAGTGACAATTTTCATTTCTGGGTGAATGATTGCTTAAAAAATGTAAGACAACGTAGTTTGATATTCATCCAAACATTATCACTGACAGTGGCTATGTATATCTTTGATTGATGTATCCAATGTGTTCAAGTCATGTCACCTGATAATACCATAATAATACGTTTCCAGCTTCTAAATAAAGCATTCAAATCATGCAATTTAAGAACTTTGATCTTAAAACAAAAGCTTAGACTCTAAGACCTTCATACTGCAGCAGATTCCTTTTGGAGCTACAGATTGCTCACAATGTTGCTTTAGAAAAGCATAATTCCATGTTCATGGACATGGCCAGCTTCCAGTAGAATGTCACGCGCTGTCATCGAAATAACGGTAATTACGACAAGGCATGGGCACAGCATTAGACCAGTAAATTACAACTGTATTACTGAATGTCTAAAGAAATTTGAGTTTGTGTCACATGGTGATTAGTTTCTGCATGATGTGCACTGGAAAAACATTAAGACAAATATATTGGTTACACTTACAGTGCTCAGCATAATTAAGTACACCCCATTTTAAAAAAAATTATCAATTTTTCAGTGAATATAGGCAATGTATTTTGGTAAATTTAAACAAAACAGATTTATTAAACAGATAAATTTTATTAAAATAATAGTTTAGCCACCAAACATATTTAGAAATAGAAAGATAATACAATTAAATTCATGCAAAATATTGCAAAAAAAATAATAAAAATAAAAATAAACTAAACTAAATTTTTCAAACTTTAATTCCTTTCTTTTTAAAATAAATTCATTCATTCATTTTCTTGTCGGCTTAGTCCCTTCATTAATCGGATGCCCTTCCAGCCGCAGCCCATCTCTGGGAAACCTCCACACACACATTCACACACACATCCACTACTGACAATTTAGCCTACCCAATTCACCTGTACCGCATGTCTTTGGACTGTGGGGGAAACCGGAGCACCTGGAGGAAACCCACGCGAATGCAGGGAGAACATGCAAACTCCACACACAAACGCCAATTAAGCCGAGGATCGAACCAGCGACCCAGCAACCTTCTTGCTGTGAGGCGACAGCACTACCTACTGTGCCACTGCTTCGCCCCCTTTTTAAAATTTGTATTTACTATTTTTCTATAACATTGATGACACGTTACCGGATAGATTCAAAAGACTGAAGAGTCGTTAGATAGAGACTAGATTAATTAAATATCACATTTGGGAACTATAGTCAGCCGTGATCCAGCAGTACATCCTTCATAAACTGTCTGACGTGCACTGCTCTCTGGGGTTTTGTGCTTAAAGCACCCACATGATCACGAGATGTGCCTTTTCAGCAGTATAATGTGTGTATTTTCAAAAATGCTAGGTGAAACGCCACTGTGAACGTGGATCGTTTTCCTTCTAAATTGCCTTTTTAAAACTAAGAGGTATTAGTGTAAACGAGGCCTAAGTGTGTATTTTTTCGCAAGTGGGTTGATGCTGCGATAGCTGTGGAGCTGTGGAGGATAGCTGTGCCGGCTCAGCATTGTGATGTCTATTGGCCATCGACGGTGGGCAACAACATCGTCTATCGACCCAACCCTACCTGATAGTCAATGAAAAAAACTTATGCATCACTATAAAAGTAAAATTATTGAGCCTACATGTAAAAGTATGAACATTTCAAATGACTTTTAGAGGTTTTTGCATCTAAACTCTTTATATGCACTTATATCATGTTTGCAAATCACATAAAGTCAAAGGTCAAATTCAGCTGTTTTTCAGTGAGTTGCTGAGTGCATAGTTGATGATACTGCATTTACTTTTACTGCATTTTTTTCTAAAAAAATGTGGCTAATGTAAACAGTGGTCATAAGAGACCACTTTACAAGACAATTTCTGAATGGTAGTGTATATACAGTGCGTTAAATAAACACTAGAGTTGGCACTACAGAAATTAGTGTGTAGTAAATCTACACAAAGACTCTTCAAAGACACTTGTAGCATTGCCAAGCATTATCCTCCATGTGGCAGGTGCCAGGGCAGAGCAGTGTGCCAGCCGATGTGTGTGTGTGAGGGTGGCAGGCTGGAAGCGGAGGGTGTGAAAGAGCGAGGGAGCGAGGGAGGAGCGACGTGAGGAGAAGGGAGGAGAGCACAGCGAGCGCTCTGTTCCCCGGTAATGAAGCGTGAGTGTTGAAAATGAACCCAGATGGGAATAATTGGGGGAGATGGAATCGTCCCCAAGTCAAGATAGAGAATGGGAACGAGCACGAAACAAACAACGAGTCTGTAATTACAGTGACAAACGCCTCGCATGTTAATTTCTGCCACACTTCAGAGACCCCGAGAACCCTGCAGCTATGGGACCGCCAGGAAAATGATCAGTTTATTGCTTTGAGACACGCAAACTACTTGGACTTAGTAATTGCTAATAATTACACAATGAAGCTGGATTTGCACTCAAAGCACTCACGGATGTGAGAAGCGTTCAATGAGGCGATGCGACTAGAAGAGGAATATCGGAAGCACATTTTTGTGTTGGCAGGGGACTTGAGTCATGGGAAATGACTATGGACTTTAGAGGATAGACTACACATTTGAAGTCTTCCCCCTGGAAACACCTTAAAAATGAATGCGAACTAATGGCTTTGTGATGTCAAATGAAGGAATGTAAACAGAGGAACCAGCCACATGGAACCAGATAATGAGATGCTGATTTGATCTAAAGCGCATTAATACACTAGTGCTTGCAGCAAAAATGTTTACAGGGACATTTCACACTCTTCACATAAATAACCATGTGTTGACATCCTGCCAGGCTATTTTGATGCATGTTGGGATTTCATACACTTTCTGTTATTATTTACTTCATGTCAGTCCAAACCTGCACAACATTTTTTTCACTGAAGATACTTTAAAGAATATTTAGTCATTGAAAATCAAAACAGCACTGAAATAACACTGTATCAGACTTCATGTAAACACCTCGGTCCGATCGATCCACCACATTGAATTCAATCATAAATAATAGGACATTTCACGAATAAATGAAAATGCAGTTATTATTACGCATCTTCCATTTGTACAAGCCTGCTTGAGTTTATTTCATCTGTTCAACACAAAGACAACTGTTCAACACATAATGGCTTCCATTACTTTTTTTGCACCAACTATTGATGTCAATGGCTGTTTTGTTGTTGTTTTTAAATCTGAATATATTGTTTTTGTTTAACAGAAGAAAAAAACTCATCAATATTATTAAGGTTACGTTTAATTGAGTGAGTAAACGAAGACAAAATTTCTTAATTCTTGGGCTGATGTAAACCTGACGTTATATATACTCACTGGCCACTTTATTAGGTACACCTTACTGGTATTGGGTTTTGGTCCACATTGACATGATAGCATCACACAGTTGCTGCAGATTTGTTGGCTGCACATCCATGATGCGAATCTCTGGTTCCACCTCATTCCAAACATGCTCTATTGGATTGAGGATCTGGTGACTGTGGAGGCCATTTGAGTACAGTGAACTCATTCATTAATTTATTAATTAATTCATTTTCTTTTCAGCTTAGTCCCTTTATTAATCTGGGGTCGCCACAGCGGAATGAACCGCCAACTTATCCAGCATATGTTTTACGCAGCGGATGCCCTTCCAGCTGCAACCCATCCCAAGGAAACATCCATACCCTCATTCACACTCATACACTACGGACAATTTAGCCTACACAATTCATCTGTACCGCATGTCTTTGGACTGTAGGGGAAACCGCAGCACCCCCAACTGACCTAGCCGAGGCTTGAACCAGCGACCTTCCTGCTGTGAGGCGACAGCTCTACCTACTGTGCCACTACATCGCCACACTGAACGCATTGTCATGTTAAAGAAACCAGTTTGAAATGAATCGCTCTTTATGACATCTTGCGTTATACTGCTGGAAGTAGCCATCAGAAGATGGGTACACTGTGATCATAAAGGGATGGCCATGGTCAGCAACAACCCTTAGGTAGGCTGTGGTGATGACACGATGCTTAAGTGGAACTAATGAGCCCAAAGTGTGCCAAGAAAATATCCCCCACACCATTACACCACCACCACTAGCCTGAACCATTGATACAAGGCTGAATGGATCCATGCTTTCATGTTGTTGATGCCAAATTCTCACCCTACCATCCAAATGCCTCAGCAGAAATCGAGACTCATCAGATCAGCCAAGTTGGGTGAGCCAGTGCAAATTGTAGCTTCAGTTTCCTGTTCTTAGTTGACAGGAGTGGCACCCGGTGTGGTCTTCTGCTGCTGTAGCCCATCCGCCTCAAGGTTGGACAAGTTGTGCATTTAGAGATGCTCTTCTTCATACCTCCATTGTAATGAGTGGTTATTTGAGTTACTGTTGCCCTCTATGAGCTCAAACCAGTCTGGCCATTCTCCTCTGGCATTTGCGCCCACAGAGCTGTCGCTCACTGCATATTTTCTCTTTTTTAGACCATTCTCTGTAAATCCTAGAGATGGTTGTGCGTGAAAATCCGAGCAGATCAGCATTTTCTGAAATGCTCAGAAAATGCTCGTCTGGCACCAACAACCATGCCACATTCAAAGTCTCTTAAATCACCTCTCTCCTCCATTTTGATGCTCGGTTTGAACTGCAAAATATCGTCTTAACCATGTCTACATGCCGAAATGCATTAAGTTGCTGCCATGTGATTGGTGGGCATTGGTGGGCAATGTGATTATAATTTTGTGTTAACAAGCAGTTGGACAGTACCTAATAAAGTGGCCAGTCAGTGTATATATAAGATATGAGTATGTATTTGATTAGCATTTTCTTTTTTCTTTTTTTTTTAAGCAAAATCTCTTCTGACTCATATCTCAACTTTCTCTTTCTGTATGTATGTCGTTAAAACATAAATGCCAAGTCCAGTTTGTCTGTTGCCATTATTGCAGTGGCTTTCTTCAGGCTTGAACTTAATGACACTCTTACCCAACAGTTTAAGACTGTGCTCTCCTTCTATTACCATTACAAGTGTGAAGTGGTCATATTCTGCACATTAAGACGGTGTTAAGCGCGGTGTCAAAAGCCCATTAGTGCTACGAAAAGCTGACACACATAGAACATTACTAAATTGCCACTTTAAGAGCAATTTTGCTTACATTCCGCTATTAACCGTTGTCAACTAATAACCGGCCTGCTAAATAACAATGTTAACAGGCCCTCTGGGGTTTTCAATGCATAAAGTGATGTCCTGCAGGACATTTCTCTGTGGGATAATACTCTTATCCGCTTGTTTGTTTTGCCTTATTTTTGCCTGCTCTGTTTCTCACGCTGAGGCTAAGGCCAAAACATTGACCTCTCTCCCATATCTTAGGCTATTACCCACAATTATGTCAGAAAACGGGCCTCAGATCTAAGATAGAGTTCTTTTTGCTGCAACATTATAGAAAACTCAATTCGCTGATGTAAGTTGGAAGTTAGCTACATTTGAGTGTCATTTGTCAAGAGAAACTCTTTGTCAATAGCAATTCATTCAATCATTGCAAGTTTTCTGGGGTAGGTTTATATTTAAAATCAGCTAATAGTAGATCTGCACAATATTTCAAAATTAAATCAAACTTGTGATTTAGCAAAATCTGCACACTTTATCAGGGAAGTATGGCTTTGTGACCAGTAGTAAATCTCCTCCAAAAGCCAGAGGGAGCTCTCATGTAGAAATTGCAAATACACCACAACGAAGTTAGATGGTAAATCAAACATAGAATCTAACTGCTTTTATTTAATTTAACTAATAATCATACCAGTGCAGAATCATCTCAAAGTATAACTTATTTAAGACACTTTATTGAAGTTATAAGGTGATTTTGGAGTAAACCAATGTTAAATTATTAAATGTGGGATTTTCATGTGCGCTCACCCCAGCAGCAACAGAGTCATAGTTCACTGAGAAGCAACACAAACAGCTGTCACATTACAGAATGATTATGTTCAGAAGGAGAACTGTGTTGATAAAATAGTCTGCTATTTTTGTGTAGCTTGTTTGTGAACTACAGGATTATCTCAATTAGCTCCCTAGTTCAGTAGTCAGTACACTTATCAGGAAGTCTTTTTTAATGCTGTCTCAATGTGCTCCCTTAACAGAAGTTCGGAAGTGCAGAACATGAATCAAATCATTAAACATAACAACAAATGAGATGTTATTTTAAAGAAAGTTATGTATTTATATCTAAAATGAACAAACAAAGCTAGACATGTTCAGGACAATCTAGCAAACATTTAAAATTGTTGAATTGCTGATTTGTTGCTGGTGTGTTAACCAATTAAAATATTTAGCTATAACACGTACTTCGTAAAATTAATATATGAAAAATATTAGTTTTGCTGTTGTTTATAAATTCCAGTTTTGATGTTGTAGAGCGATGATAATCTCATGTCTCACTCAAGGCTGGTTTATACTTCTGCGTCGAGTGATGCTTTGTGCGTTGCTGTGCATTTACACCTCTGCGTGCTGTTTGTGTTGCACTTCCAAAACAATAGCTGAAAGAAGGTTTTTATTTTCCTCTTTGTCGTGTTTCTTTGCTTTTGTTTTGTTTTTTCTAAATCAGCTAATAGTAGATCCTCTCCACCAATCAGCTGGTGTGTGGTGTGCGGTATGGCGCAAAATGGCTGCCGTCGTGTCATACAGGTGGATGCTGCACACTTTTGGTGGATGAGGAGATCCCCCCCCCCCCCCCCCCATTGTGTAAAGCGCTTTGAGTGCCCAGAAAAGCGCTATCCAAATGTAAAGAATTATTATTATTATTATTATTAAAATGTCAGTAGGTCAATAGCTATGTTTCCATCCAAAGATGCTAACAAAATTTATAAGCAAAACTGGAATAACCCATAAAAGACAAGCGAATGAAGCAACGTTTCCATCCATTAAGTCAAAGAGAACAAAATCATCACTTCATGCAACAACTTTAAACATAAGATAAACACAAATCAAAACTTTTCACGTGGAGCTCATTCAAAGAAATCCACACCTGTAAACACTTGCTCCAACGTGTTTGCGCGGCACTCTGTACCGCCTACACTCGTAAGCGCTACCAAGTCGACCAATCACAGAGCTTGCTCTATGCGTCATCACGATGTGTCATTAAATTTTTTGAGAGGTGCAAAGGCTATGCAACCGAAACAAGCCATTGTGTCTTAGAAGGATAAAACAGCCGATAGTGTCACAATGTGTCATGAACCAAGCTAATCATTGTCCTTACCTAACGATTCAATTCAATTCAGCTTTATTTGTATAGCCCTTTTACAATGTAGATTGTGTCAAAGCAACTTCACATAAATGGTCATAGTAACTGGATCAGGTTGGTTCAGTTTTTAGTGTTTAAGTTCAGTTCAGTTTAGCTCAGTTCAGTGTGGTTTGAAATCATTACTGAGAGTCTAAACACTGAAGAGCAAATTCATCGATGCGTAGCTCTACAGATTCTGAACCATGCAAGACAGTGGTGACATCAGAGATCCAAAACCTTGAGAGCTAGGGAGCTAGGGAGGTAATTGAGACGCACCCTATAGCTGCATCTTAATGCAGGTGCTGGAGATTTACAACTGATTACAGAACCAACTTTACTGACAATATGCACAAAAAATTAGCCTTTGATTAATTATGCAGCACTAGTTTAGAGTCAGTAGAACATTAAAAATGCAGCATATGCTGGTGAACAGCAATAGAGATTGGTGTTTGCCTTTAAACTTTTAAAACCTTTTTAAATATACAAATGAGTCAATGATGATTTGCTCTTCTCAGTGAATTGAAATGCTGTGAGGTCATATCCTGTTGTGAAAAATGTGGCTGCCTTCATCTGTGTGAAGCTCTCCTGACTGACAGCAGCAGCTGTGACTCCTGAACTGCAAAGGCTGGAATGAAGGGAGAATCAAATCTTCTGGGCAATGCTGACTAATTTAAAACACAGTATGACCTGGAATCCTTTTAAAGGGTGTGAAGCAGGAAAATGCTAAACACAAGCCTGAAAGACTTTCCACACAGGAAATTATCAGCACCTTTAACACTTAAGGAGATCACAGAGTAACTGAAATGGGTGGTGTTCTTCTCTACGCTACTAAAAACAATTTGCCTTTCACTAAAAGTCAAAAGTTCACACCACAGACAGTAATTAATATGCGCTTCTGTATTACTGAACTTTGACTTTTTCTCACACTGTTGAGAAAAAAATGGTGACACCCAAAGGCAAAACACCAATTGAAAAAGCCAAATGACTGAGCACACCCACAGAAACACTGGATTTCACTGACCGAGGCCAGTCAACCTCCAATTAGTCAACCACAAATATGCACCCGCCTCCCCAGTCTGTTCCACCCAATCCCAGTGCTACTCTTTTCGTTCTTGTGGTTCAAGTCGGCGCAGAGGACAGTGTTGGACTTTCCCATCGATACGGGCGTAGATTTAAAGAAATGAGCTTGGAAAAGAGCCATGAGGGGTTAGAAAGGACAAAAAGGAACACCGATGACTGAGTGAAGTTTTGGTGATTCAGTTTTCTACAGGGCAAAACCAAAATCCTTCTGCGTAAGCTATGTTATCCTGTTACATAAAAGATAAGTCATGCTAAGAACAAGTCAAGAGTTAAGCATACAAGAATGACTGACACACTGTAAGCATGGCTGTCTATCTATTTAGCACTCTAAAAAACAATATTGCCCATACAGTGCATGCAATATATATATATATATATATATATATATATATATATATATATATATATATATATATATATATATATATATATATATATATATGATTTGCATGGCTTACAGCAAGGTCGCTGGTTCGAGCCTCGGGTGGGTCAGTTAGTGTTACTGTGTGGAGTTTGCATGTTCTCCCCATGTTCACTTGGGTTTGCTTCCAGTTGCTCTGGTTTCCCCCACAAGTCCAAAGAGTTGCGGTACAGGTGAATTGGGTAGGCTAAATTGTCCGTACTCTATGTGTGTGAATGAGTGTGTGTGGATGTTTCCCAGTGATGGGTTTGTGGCTGGAAGGTCATCCGCTGCATTAAACATGTGCTGGATAAGTTGACAGTTCATTCTGCAGTGGCGACCCTGGACTAAGCCAAAAAGAAAATGAATGAATGAATGAACACCACCTTTGTCAATTTGTTCACCGTAGTAAAAAAAATGTAAAAATCACAATTTTTTGGCAAATAAAAACATATTTTAATGATTTTATGTATTTATGTAGTTTTTAACATATATCAACACTACAATTCCGTAAAGCTATAATTTTAACATTTGTAAGGAACATTTACTCATCAAGGACACAATTAATTGATCAGAAATCACTAAAAAGAGATTTATACTATTTCAAAAGGTTTATATTTTAAATTAAAGTGATAAAAATGCATATATAGTAGGGATGTAACGGTATCAGAATTTCACGGTACGGTAATACCTCGGTATGAATGTCACGGTACGGTATTTATTGAATCATTTACAGGAAAAAAAAAACTTTTGAAAATACTCCAAAAAAGTGCCAAAAGTGTCAATGACATACAAATTAGCCATCTATCTGTTAGCTTTGAAACAGGAACTTCAATTTTAATAACAAAAAAATTATTAAACCATGTAAAAAAATAAAGTTTCAATTTAGTATTGTTGAAAACTCATCACATTTAACATTTAATCACTCACTTAGATAGAGATGGGTTTAAAGAAAAATTATCATATAATTATAATCTGGTAAAAGCTGGTATCTCTGGGTTATTTACAATGTCCCCTGCAACAGAAAAAACCCCTCTCATTTGGGACTGAGGTTTCTGGGACAAGAGAGATATGACTTGGCCCAGGTTGACAGCAGTGGGTAAAGTTGTGCAATGTCTTTCCCCCACTTGAGAAGACAAACCATGAGTGAGATAGAGGTCTCTTTGCGGTACAAGTCAATGTCTGCATCAATCTGAACAGTGTGCTGTGTTTCTGCAGTCCCCATGACTGTTATTAGTCGTATTCCCCAACTTGCAGGCATGTGCACACATAGGGCTCAACCTGTGCAGTGCACATGCCCTTTTTAGTCTTGGATAGAAAATGCCCTTCCAAAACGATCAAAAGTGCCCCCGCGACGCGACACAACCTCCGTCCAGTCCAGCCCTTCAGTAGGCGCCCGACAACACCTCTCTTGAGTATGCGCGCTCAACCCCGCCTCGGCGCTTTACAATACGCGCGCCACAACAGCTGATCAGAACGCGCGCGACAGCACCGCTATTCAGCACGCGCGCGGCGACAACACTGCTTTAGGTTCGATCATTTCCATCTTTTTTTCATCTCCGCTACTAGCAGCACACTCCATTTCCGCATTACTGGATCTGTAGCGACAACAGACCGCAAAGGATTATGGCCACGCCGGGGCTGATGGGAAATGAAGTTTCAGCTACCTCCCGTTCGCTTCATTCGCCTGAGCAAATTTTCTCTGAAGACCTATAGTTTTACCGAGTCATGCGACTTCGGTAATATCGAAAAAATTTAATATTGCGGTATGACGGTATTTACAATACCGTTACATCCCTAATATATAGATTAAAACGGCCTGAATTAACCCTCATATTCTACATTGGCTAAGTTTCCATTAACCTTTTTTCATGTGAATTTTGGATGTGCTCATAAAAAAGGGCAAGAAGCACATAGAAATTGAAAATAAACATAAAAAACATATGCGCATAACTGAGTACGATACACTTTTTATTCAATAAGAAAAGATTCACGTAAACTACGATGGAAACAATTTTACCAAACAAATTCCAGTATACGCATTAAAAAAGCAATGTGATTTTGTTATAAGAGATCATGTGATGATAAAATTGTGTGTGAATGGACAGACCAGCAGGCTGAGCACACTGTAAAACATCTGAAATGCTGTTTTAATATACCTGACCTGTTTCAGCATTAGTGTTATTATATTATTAACTACCTGCAGAACTGTCAAGAGCGTCTGCACTCTGATACTCACACCTTCAAACATCACCACTTGTTCATTGCATGTTTGCATACTGTCTTCTGAGGTGAAAGTGATTCATTAAATAAAAAGAAAAGACTGACGCAGCTTCTCCTACTGCTGCAAATTACATTTTTACTTTTGATATTTGGCGCCACTTAATCAGAAAGTGACAATTTTATTCTCCTTGACTCGTTGTATGGAAAAGCTGCTTTATTCGCACGTCTTTTATGCAAAATTCCATTTTTGCGCATAAATCTAATTTGCATATTTGGATGAAAACATTCAATTCAATTCAATTCAGCTTTATTTGTATAGCACTTTTACAATGTAGATTGTGTCAAAGCAGCTTCACATAAATGGTCATAGTAACTGGATCAGGGTATTTCAGTAAAACATAGCAACGGACGTACTGACATATTTTCAGTTGAAAACACCCTCAAAAATATACACAAAATTAATTTTAGAGGATGACAAGTCATCAAATTTCTCTGACAATTGGAACAGACGCTAGCCTTGTTTGAGCGGGAACAGTTTAGAGGTCTTATTGGCATACGCACTAAATTTGGTGGAAAATGTATATGCCGCTTCACACACAAAAGTTGCTAAAATCTATAAAAAAAAAAGGTTTCTATAAGAAACTAACTTGACAGATGAATGTGCACAACTGTAAGTAAACTCTAAGTAAACATAATTAAATTAGACATTGAGTTAATTTCAGCACTTTAAATCATCATATGAGACATAATTAATAAACACACTAAAGCTGTATGCTCACTTTTAGGAAGATTTCTATATAAAGGTTTAGAAATGAGGCCCCAGGTCTCTTAGCATTGAGTGGATTTCATGGTAAAGCTGTTTTAGAGAAGGGTTTAGCTAACCTGCATTAACCCCCCAAACCCATTCACAATGCCCCCTAAATACTGAAAAAACAACCCGTGTGGAAGCTGCATTATGCAATGATTCTATGGAAAATACTGACTTTAGCTGGCCAGCTATACTGCAGATTTTACCCTGTTAGCACTGCGCAGGCTAAAATAGAATCCTGTTTGTGCCCCACAGCAATACACAAGTCTCATTATTAGCACACACAATGGGCCGTTTGAGATCTTGTTGTGTATGTGTGTGTCAGGCCTGTACGGTTCTCCAGCCAGCTGTTCCCACACAACGGCGAGAAGCATTCCAACACAGCTGGTTTTGGACAACTAAAAAAGGGTGTGTGTGAATGTGTGCTTGGGAAAAAAGTGGTGTCTGTGTCCTAAAGAGAGCTGCACAGGCTGAGACAGAAAAAAACGACATACATGTGCATGCATGAGCTGTGAACTTTGACAATGCACAGCCCACATCTGCCATGAAAATGTATTTCTGATATGGTGTAGGTGTTTGTGTGCTGTGCACACTGGGAAACAGTGCAAAAAATAATAACAGTGTGTGTGTGTGTGTGTGTGTGTGTGTGTGTGTGTGTGTGTGTGTGTGTGTGTGTGTTTGAGCTGCTGCCATATCTCACTCTGCAAGGAGAATAAACAATTGAGATTTCATTCCATGGATTCACAACTTCATTATAGTGGAGTGTTTGGAGGTTCTTTTTAATATATCAGATGGCTCAATGCACTAGACAAAATTGTTTTCTCTAACTCGCATTACAAAGTATTGCATGCTTGACATTCGCTTCTACTGCACATTACAGGTTTGGTCTCCAAGTCATAACATTAGGACTGAAAATACAAATGTGTGTGGCATTCCAGACCTAATTTGAACATTGTAACTAGATCTAAATAATCTGAAAGGCCTAAATGATCTATTCAGCCAACTCTGTTTGCAGTAGTTTGAGATAACCTCAATGAACTCTCTGAAGTACAGTTACAAATCAAAGTTTTTTGTATATTCTGATGAGCAAAGTGACTCATTGTGGTTGTGATTGCGCAAGATTAACTGCTTTGTGTTATCAAAGAATCATTAGAAGTAATTTGATTTGAATGGGCTTAGACTGTAAAAATTTAATCAAGTCTTTGATGCAATTGCAAGCAATAAACTGATCTCTATAATTATGTTTGTTGGTCAGTGACTTGCCATTACTTTCCCGTAACCTTTTATTCATGATAACTGGATATTAATGTTATAAATCATTTTTTGGTTTTAGACAGATTTGTGGATAAATCATTTAAAGACTTGCTTCCAAAGCTTGAAGAATGGCTGTTTGTAATGCCGGGGGTGGCACACACAACTGGAGGTAAGATCCAATATGCAGGTTTATTTAATGTCAAGCAAGCAATGGTCAAATCAGGTGTAAACAGGTCTGTGCAGGCAAATCCAGAGTCGTAATCAATGTACAGGCAATAGGTCGTAAGGCTGGCGGCTAAACAGGATAACAAGGATATACAAGGCTAGGATTGAGACACGGAGAAATAAGACATGTTTGACCCCCATTTTCTGGTTTGATTGACGAGTGTGAGTGATCCGAATCAGGCCCAGGCACCCAGGCTGATTCAGTTGACCGACCTTGCCTGCTTGGAAGAGGTGTGCCAGAGTGCAGTCGTATGAGCTTTGGCACGGTATGCTTGTATTGTGAGTGTAAAGTGTATCTGAGTGCAAAACTCTCAACATCACTTTAACAGGACTGATTCATATGAGTTTATTAGTCATTCTTACTTTTCTTTTTTTTATCGGTTTATTAAAATTTTACAGATATAACAAAGTATTTTACGGAGAAATTTAAACAAATATTATTTCCACCCCTACCCTCTAATCAAGTTAAAATGATATTTATCTAAGAAAGAAAAGAAAAAAAAAACATTTTTAATAACTAAATTACAAAACAAAAGATACATTTAAATTAATAAAAAAATATGTAAACATAATTTATTATTATAATTTTTTTTAATAAAGTAAAAAATAAAAAACCTGTACAGAATGCACATATACCTTGATAACCTAATATTACAAACATTAATCCTCAGGTATTTATACAATGTACTTAATTACTTTTGCTTTGCAGCTGAAAAAAAAGAAGTGATTGATGGACAAATCTAAAACATATGTAATAATTCTGCGATGCTTGATTACAGCGATCACATATAGGGTCCATGTCTTGAGTTATTTTTGCCAACCTTATTTTTGTCCAGTATATTCGGTGAACAAATTTTAGTTGGGGAAGCACGGTGGCACAGTTGGTAGCACAATCGCTTCACAGCAAGAAGGTTGCTGGTTCGAGCCCAGAGATGGCATTTCTGTTTGGAGTTTGCATGTTCTCCACGTGTTCGTGTGGGTTACCTCAGGGTATTCCAGTTTCCCCCACAAGTCCAAAGACATGCGCTATAGGTGAATTGGATTTTAATAATAATAATAATACAAAACAATATAACTAAAGCAATCTCCATTGTTCAAAGCGAGAGCGCTTCTTTTCTGTTAAACAGTCGCATCATTGATGATGTAAGCGTGCTCAGGCTCAGAAAGCAAATAATGCAATCACAATCGGGACTGGGCATGGTACAAGATCACAGTGCCTAGTGTGAGTACACCCACTGTAAATTATTCCTAATTTACAGTTTTCCCTACTTTGTCATTCATGTTTTTATTTTTAACCATTTATTTATGCTTTTGCATTATGGGACCTTGATCTTTCTACCAATAACTTTTAACCTTAATAAGATTTTATTATTAAAAACTGATGTTTATTTACATTTTTAATAGTTTAAAGTGATATATTGTCTAAGCTGGTGTTGTATATTATGGTCCAAATACCTTGTAATAAACTGTCAGTAAATGTTCTGTTGTTTTGCAGACTAATTTCTCTCAATACTATTTTTATACATTATATTATTCTAAAACAGGTAAAATGTCAAGAAATCACTTTGTTGAACTGTAAAGTTGAATTTTCAACATCAAAAGTCCCATAATGCAGTTTACGACAGTAAATAAATGAAAAGCACTTAATTAAATCACAAAATACAGTGAGAAACCGTTAATTAACACTTTTTTACAGTGTAGGCCAAAAAAAAAACATTGCATTTACATATATTTCTGCAAGCACTTTTCAGCCTTGCTTATTTGCTGTTTACAGTACCAGGACTAATTCTAGCACTGGCGACTCCCTTAAACTGTCCGACAGTACTCTTATCTGTCCCTTTTCCAAAATTAACTGAATTGCAGTGGGTAGCATCACAGAAAGAAGGTTGCTGATTCAAGCCTCTACTGGGTCAGTTGGCAATTCTGTGTGGAGTTTGCATGTTCTTCCCGTGTTCACGTGGGTTTCCACCGGGTGCTCCAGTTTCCCCCACAGTCCAAAGACATGCGGTATAGGTGAATTGGGTAAGCTAAAATTGTCTGTAGTGTATGTTTTGTGAATGAGAGTGTATGGGTGTTTCCCAGTGTTGGGTTGCAGATGGAAGGGTATTCGCTGCGTAAAACATATACTGGATAAGTTAACAGTTCATTTTCGCTGTGGCGACCCCTGATTAATAAAGGGACTAAGCCGAATAAACAATAAATAAATGAATAAGTATAACTAATAGGGATGTAACGGTATCAGAATTTCACGGTACGGTAATACCTCGGTATGAATGTCACGGTACGGTATTTATTGAATCATTTACAGGAAAAAACAAAACTTATGAAAATACTCCAAAAAAGTGCCAAAAGTGTCAATGACATACAAATTAGTCATCTATCTGTAAGCTTTGAAACAGGAACTTCAATTTTAATAACAAAAAATTATTAAACCATGTAAAAAAATTAAGTTTCAATTTAGTATTGTTGAAAACTCATCACATTCAACATTTAATCACTCACTCACTTACTTAGATAGAGATGGGTTTAAAGGAAAATTATCATATAACTATAATCTGGTAAAAGCTGATATCTCTGGGTATTTACAATGTCCCCTGCAACAGAAAAAAACCCTCTCATTTGGGACTGAGGATTCTGGGACAGAGATATGACTTGGCCCATGTTGACAGCAGTGGGTAACGTTGTGCATTGTCTTTCCCCCACTTGAGAAGACAAACCATGAGTGAGATAGAGGTCTCTTTGCGGTACAAGTCAATGTCTGCATCAATCTGAACAGTGTGCTGTGTTTCTGCAGTCCCCATGACTGCTATTAGTCATATTCACCAACATGCAGGCACGTGCACACATAGGGCTCAACCTGTGCAGTGCACATGCCCTTTTTAGTCTTGGATAGAAAATGCCCTTCCAAAACGATCAAAAGTGCCCCCGCGACGCGACACAACCTCCGTCCAGCCCTTCAGTAGACAACACCGCTCTTGAGAATGCGCGCTCAACCCCCCCTCGGCGCTTTACAATACGCTCGCGACAACACAGCTGATCAGAACGCGCGCGACAACACTGCTATTCAGTACGCGCGCGGCGACAACACCCGCTTTAGGTTCGATCATTTCCATCTTTTTTTCATCTCCGATACTAGCAGCACACTCCATTTCCGCATTACTGGATCTGTAGCGACAGCAAACCGCAAAGGATTATGGCCACGCCGGGGCTGATGGGAAATGTAGTTTAAGCTACCTGCAGTTCGCTTCATTCGCCTGAGCAAATTTTCTCAGAAGACCTATAGTTTTACCGAGTCATGCGACTTCGGTAATATCGAAAAAAATTAATATTGCGGTATGACGGTATTTACAATACCGTTACATCCCTAATAACTAATATTGTATTAAAAAAATTATATGATAGCACTTTATTTTAAGGTGTACTTATACATATACTTACTATAGTAATTACAGTAAATTATGCATATTTTCTTTCAACTAACTTTAAACCCTGTTCTACGTACTTACTACAGTAATTACAATTAATTATGCATAATTGCACACAACTAACCCTAACCTAACCGCTTTCTAGTTACATTGTAAGAAGGACACACTGTGCAACCAATTATATACATTTCTAAGACTTTTCCAGGCCTGAAAATAAACATTTTATAATTTCCTGATATTTATAGCATTTCCGTGACTGTGAAACATGTTTAAACAATAATGCATTCAATCATAAACATATGTCTTTTAAGTCCATATGAAGCAGAAGTTGGTGCAGACTGTAATTTTAGTATGATCATGAATAATCGACCCTTTTCACAAGACTGTTATGACGCATTTAACCGTCATCATAATCTTAAATTCTTAAAAGTTTTTAATATTTTGATTTTTAAAAAACGTATGAACATCCATAAGCATTTCTGAATGTATTATATCATCTTTGCGTCAAATTACAAAAAACAAATGACTGCTTCTGCAAAATGTTTCTAATGCAGCGTCTATGGGCATGAGAGTAAATTTGACATTGTTCTCTCCTCTTGCTGCTGTCTTTAGTCTCACACAATTTTTCCCTTTTCTGAAAGTCTTGATAACACCACTGTGTTTTGTTTATTATTATTCCAGCTAATCATTTTTAAATTATTATTTGTTGTACTCTCCGATTCACTGCGATCTAAGTTTACCCAACCATGACGCCCTCCGCTACTAAGAAACCCGGAAATGTGAAAAGGGTCGATACCGAGTAGGAGGCGGGGTTTGATTTTTGAACTCCTCCACTCATGTTTCACTAAAAGCTGGAGGGGTGTGGCTAAGCATATTTAACCCAAGCTGTCAAACTGACGTTATCAGAGAAATACTACCATTCCCGAGTGGAAGTAAATGGTCAGATTAAAAGATCACTAAAAGATCACTAAAGATTACCAAAACAGTTTATGTTAGTGGATTAGCTTGCACTGATTAATTGTTCACCTTAAAACTGAC
The DNA here is from genome assembly GCF_052040795.2 of Danio rerio. Lineage (NCBI taxonomy): Eukaryota > Metazoa > Chordata > Actinopteri > Cypriniformes > Danionidae > Danio > Danio rerio. Next base: position 45,360,248 of record NC_141025.1, read on the forward strand.
AATGTGCTCTACAAAAATAAATATTGTAAATATTGAGTTTATCCAGAATTAAACTACTAGGCATATAACAAGCTCTGGATTATCAAAGTGTCCCAGTAACCTTTACAAAAACACCATACACACGCACAGGGAGTCTCTCCAGGTTTACCCCATTTGCTCCACACTGATCCTCTCTTCGCACCCAAACACAGCATGTTGGCCCGAGGCCTGACACTCGCTGTCCTCCTTCGGCCAGGTAATGTCCTGGCACTGGAGTTCCCTGCTAAACCCCTTTCAGGCTCAGTTTCTGGGCTAGTGGAGGTAAGATGGACACGGGGGGTCCGCTCTCCTCAGTGACACACTCGGCTTGATCTGAATTCCCTTATGGCTGTTAATCTCAGACTTTGATGCTGTCGGAGGCCGAGTGTGGGACTGGTCTCTAATCAGCTCAAGCAAGCTAATTGGCAGTTAAGCACCACTGGCAGCTCTAAGTATAGAGCTGTCATGAAAAGTGGAAGCGTGCAGTGACCTTGAAGACCAGTGTGTTTACACCGTTAGATCTATTGGGCTTTGATGCACACATTGTATTAAATTATGTGCAATATACTATTTAGAAATTAAGTATTGTATAGACCTTTTTCTTAGAACACAAAATGACCCATTATGCTTTGAGTGTATGCATAAAGAGGATGCTTCGAATTTCCGGTCGGCAGCTTAATGCATATAAACAGTCACATTCAGACAGCTTTGAAACGATAGTTTTACGAAAGTATTTACTTGCTTTTAACATCTTTGAACTAATACTGCTGTCGATCAGCGCCACCACCTGGACTGATCATTTAAAAAATGCAATTTAGGAATAAAAAAAACAACTTTGCGAGTCATTTACCCTTACTGTCAGATGGCATCTTCTGCTGTTGAAATGGTATATTTTTTTTCCAAATATATAACCAGCCCAAACAAACGTAATTCACCAAAATGTTTGACACACACACACACTTCCCGTCTCACTAACACATTGATTGAAAGACTAGCACAAAGTAAAAATAAAGTGTCATTTTGAAATGACAGAAAAACACGTAGTTAATACTACACAACACAAACGAACTAAATAAAATATTAACGGCTCCCGATTAGAATCAACATGCAAATCAGCCAGCAGAGTATCAGTCACGTACTTGTATACTTTGGAAATTGCATGGCTTTGTTCCATACCTGTTAAGTTTAAGAGCTCCTGAGTATAGTTTAACAGCTAACAGGTCAGAAACACTGATGTTACATTTAAGCATCTGATCTGATCTGATGGCAGACACTGAATTAGGAGACATTTTTTTTGTCATGCACTTGAACCGCATCTGACAGAAGTAAAATGGCTTTACTGTAACACAGATCTTTTAATATCAAAGTTGTGGATCACAAAAACAGTTTTCAGATCAAGTTTTACCAGTTGTACACGCTGTAAACAGAAGCTCTAAGCATCCTAACAGATAACACTGCTCGCTTTAGTGCCCTCCATGCAGCAACTAAAAAAAAGGTCCATAAGAAACAAACCAGAAAGTCAGTTGGACTGTGCATGGAAACTGCTCTAATCTGCAAACCAATCAGTAATCAATCAGTGTCTTGGATAAGATGTCATTTAAAAAAAAATACTTATATACAATATATAATATAGCTGCATATTATAAAACATTCTCATAAAAAAAAAAAAAATTAGAATATTTAAATAATCAATTGAAAATAAGTTTATGCACCAAAACAGTCTGTTTCCCCCAGTTGTTTTCCCACCCTTAAGAATTGTTCTATGCCAATAACCACTGTTATGGGTTCTTACATAGCATAGTGGCTGAATATTTTATAGGTTTTGGTTAAAAAAAAAAAGAGTAGAACTGTCAAATGTGCTCATGGTTGCAACATGTTCCATGTATGCGTACAGTGTGGACTAGAAAGAGATCTTTGTGTTGTGAATGAATACGTCAACACACATTGTACTCTTACAAAGAGCAAGGAAAGTCTTGTTTTCCATGACATGCTCCTTTTAAATGTCAGCCCATGAATCAACTGCATTAAAATGCGGCAGAGCTTAGCTTTAGCTCTCCTTCACACGGTTTTGACTTTGATGAATGCCTGGGGTGAATGGTTGCAGATGTATAATTTTGTATGACCTTACTTTCTGCTGCAATTGCTATGTATGTAGCAAATTTTGGTAGATAAATGTAGATGATCCAATTTACTGACCTCCCCATGAGGTCACATTTTGGCTGGTTAGCATAATTCTGTTCAGAGTCTGCGGGCCGGGTATATTTCTCTATTGACTGTAAGGACGCTTCACTCCAATGTTCTCACACAAGCACTACATAATGAACAGACCAACATTGCACAGCTTACTATATAAACAAGTGGGAAGCTAATGAGTGAAATAGATGAATGACAGTTGTAAACTAGGTGGTCTTCTGTTGCTTTTCCAAACACATGAGCATTTGGAAGTCGAATGTCAAAAGTGGACAAGCTCAAAATGTTTTAAAGCCAATTTATACTTGTATTTAGCATTTGTAAATGCACATAGCAAACACATTCCGATGTGATTGTAATGTGATTTTAATAGGATAACACATAGTGTTTGAGTATAAAATAATGACATGCACAGTCTAACCCACAGCCAAAGTATACTCCATTTGATAATGAATTCTGTGAATGAACGTCGCCTCGTGGTTCCATCCCAAAGAGGGAAGAAATCACTTTCGCGAACGCTCACGCTCAATCTGCCCAGTTGGTGGAATGAACTCCCTAACTGCATCAGAACGGCAGAGTCACTCGCTATTTTCAAGAAACGACTAAAAACTCAACTATTTAGTCTCCACTTCACTTCCTAATCTGCAATTGCCTCTCTGAATATTACACTAACTGTACCAAAAAAAATATATATATATATTACTAATACTACTAATACTTAACTTCTTAGACTTTACAGACCTGAAACTTGCCTATAGCACTTATTCATTGTTGCTCTTAGTTGTGTAAATTGCTTCCTTGTCCTCATTTGTAAGTCGCTTTGTATAAAAGCGTCTGCTAAACGACTAAATGTAAATGTAAATGTAAAATAATGTGTGAACACAGGTGGTAAATACATGCTCACTAAAATATACATCCTTGTTCAGCTCCCCTGAATTTTTTCTTTCAAATGCTGTAAGTGATAAAATATCTTCGCATGTTATGCCCTCACACAAGCAAATACCCCCCACACAAGTGCTTGTGAACATGGGCGTCTGCGTTTGTCATCTTGAGTGTGTTTTCGTTCAGGCTTCATATCCTCTATTTTATTTCTTTTAGTGAAACAAGAGTCAGGTTCAGCGTTAACAACTTAGGAACAAACAAAATAGCAAAATATAAATAAATAAATAAATAAATAAATAAATATACACACACACCTGTCCAACTGCTTGGTAACACAGATTTCTCAATGCATTTAGGCATGTAGACATGGTCAAGATGATCTGCTGCAGTTCAAATCGCGCATCAGAACGGGGAAGAAAGTCAATTTAAGTGACTTTGAATGTGGCATAGTTGTTGGTGCCAGATAGGCTGTTCTGAGTATTTCAGAAACTGCATCTCTAAATGCATAAATGCATATGCACAACACGTTGAACCTTGCTACAAAATGCACATGCTACAATTCACACTGACTCATCAAAATTGGACAATAGAAGATTGGAAAAACGTTGCCTGATCTGATGAGTCTCCATTTCTGCTGCGACATTTGGATGGTAGGGTCAAAATTTGGCATCAACAAAATAAAAGCATTGTATCAATGGTGTGGGGGATATTTTCTTTACACACTTTGGGCCCATTAGAACCAACTGAGCATTGTATCAATACCACAGCCTACCTGAGTATTGTTGCTGACCATGTCCATACCTTTATTACCACAGTCTACCTATCTTCTGATGGCTACTTCCAGCAGGAAACGCATAATGTCTCAAAGCACAAATCATCTCAGACTGGTTTCTTGAACGTAACAATGAGTTAACTGTACTCAAATGGCCTCCACAGTCACCAGACCTCAATCTAATAGAGCACCTTTGGGATGTAGTGGAATGAGACAATATGTCATTATGGACCAAAATCTCTGTGTAATTTTCCAGTACCTTGTTGAATCTATGCCACGAAGGATTAAGGCAGTTCTGAAGGCAAAATGGGGTACAACCCGACATTAGTGAGGTGTATCTAATGAAGTGGTCGAAGAGTATATATATCAACATATGCTGAAAACGGGTTTTCTGAAAATCAATCAACTGAACAAACATGGCAAATTTCACACTTCCACAGCAGACCTACACCAGCTGCTATTGGAATAAATATGAATGCAAATTTGCATATTTTTCCAGATATGAAACATCACCTTGGATCTCCACAACTGATCATCAAACTTCAAAAGGTCCACAAATATGCAGCGGCCAAAGAAAGTTTATTACTGTAATTATAGTAAACATCTCTCTCTTTCTCTCTCTGTGCTCTGTTTTGTTGAAAACTCTCTCTCAGGCTGTGTGTAACTGAGCTGTTGTGCCTCATTAAGATGAAGGCGGAGAGCATGTGTGAGCGTAGAGAGCTTAAACAGAGGAAAGCCCCCCTGCGGAAGCGATATCAGTCTGCTTTGTACACTCACAGTTGCCGCTCATTGCAGCTAAATGAGAAGTTCAAGCTTCCAGACATTCGCTGAGATCATTTATAGTAACAGACGTTGTGTTTTGCAACTTTGTATTTGATGCTAAAAGTAAGTGCTGAAAGCAAGCGGTGAACCCCTTTGTTATGGTTTTCCCAATACACTATTGACTCGCTAATTAATGCACAAACGCAGCTGTGTGACTGGTGTACTAGAGACGGGAGCCCTTCATTAGCATGTCTAATAAAAAGCAGGTCTACAGGCGGGATTAACTTCCCTGCTGAGTGCACAAACTCAAGCTGCCATGAGCCCACCTGACCACAGAAAACTGGAAAACCTCCTTAAGAGGTGAATACAACTTTCCCCTTTATGATAATGTTGGATAAACTGAAAAATGTATATAATGTTTGTGTTGCGTAAAATCTGTAATATCTATTTAACATATGAAGTATCTTGTGCTTACTAAAGCTGTATTAATTTTATACACCTTTTTATTTGAAAATTTTCATTTATTACTATTTTCAACTAATTTGTCAGTATCATTATTCAATCTGTAGCTATGTTTCCATCCAAAGATGCAAATTAAATTCATGCACAAAACTGGAATATGGCATAAAAAAAATGTGTGAATAAAGCAGTGTTTCCATCCAATGAGTCAACAAATTTGAACACTTTCTGAATAACTAGTGCCAGATATCAACAGTAAAAACAAATTTTGCTGCAGTAGGTTTCCTTATTTATTAAATGACTTGCATCTCAAAAGACAAATGTCGACATGCAATAAACGTGTTGGCGTTTGAAGGCATGAAACTTGCAGACGCTCATGATTCTGGAGGTCATCAATAATATAATAACACTAATACTGAAATGGTTAAGGCGTTTTAGAATGACTAAAACAACATTTCAGATGTTTGACAATGTGCTCAGCGTGCTGGTCTGTCCATTCACACACATTTTTCTCATCACATGATCTCTTTTAACAAAATCACAAGATAATTTCTTATGGAATAAAAAGTTTATCCTACTCAGTTATGCGCCTACGTTTTTCTATGCGCATTTTCAAAATTGATGAGCATTTTGCCATTTCCATCAACTGATTTTTTATGCAAATACCCAAAATGCATATAAATAGGTGGATGTCAACATAGCTAGTGTGACATTCACATGATCAAACGATCCATCAGAAATCTAATATGCTGATTTAATGTTAATTATTATTGTTTTTTTAATTATTATACATTTTTCAAAAAACAGTTTGCTTCTTAATCGTTTGTGGAAACCATTACAATTATTCAGAATAACATCCAACCCATCTTTCTATCGTCGGAGGCTGCTTCCTTTTAATTTCTGACTCATTTAAAAACCCAGAACAACCCATAAAAGTTGCTGTGGAACATGGTGTTAAAATAAAAAAATAAAAAACTAAGTTATAATCTAAAGCTACCAAACATAAAAGCCAGCCTTTAATACACATGAAGCATTGGCAGGAAGCATTGTGAACTGTGAGATCCTGACTTTCGGTTTGCTTACGTGTGCACTAAAAAAAACTATGTGTGTGTGTATAAAAATGTCGGTTTTATGTATTTTATTTCTGAAAACTAAGCTGTAGGCTTTTGACAGTATGCAGCTTAGAATGTAAATAAAGCAGAATACTGAACAAAAAAATGTTGTAAATATTACAGTGCTAAAACAAGGGCTGACAGAGCAGTACAATATATATTTCTTCTCTCTCTCTCTTGCTATATATATCACACACATCTCCTCCTCTCAGGTTCACATTGGATGCTGAATTTTTTACATGGTTAAAAATAGTGAATGTTTCCTGTCACCGATTACGTTTAACCCAGGCTCATTCTGAAAATAGACCTCTTTATACATTTTTTTTGCAGTTTTTGTTTTCATGAATTTACCAGAGGCCACTGCGTATGCTTTTTCAGATCTCAATTTTCTCTTGCGAGTGCCATTCGCGTCTGCTGTTCTTGCGTAAATCCACCAGAGGTCGCTGTGGACTGACTGACTGACCAATTGACTGACCCACCCTCCTCCTTCCCTAAACCCAACCTTCCCTAAACCCAACCAATAGTGTTTTCAAAAGCACAGATTAATCTGCCCATTCTCGTCCCTAAATCCAACCAACAGTTTTAAAAAGCAAAATTTTTACCATCTTTTCAGATTAGTCAGCTGGTAAGAGGAAAAGGTAAAAAGAACGGTGTCATACTGCCCCCTACCATTTGTTTTAAAGACAAAATGCAGAAATACATACTTCTGGCTACGTAATTTGCAATCTCCAGAAACATATATAGGGCTACATTTTCAGAAAGGGCCAATCTTGATTACATTTCATTCCAGTGAGCAATAATGGTAGTGTAATGCCACTAACTTTGGCATTTTGTAACAATTTTGTGACTGAACAAAATTAATAATAATATGTAGAGTAGATTGCATCCAGTTGTTTGTTTTTTCTTCTTAATCTGCAAGATTACATTTTACAAAACAGCAACTAAACTCTTACATCTCAGATCATTGTTTTTGTTTAATAGTGTAATTTAGTGACAAATATCCACTTTGCATCAACATGCTGTTTGGGATTTATTCTGCAAGAACAATGATCATTATCCCTTAATTAACCATTAACAACTAAACAATGACCAGCTCCATCGTAAGAAGCATTATGAACAGTTTGAATATCAAACCTGAGCATGACTCATTCAGAATCCCTCCAACGTCATTCGTTTAACACTCATTCGTTCAAATCCTCAATGACGCGCTCTAAATCCTCTTTAGCACATAAAGCATTGTCCCCTCATTCACTAATGATTATGACAGACATAGTTCAAACTAAACTGATCGCGAAGGGTAGACAAAGAGATGAAATCTGCAGATTTTGTTGGTTCCTCTTCTAATCTGTAGCTTTTCCTTGAAAGATGATTGCAAAGAGGAGTGTATGCATAAGCAATTATCAGGGAGAGAGAAAAAGAGAGAGGCCATCAGTCAACAAGCCACAGCTGAATATAAATTCAAGCGCAGCATCATTTTATCATTCTGAGGGCTAGTGCACAGGAATACAAAGCTTTTTTTTTTTTGTCTCTTTCAGCATTGCTTGCCCCCCTCCCATCTGTTCTCGGTCTGTGTTCTTCCTGTAAGTGTGTTCACTGCTAGTAAATAACAATTCACACAATCAATAAAGATTCTGCTTGCAGGGACTTACTTCTAGTTCTGCCGCATCTCTGTTGCAGGTTGCATGAGTAAAACACACAATGTATAATCCACATATTTTAATTTTTCCTTTGTTTATTGGACCAGCTAAAATGCCAGATGTCTCAGATTGAACGATGCTGGTCAAGTATCACTACAGAAAACCAATTTTTTATTTTTCATTTTCAAAGCACTTGTTTTTCCCGCAACCAAAAGATAAACAGCACTTTTTTGGTTATCAAAGCCTCAGGGACTAATTAATCTTTAGCTTGTCATGTAATCTCAATAACACAGGCCTGAAATGACCTGCTTTATGTAAAATAAAACAGCTTTTCTGAAGCCACTATTATCACTGGAGTCTTGGAGTTGGATCTGCGAGTGAACATTCATGCATCATGTAAATCGTAACAATTTAACGTATTGAAAATGGCTAATTTATACAGAATCACATAATAGCACTCGTATGGAAATTCTCGTATGGAAAAAACTCGTATGGATTTTTAAAAAGAGGCATGATACCAAACCTGACTAAACCTGTCTCTCATTGGAGTATATGCAAAATACTACAATGTATGAATGAGATCAAACAAATTGCTATGAATAAATTAATTGGCTAAATCACTAAATCAAGTTATGAATTGGCATGAGATTGCATTGCTATAACTCAATTTACTTCAGCAGCAGTCATTATGCTGTCATTATTGCAAAATCACATTCAAAAAAATCAATGTAAACCACAATAAAATTAATATAATTATTATCATGTGATAATGACAGGTTTTGCATAGATTCTTAGTGAACTACGATTTATTGTGTAGTAAATGTGTTATCCCAATGCAATCTCATGGAAATTCGCAACTTTTTGATTAAGTGGCTAATTTATGTTAATGTGGAAAAAACACATTTAATAGCATGTTTTTATTCTAAGGTCTCTTCAAATCAATTCAAATCAATCCAAAAAAAGTAGTTAAATCATCTATTCAGCAATGCTATAGGGTTTTCCTGCATTTCTTCACAGTGGCGTAGCGCAAAATGCGGAGGCCCCCCTGCAGGGATCGCTGACGGGGCCCCCTGATGAAGTGGAGAGGGGGGATACGTCATACGTCAATTTGCATATCACTTACGTCATCACGTTTTACCGTTTCTGTTTAACAGCCAATAGGTAATAAATGGGTTTTTATAATTGCACTACACTTTATAAAAGCATGTTTATTTAACTAAATTTATTGCTGTTTGAATACAGTATGTCATTATAGATATGTAGTGAATGTGCAGTAATCTCTCATATGTAATAAACTCAGACAAGTTCAGAAACTGTCACTAAAATATCTGTGATTGTGAACAAGAAAAGAATAAACGGTCCAATTAAATTGTTAAAATAAAGTAGAAGTGGATCGGTTAGACTGTACAAGGGAAATACCTTCACACTGCCTGTGCTAAATCATTTGTCGTCGGTACGCAGAGGGGTCGGTCTGCTCTCGGGCTGCAGGTGGGAGAGGCTGCTGTACGAGGACTGACTGGGCCGCCTGTCAGTGCTGTGAGGCGGGGGAGGGGCCGGCGGCATCACACGCAGCTCGTTGAGAAGAGTAGGGACGGTACAGTATATGGACAAATGACAGTCTAAAAAAATCTCCAATAACACACAAAAAGTCGCTAGATTTGTCGCTAGCGGGGTCTGAAAAGTCGCTAAATCTAGTGACAAAGTCGCTAAGTTGACAACATTGACGGCAAGCAATCAGAATGAAGTAGTCCACCGCTTGAGAGGTGTTCAGAGAACACAGACGTGTGAACTTTGGTTCCGACCACAGTTGTTCCCAAGAGTTTGATTATTTCGGTTGCCGGTGGGTTTTCAATTATTGAAAATCGCGATGACGCGGGGCCCCCTAATCACACGGGGCCCCCCCGCGGTGCGTGCCCTGCGGGCCCGTCCGCTACGCCACTGTTTCTTCATCATCTGAGATTCCTCATAAGTACATCTTCTGGCCTTCTGATGAAGATGTTATACTGATCAAAAAGCTGTGCTTCCCTGAAAAGATTCACATGAAAACTGCAGCTTTGCTTAATGAATGTTGTGATTTCATTTCAATTAATCATCCAGCCTTAATTTATATGTAATTTTTGCAATGAGTGCACACTTAGCAAGTTAACTGTTAACACAATCTGGAAAAATGATAGGAATGGAGATTTCTTGCATATGCAAATAAATAAACAGACACAGAATCATCCATCTACGTTCTCACACACAGCAAGAGCAGCTCACAGCTAAAAACACTAAACTAAAAAACACTAAAGTAGAAAAAAATGGAAAAAGAGGAAAGAAAAATCCAACCCATGTAAAAACGTACCTCTACATACATTTCTGGAGAGCGCAAAATACTTCACAGGAAATACGTTTTTTTGCAGTTTTTGTTTTCGCAAATTCATCAGAGGCCACTCGGTACTCTTTTTGAGATCTCAAATTTCTCTCACCATGGACATTTTTGCCTACTGTTCTTGCAAAAATCCACCAGAGGACACTTTTGACTAACTGTCTGACTGACTAACTGATCTAACGGACCCACATCCTCCTCCTTCCCAAAACCCAAGCAAAAGTGTTTTCAAAAGCACCGACTGACCAGCCCACCCACTTCACTAAACCCAACCAACCATTTTAAAAAGCAATCCAGAAAAAAAACTCTCACTTGATTTTTACCACGTTTTTCAAATTTTACCACATTCTCACTTTGTTATTTACTTACTTTATCTAATTACTTTATGTAATTTATTTTTTGGCTTCTGTTTTTTTCTTGCCCGCTTTCTGGAACTGTTCTCTGCCCGACTCGAACCCTGTCGTCGTGGTCAACTCCTCGCTACATGGCGAGCTAACTGGACAAATTGGTAACAGCAGGAAAGCGGTCCATACAGAGGTAAGCAGTCAAGCACGAAAAGGAACAGCATCATACTGTTCCGTAGCATTCAAAATGCGATCTCCAGAAACGAATATAGGGCTATGTATAAGAATGAAATTTGCAACAATTTGGGACAAAGCTGAGAAAATGGGGAAAATCAAAACAAACAACAAATATTGCAAAAGGGAATGACAGAAACATAAAATGCTTTACAGCCCCTTAAAGGGATTGTGAAGTTGGAAAAAAACAGGTTAAGTGTGACTACAGGGCAAAAACGAAGGAGCAGAGATATTTTTTAAGACATACAGTAAAGGGCATCTGCACCAGTTCTGTCTTTTAAGATGTGCTCTAGTAACACACATATAGTTTTGGTAGGTCAAACATATCCAGGCAAACACAGAATGCAGCAATATAAATAGAGCAGTGATGTTAGTCTCAGTGCGGTCTATATGTGTTCTGCAGTATATCCAGAAAACCTCACTTATTCAGTGCAAAAAGGTAAAAGAAACACAACAGATGGAGAAATTCACACAAGGATAAGGGCACTTTAGTAAACTGTAGTACTGTAATTTGCATGCTACATACTCATGCATCCAGGCTAATGTATACTTAAAGCTGTGTGGATAAGTAGTATACTTAAACCTTTATAATGAAGGTTGGGGGTTGTATAGTCAGCATTGTTTTAAAACCTGACTCACTAAAAGAATTATGCAAATTAAACAGTAGCACAAAAATTGCCTTGTTTCTGCTAACGGCAGTTTGCATGGTCCAAATCTTGGATCTAAATTTTGCAGGCTAGTTTCTGAGTACTACAAATCAACCAATACTGTACAAATCATCATGTGGAAAAAACTATTTTAATACAATTCCATTTTAGAACAGCACTGACAAAAAACAAGGCTCTTTTTGTGAATGAGATTGCTGAAGTGTGCTTTGAGTGCTGATATCAGATTGCAAGGGTGTTGTTAAGTGCTTCTTATAGGCCCAAGTAAAAACAGATCAACCTCAAGTGATATACTGGTCTTTAAATATGACTTTGATTCACCCTCAAGGGTATATTCAGTTTTTATAAGACTATTATTGGCCAGTTTCCCATCTAGCAAACAAAACCATTTTAAAACACACAGTGTTGCTCTGATGTAATTTAAATTATGCATTTCAGTTTTTGCTCTAGGTTAATGCACAATTTTAGGCAGTAACCAAAACAAACACTCCTTCATTTCTGCAACATTTGTAACAACTCACTCAGTGTACTCAGTGAACTTTAGGTTGATTTTGATGTTTTGATGTTTAGGTAGATTTTTTTGATGTTCATATATGCCTAAAAGAACCAGGTTCCAAAACAAATGCTTTAAATGTCATGTGTGAAAACATCTGTATAACACAAGGCTGCACAATATATCATTTTAAAGTGCATATGCAATATTCACATTGCATGGTTTGCAATGTGGAGTCAAGATTATTGCTGACCAGATTTCAGACATTTCAGAACAGATGAAAATTTTGTAGTAATTTTTAGTTTAACCATAACAAAGTGAAAGTGTTTTTAAGCTCAGTGTAAACATTTTAAGAAAGTTTATATGTAGAGTCTGTATTTGCTCTGCTTTATTTATCTTGGCTTATAATTTGTATAGGGATGTCCCGATCAGGCTTTTTTCCCATCGAGTCCGAGTCGTTTGATTTTGAGTATCTACCAATACCGAAACCCGATCCTGTACTTCTATAAAAAAGAATAAAGAAGAGTGAAGAAACAGATGCAGGATGTTCCTTCTTTTTAATTTAATTTACCTTATTTTAACATTCAATGATCAAGTAATAAATAATATAAACTCTTGACTTTTGGACTTTAGTGCAAAAGTGAATTAAAAAAAAAATCTAATATAAAACAAATAGCACCTCAACTTAAAATATCCAGCAGGCAATCCCAAGTTTACATATCTCACAGTTTGCTATGGCAATGTTGTCGTTATCAATTTTATAATACCTCCAAACCGCAGACATACTCGCGCTTTCTGCTTCAACCTGCTTCCGGCTTCTACTTTGCTGGCATTTAACCAATAGCGTCTCTGCAACAAAGTGAAGTCATGCCGCACGCGTTGCTGTTTCTGTGTGATGTCAAGAAAGAGGTCTAACTCTGTGCCACCGCATAGCTATAGATGTGTTAAAAATAATGAGAATATACAAATATAGTCCTGATCGGGAGGTACAGTAATGTTCAATTCGGATTGAGTCTGAAACCATGTTTTTGAGCCTGATTTCCATTCAAGATCTGAACATCCCAATTTGTTTATTTCAAAATAATTCAAAAATTGTGTTCTAATTAATTGTTATCTTGTGAAAAATATAAAACTGCAGAAAATGTAAATATCACATTGAACGTTTTTTCCAATATTGTGCATCCCAAAATACAAGTATCAGATGGAACCATCATGAACTATTGAACAAGCATTTATGAATTGTTGTGAAGAATGAAGAGTCTTGGAGATAAAAAAACATCCAAGACAAACAAACATTTGCTTAGGTATCGACTTGTTTGAGTTAAACATAAATTAAGTGTGAAGTCTAAACAACTACATTCTTGCCTTAAAAAACACTTTTTATTACATAATGACAACAGGAGTATTTGGCAAAATATAATGAGGTTAGTCTCTCGTTAGCCTCTGCAATGACTTCAGGCAAGTAAATAGTGCTGTTATCACTAGAATATAACATTGCTCTCAGCCAATCAGATTTGAGAAACAGAAAGAGCTGTTGGATAAATATTAGTAAACACCACTGAATAAACAATATAATACAAACTGTAGCCAGCTTTAGAGCATTCAACTAAATGTTCTTTTAGAAATGGAAGTGAATAAATTAATTTTAAATTGTAAAAAAAAATGTAAATGTATTAAAAGATTAATATGTGTCTGTATACTGTAATTTCAGTTTAATGTCAAACTATTACTGTTTGTCTTTGCAGAAATGGGCTACTGAACTACAATGCAAAAGACCACCAAGGAACATATTTTGTAGAAACTGATAAAACAGGCTACTTGTGTGGGATTTGGGATTTTGTGAGTGTGGACACCCATATGCATCATGAAACCACCTCTAGATAAAACACACAGAGCTACTGACACACAAACAGCAGTGTACACATTAATAACCCACACAGAGAGAGAGAGAGAGCCCACACACTGCCCTCTCTCCCACTCCTGCAGCCGAATCATGCCTTCTACCTTGAGTGTAGAGAACACAGCTTTCACACATGAATATTTGATAACTCGTATATAAATACACCTCACACAAGCACTCTCCACAAACACAATAAATCTCTGCCCTTCCTGAGAATGTGCCTCCCTGTAGCATATATACATAAACGCACATATTAAGAGCAGATATATTTAAATACCGTTTACCTCCTTACTGCTCGCAACAACGAACAAGAACCGCCAATATTCAATACATTTGAACAGATTTTTAAAGCTTATTTATGCCCAAAATCCTCACCTACTTGTAAATATAGTTATTTTGTGAGGAAGATGAAAAAAAGTATTTAAAAATTTTGATAAAGAAAATTATGACACACTTTCTTAAATTGAAAGTAAATTGACACATTGTTGCAAATACATAAAATATAATTGAAAATGTATTTTCTTTGTGGTGGTAAAAAAATATTTTTTTGAAATTACCTTTTACTCTATTTGAAATTCTACTAATTAAAATTTTAATTTATATATATATATATATATATATATATATATATATATATATATATATATATATATATATATATATATATATAAAACAAAGGTTTAATACATTCGAGCCAATACCATGCCATCATAAATTGTGAAAATGACTCATTGAAGAATGATTTAAGAACAAGCAGAATCCTCTGTTGGCTGTCGCTTCAGCATGACTTATCAGTTTTGGCCAATACAAACTTATTAAATAAAATTATTTTTCACTAGTCCAATTTCTAAATTGTTAAAAAAACATACAACATACACGTTTTAATTTTTTATTATGAAAATGGCCAAATTCTGACTGATGAAAGTGTATGAAGTGATGGCCAGTTTGTTATATATCTAATATATATTCCAATGATATATGATATACTAAATTTGTACTTTAAAAATTAGAAAAAAAAAGTCTTTATTCTAAATCTTTAGGAAAAAGTGAGATAATGATGACAATGAATCCAGCCAACAAAAAAAAGTGTTTAAAATGCCTCTATAAATGCTGCATTTAAACCTCATAATTAAATAACAAATGAGGTGAATTACTGCAAAAAATCTAATTTTTGAGAAAAAGAACCACTCCTTTCACCAGCCTGGCTATGGGCCTGATATACATACACACACTCACATATTAGCTAAACACAATTTCTAACTTAGGAAAATAGATATTTAAAACAAAAAAACATGTAAATGAATGTTGACAGTTTATTCACACAACAATGGCATTCTGGGTATCATAAAATTGGAAAATATTGATAAATTGTTTAAAAATTTATTTTAAAAAACTATATCAACTAAACCATTAAAGCAAGCAAGTTTGTGAAAAGAGTGATATCCTGTGCATGCGTTTTACATTCTCAGCCTATAGGCATCTGTAAAACAACATAAAAACAACAATGGCAGACTATGGGAATGTGGGAATGTGTGTGTGTGTAGTCACAAGTGGCATCAGCAATTACTGGCCTGGGATGCAAAGTGCATTGTTTTTAGTCACTTTTGCAGATTCATGTGAACGTGGATCATTTTGACAGCGTTGTCATCTGTGCATGAAAACCTTCAAAAACTGCAAGTGAAAAAAAGCATCATGAAAAGGCCTTAAACTATTGCAGTAAAACTCTGATTCCACCACACACACATACACAAGCACACACTCATGAATACACACTTCCATATGGACAATGTAGGTGTGAGTGAAACTGAGAATTCAGCAGTGCTCCAGTGTGAAGAACGCACTGCCATTTCAACCTCTCAACCAGACTGGCAGCCACATAAAACACAGCGACAGGCCTGTTTCACTCACCCATACAGCCTCTAATGGTGAAATTTCTCTGCGTCTCAAACCACATCTTGCTTTTCTCTGGTTCATTCAAACTAAAAATATACACAGTCCTGCTTGCCAGTAAAGGCTTAGCTGCTGTGCAACTCTGCAAAGATTTCAGACAGAAGACAAATCCAGACAGAATAATGGTGTAAGAGGCAATTATTTCAAAATAAATGCTCAAACTATGACAATCGTGGGTTTTGCGAAATAATTTAACAGGTGAAGATACATAATAAAGGGAAATCCACAAACACTGTCTGAAGCTGTGATTTCTCAAACTGCTCCCACAAAGCAATTTTATGTCTAATAGACATCTAATAGAAAAACATAGACCTCTGGGCTCAAATGAGGCTAAAATTGGGCCGTCAATGAAAATCGAATAGATGTCTAAGAATAGCATAAATCTAAACTAGTCATTAAATAGATCACGATAAATGACGACTCATGTAAAGTTTGTCTAATCAGTCTATTTGATGACAAGGCAAGTTTTGGTCTGATTTTACAAGTCTATTAGACTTTCACTGACAATGCTATAGCCTTGTTTTAACAAAGAAGTCAGTTTTTGACATCTATTAGATGTTGATTAACGGCCCGCCCTCAAGAGGCTCTGATTAATCAACTGACATAATGTTCTGTGATTCACGGATCGACTCCACGTCACCAGGAAAAGCGTCACGCCATAAATAGCATGCGCTTTTGCGCTGTTTAAATACCGTCAGTCAGAGTAGCTGTTAGCCATAACAGTTTGAGACTGAATCAACAGTATCAGTTTGAGACCGACAAGTGTCTTTGACATATTTTCCGGTTATAAAAGCATGTGTAAGTAATATGAAACGTTCACATATCTTTTGCTAGTTCATTATTTCAGATGTAGAACGGAGGGAAAGGAGCCACATAGAGAAACACTACAGCGCTGGTTAAGATTGGGGATGTTCACAGCAGTTTGATGGATAAATGTGAATTTGTACCTAAACTGTTATCGGTGCCAAACAACATTTCCACCATTGTTTACATCCTTGTTTACGTCCTTACTACAACAAACTGTTAACGCTAGAAACTATACATGTAATAAATATATTTTAACAAACAAAACAATACTTACAGGCTGTGGATTGTGATTGTGAGTGGTTTTAAACACAAAATTGCTTTCTAGGTACCCAGTCAGCAAGCATCTTTGTGTTTACATGGATGGCTTGTCTAAAATGAGGCTAAATTTGGTCAGTGAAAATATATGTCTAAAGGCCTGCTCTCACTGTGCGATGTTTTATTAACCTGAACGATTGTAGCATGCAGACTGCATGAACATGGCTCCCATGTTACACTGTAAGATCTCAGCTGTCATAAAGTCAGACTGAATGATAATGAAGACGCGCCAAACACGAAAGAAAATGGCCCCGGAGTTTGACGTCATCCACCCGTGACACTTTCACTATCCCGCATTCTGAAATAATTCCTCACAGCAAACGAAAACAAACTGTAGCGGTAATTCTGCACACAGTGTGTCTCAATAATAAACCCCCCCCAAAAAAACTATTTTGATATTTCCCCAGGGTCGTTTAAATTGTCGCATGAATCGCGTCATCAAATTCAGAGCTCCCATTGGTTCTTGGATTGGCGCTCATCGCAGCTGTTGTCACGCTGCAAGAAAGTGTCTGAAATCTTCTTGACACTGCCAGAACTTCATCAAAGGAAAAATCTAAATGCAACAGGCAATAAGGGGCAGTCTGTGAACATGTCAAAGATCACTGATTTTAGCCTTGGATTTCAGGAATCTTTTTGGATTTCCCAAATTTGTCTCAGGCTGAAATCTCACAGTGTGAGCAGGGCTTAAGAATAACCAAAAACTAGAATAGGTATCAAAAACACAGAACTGAATGATTACACATATGAAGTCTGTCTGATCTGTGTATTTGATGACTAGTCTAGTTGTGAGCTATTCTTCGATGTCTATTAAATTTTCACTAATAGACTAAATGTAGCCTTGTTTTTTCCAAGTCATCTATGTTTAGACGTCTCTTAGACAAAATATTGGTTTTGCTTAGGTATTCATTCCTGCCAATTTGATAATTGGTCTAATTTTGAACCAATGTTAGACGTCGATTAAATTTTCACTGACAGCCCAAATTTAGCCTTGTTTTATACAAGCTGTATATGTTAGGCCGTTTACATCAGACTTTTTTTAAACACATAAAGGCTTACGGGGCTCATCTGTTAAAGCCGCATCTCTGAAGAAAATCGTGAAGCAAAGAACTGCATCTCTCCAGTAAATATTGATTTGCTAAATGCAGCGAGACCAGACAATAATAATTCAACTGCAGGAGCATACAGAGGGCCTGAACTGAATACTGCACATCATGACAAGGTGACAAACATTCCTACATTGATCTTCATTGATTACATTCCTGAGAGAAAACCCCACAGCGAAAGTCACAAAAAAAATGACTCGCAACAGTCCAGGAAATCTTCAAAGGGAAAAGAGCAAGCTGTCTCTTCGTCTAATCGTCTCTTCAAACCTGACCTTTTCTGCCTCAGACCGCCAGTGGTTTAACGTGGACCTGACAGTGAACACTCACAACACACTGACTCAATGAAAACAGAAGAATGTGAAAACAGAAAGGAGAATGGCTTGGTGAGAGAGTGCTGTATGAGAACTTCTGATGCAGTGCTGCAGAGATCATCGGGTCACGCGCAAGTTAAAAGCAGTTTTTCTGTGAAGATTTCAATCAATTCAATAGATGTAATAAAGCGGGAAACAACTGAATGTCAGTGATGGGAAGTCTGTGTGTTTCAAAGAAAAGGTGATCCATTTGTTTCAGCTTGACACATGATCATTTTCTTCTTCAAAAAAGCCATTTTCTTACATGAAGATCATTCTGCGGTTCAACTATCATTTCATCAGTCACATGTCTGATGGTTTAAAAAAAAGATTTGTGATTGAAATGTATCATGTTTACAAATTAGACATCAATGATCTCCCAAGCTGTTTAGGTGAACAGGCCTCATAGATATGTGTACGTCAACACAAGACTCACAGAGGTTTAACAGCTAATGCTCTCTCAGGCATAAACTGGGTAAGAAGACTTAAAGGGTCTCAAGCAGAACCTACATTTAACCTCTCTGATTCCATTACAAACTATTCAAGACAAAAAAGAGAACATTCTGCTAAATTTTCTGTTTTTTTTTTTTGGGGGGGGGGGGGGGGGGGGGGGGGGGGATCCTCCCATTACAGATTTGTTACTGCAGTACAGGAGAAGCATCATTTCAGGAATAACAAATTCCTAGTCTATCCCCTGGAATCGGTGATGAAGTTCAATATGATCTGTATGTGTATGTTTTATTGACATTATTCTCTTTTGGTAAAGCACATTTACCAGATTGTCACTAACTTAAAACATTGCTTTTTTACACACACACAAAAAAAGGTTGTGTATGTGTAGATATCTTTAAGTGCTCCTTTTACTACTAGTTTTGTTTTGGAAGAATTCTATATGATTAAATATGAATGAATGAAAAAAGTGAATAATGTGCACAAAAAGAAATAATACATTACTAAGATTACTAGTTATTACAAAAATTTCAAACTTTCATGACTATAATCAATGTCAATAAAGTTAGCATATACGGCCCAAAGAAAAATCACCTAATTTCCCAAAGACGCCATTTAAGAGCTACCAATAGGGCTGACATTATGCAAACTGGTTGCAGGTTAACATGTGGTGAAACAGGAATTGCTGAGTGATATAATTCGTTCTTTCTTCAAGAAAAAGTCGCTTGTTGTGCACTTTGAATTTCAAAACGTTGCAACCTTTTTTACATTCACAAACAGCTATTACAAACCATGAAATGCTAGTTTTAAATGCATAATAGGGTATTTTAAATTAAAATGACTCGAATAACAGTTCACCAGCCTTTTAAACAGAAAAAAGGCCAAACTTATCAAAAACAATAACATGCCACAAGGAAGCAAAGCAATGCATCGCAATGAGACGAGCCCCCTCAGCGCATCTCCTCCTGGACTGCAGGTATGGAGTGCGCGTGGCCATCGGATTGACCTTCCTGCTGCACGCGCACCTGCACACACGCGCAGCGCTATACCTGAGCTAATAACATCCATTATACAGATCCGATAACGGCAAACTGCAGGCATATTTTTGACAACAACCACATTTACAAGACACACGAGACACGGTGCAAGCAAAATATGTCACCATGATCGATCTGAGAGATCAAATCTCCAAGTACAGCGCAAAAAGAGCCATCACTTACTCGCTGGTTCTTCGTGTTATTCATGTTTGAAGAGTCGCTCGAACTCCGAAGTGACCGCGCGGTCTTACGCAATCCAGCCCATTCACTGCAACTCTGAAGTGATCAGATGTCCGTTCCCGCAATAAACAGTACGTCACTCTGGCACAACGAATGCTTGCCCGGGACTGTCGGTGTTTGGCACGGTCATCTGGTCGAGCTCATCTCTCAGCTGTCATCTCTCTCTCTTGCTCTCTCTCTCTCTCTCTTTCTCCCTCTCTCCGGTCCAGAGGGTCACACGAGCTGCGGTGAGGGAGAGCCAACCGGCAGGGCTGAAGAGGGGCGGTGCTGCTCACTTCTGTGGGTTTAGCTACTGTCTATGTCCGGTGCAGGTATAACGACAATCATCAGCTTATACTACATATCAAGTAAAAATATATATACAGACAAACGCCAGTCCGTGGTCTCAGCCCAGCAAACACTAGTCTCCATGCTCGTCATAACCGTCTCCCGTCCTGGTCCGCTTCACATCCACGGTGAGTTACATCACCTCTCCAGCAATAGCAGCGAGCGCTCGGAATAACAGCCTCGGCGGAGCAGCTGGAGAATATGGTTCGGATCAGCACGTGGGTTAAACCAATTAAATCTTTATGGAGCGACAAGAGTCTGAAGAGACAAAGTTGCCAAGGAGCTTCATGATTAAAATATGCATGTGCAGAATCATACTTTGATTAGTCGACTCACTGCGCATTTACTCAGGGGGGCTTAAACTTTTTAGATATCTTCCTGATTATAAACGTTTCGTTTCTTTCTGATTATTGTTATTTGTATTTACAGAGAAAAATGCAACACTTCCATGTAGTTCTGAGTGGCAGATTTACACAAATTATTGCCACAAAATGTGATAATAGTAGCCATTATTTATTAGTGTTGTGTTTATTCATAAATGCATTTACTTGATTACAATTTTATTAATTGTGTATTAAGGCAACACAATAGCTTAGTGGTTAGCACTGTTGCCTCACAGCAAGAAGGGTGATGTTTTTGGTTTCAGCTGGGTCAGTTGGCATTTCTGTGTGGAGTTTGCATGTTCTCCCTGTGTAGGCGTGCTCCTGTTTCCCCCACAGTCCATAGACATTGTCTGTAGGTGAATTGAATAAAATATATTGTCCGTAGTGTATGTCTGAATGTGAGTGTATGGGTGTTTCTCAGTACTGGGTAGCAGTTGGAAGGGCATCCGCTGTGAAAAACATATGCTGGATGACTTGGCGGTTCATTACGCTGTGGCGACCCCAGATAAATAAAGGGACTAAGCCAAAGGAAAACGAACAAATGAATAATTGTGAATTAGTGTAACACTTCACCAATGTATCACCAGTAGGCTACTTTTTTATGAAGTAAAGTGAACTGACCATTTCGTCATATGGTTCGCAAAAGCAATAACATGCCACAATAACAATAACAAGACTCCACAGGGCATCTCCTCCTGTACTGCAGGTATTGAGCACTCATGGCCATCGGACTGACCTTTCTACTGCATGCACACCTGCACACATACATGCAGCACTATACCTGAAGTCCCATACTCAAAATGGTCCTCTGATTTTAACCCAACCCGACTGAGCAGTGCAGCTACTGCTTTCAGCACCCAGGGAGCAATTAGGGGTTATGTCCCCTGCTCAAGGCCACCTTCACACATCCATCTTCATTTCATGCCAGGGCCAAGAGTCAGGAAACGTCCAACTCTCTAACCATTGCATGTTTATATACCTCCCCTTAATTATGAGTGTTAATCAATCATGAACCCATAGAAAATAATGCTGCATCACAGTACAATATGTCTGATACATCCTCATATGTCAATGAACTCTACTGTATCCTGACTCGAGAATATTTCTTTTTTTCTGATGATATTAAATCAATTAGTTCAAGTGATTTTTTTGCTTTTTGGAAGGAGTAAATGCTAAAACCCTGAATTAATCATTTCATAATATTATTGTTAAAAATTAGGTAGAACTTTACCAAAAATTAATGAAAAAAGACAATTTCTCTCCATCAGTATTTAAGAAGAGTATCCAAATATGCACTGATGAAAGGTTAGAAACTCCACTTGGTCAGACAGCTTTATAAATGGCTACAAAATCAAGGACAAGTATTTTTAAGGCAAATTAACATACAAAACAAAAGAATCCTGTGTCCATTAATACCAATTTACATGCATTTAATTTACTGCTTATTAAGACACTGAAAAGTGAGCAGCAACTCTGTAATGGTGATTACAATAATCACAGCCTATGCATGTAAAACCAGGTAATTGTAGCATTTTTACCAAATCTTATTGCACTTAGTGTGACTTAATAGCGTCACACACAAGCCCAGTATCTGCTCAGGATCGACTGAAGCCAGGACAATGACAGACATGCTCTAAGATTCATTAAGCCACTTCAGATGGCAGTTGTAGGGGGCACAGCAGGCTGTATTCATCCAGGTGGAAAATAGGTGAGGAGTGAGCCAGCAGAATGAAGATTAATGCCAAGAGTCCCTGTGTGCTTCTGCTGGGTCCTGTCGGAGGATACGCTGGCTGTGTGTAATTGAATAACACAACCAAAAGCACACGGCTAGAGATGTGTGATACTGAATTATGTAGCAAACAGCATGAGTTGCTTTGACTGCACAAGACTTTCAGCAAAACATTCAACTTCTGCATGACTCCATGGAGTTGAGCTATTGTCATTCATTGCATTTTTAAATGTCTGACATTCATTAAGAGGGAAATTTCCAATCAGATGACAAACGCTTATGCATGTTCACTAGACCCTTTATTTCCGGGTTTCTCAGTAGCGGAAAGCATCATGGTTAGGTAAACTTAGTGGGCGAATCAGAGAGCACAACAAATATTTACCAACAGTATTTGGTGAAATAATAAAAGAAAAACTCTACGGTGGTGTTATCAAGACTTTAGAAAAAGAAAAGAAAAAATAGTGTGAGACTGATGGCTACAGCCAGAGGAGAAAATAACGTCTCAGCCCCATAGACGCTGCATTAGAAACGCCTCGCATAAGAGGTTATTCATTTTTTTGTAATTTGATGCAAAGATTATGAAAATACATTCATAAATGTTTATAAGATTTTAAATCAAAATAATAAAAACTTTTGAGGATTTAAGATTAAAATGACCGTTAAATGCATCATAGCAGTTTTGTGAAAAGGGTGCACTCATGTCAGATTTCTTTCCACATATGAATCGGGTCCTAAACTGATCTGTGGATATTGGGAATCATGCGATTTTATTTCTCCAACTTTCATATTTGTGGGTGTTATTTGACCATATAACACATAAACAAGGCCTATTGATTAAGGTTTATGATTGAGATAAGCGATAAAGCATTAACGTTTTACACCCATTCACACGAGGCGTCAGCTTCAACGATTCATCATTCACTCCGCTTGAGAGGCATTGCTCGCTGCAGAACTTGCTCAACTTTTCAAGCGGCGATGGAAGCGTCAGCCAATCAGATCCCTGAATGCAAATACACCAGCTCAGACAGTGGCCTATTGCTGACTAATTTTATTGGCTGACGCTGCTATGACGATCGGGTCAGCCCAAACTTCAGACACGCCCTCTGTCAAGCATTGATACTGAAGCCCTGTGTAAATGGGTCATTAGCACTTCTCATTTGATATTTTATTTCCAAACTGCCTTGAGACTAGGGCTACACAATTAATCGAAAAAAAGATTGCGATCTCGATTCGACCTTGCACACAATTTTATTTCAGCTTATCTGTAATTCAGCCAATTTTATTTTCAAGGTCAGGAGAGAAGCATAAAGGCAGTCGCATAGAGGTTCATACACACCGGGATGCTTTTCATTTTGCGTTTATCGTCAGCAGTTTTCAAAATATTTTTCAAAATGAACAAAATAATATTCAAACCCAAGCGATTTTCACTGGCATCGAGCAGAAGAGTATGCAAAATCACTCCTTGACGTTAGATGGCGCTACACAACTTTAAGCTTCTGACACCCGCTTGTAACACAGAAGAAGAAGACGAGGTTGACACACTTGTTATGGATGGTTCAAGCACCAGCTCTAACTCTAGCCATGATGAAATGATTATTGTTCACCTGAGCAATAAACAGCTCCAGGTTCAAATCGCCTCTGGACATCTTCTTTAATGTGCGCTTGCATTGACAGTTTTGCACTTGAGCGCCTCCAAGTTCTGTTTTCTATAACGTGAAGTTTCATAAACTAATTTCGAGAGGAGCACGTGATATGATTGTGCACCGCTGGCCACTCATCCGTAATCAGTAATAATCCAATCAGAATGATCCTAGCTTAATATAAATGGATCACTTTCTCCTCATTGCACTATCTTCTTTTTGGAAGAATCCCCCCTTCCACCCCATCTCCTCCTTTTTCTCCCCTTCTAAAGGGGGAGCGATTGAGACCTACCTGATCTCGGTTCTCCTGATATGCTTCTAGACCGGGCGGGAGCCCTAGGCTCAAATATCTCTGAGCTCAGGGTTCTCTCCCAGTACAGCATGCCAAACCTGCTATGAGTGCCAAGCATATCTAAGTGGGAACTCTTGAATTCAGCAGGTACATGCACATGAACAAAAGTGCCAATCTGATTGGAGGAGAAGGTTTTGATGTGGTGTCGCAAAACAAAACAAAACGAGCATGGAGCGTTTATTTTAAAAATGATGCTTTTATGCCTGCCGTTTTGCGCATTGGTGTGCACGATCACATTGACACCCTTTATTTAGTCACAAGGCTTTAAACGTCGATGGAAAACGAGAGCAAAAAACGTCTCAATGTGCACGGGCCTTTAGTCTTCACACTGTTTTCTATATGTTGGTCAGCAACATGAACACCTCTAAATAGTGATAAAATGTATAATTTACCCCAAAATGTCATTCTCTCGCACTGTTTGTTTACTACCAAAAGGCATGCACACCAATGATATCTACTTCATCGTTTAAATAATCATATCGCATTTTATAGTTATAATAACGACAAGCATTTGATGTTTTTTCTTTCATAGCGAACACAGTGTTGTGCATGAAAATAAGTGTTTACTGGGTCAGTATAACTACTCTAGCCTATACAACACTGAATTTAATGCAAGAGGGAATCTGATAATGACAAATGTCTCATTTTATCAGTGAAAAAAAGTCTAATAATGTTGTCAATGACAAATGACGAGCATATGTCTCAAACACAATAATTCACCTTCAGATGTCATCACTTTACTGTGAATTAACAACCAGGTAAAATGTAAAGTCTGTTCAAGTCCACGTTTCCAAGTCTATACAAAATATAGCATTTTAACCAACAGTAGACCTGCACATAGGTCTAATATTATTATTGTTGTTTTACTATATATTTGAGAATAATAATAATAGCCTACTCATATTAACCTTTATTTACAGCTACAGAATTGTGAGAAAATCGCAATCTTGATTTTAAGCAAAAAAAAAACAACAACATGATTTTCTTTTAGCCAGAATCATGCAGCCTTCCTTGAGAAATAAAACAACCAACAAAGCATATTTCCAGAGTCACATTACCACATTAACTCTTTAAATCACTTTAGGACTTCAAGGAAAGACAAGGCCAGTTATTTAACAGATTTCATACACAATCGTAATTCAATAATAAAATGAATTCAATAAACAATATATCACTTATAATTTTAAATAATAGAATTTTTTGCAAAAATGTACTGTAGCCAGTCAGATATCGCTTATAAGAAGAAAAAAAAGTTGGCTCATTTTGTGATGATTTATGAGAAATATAACTACAAGTCGAAGAGAGTGCTTAGAGCTGGAAATGGATTGAGTGAGCGGAAGAGCAAGTAAGCGAGAGGGAAACAGAGGAAGAAAGGGAAGTGAGGTACAGTAGGGAATTGTCTTCCGCAAATCGATGAACATGGTGAGAAACAAGCAGAGATGAAAGAAAGCTGTATAGAGGGAAGAGCATTTCTGACCCGACACCATTTCACACACATCCTCAGGATGTTCCGTATGTGCCCACAGACTGTTACATACACTCAACACCCCTGTGGAAATGCATATCTCACAGTTAGGGAACGCTTTCATAAGAATCATCTGTGCAGTAATAAGATCCATTCAACAACAGCTGCGCTTACTGCCACACACAGTATTATTGGTCACAAGGAGCAAGAGAATGTGTCAGGGCTAGAGACTGCCCATCATGGAGTAAAATTAGCCTTGTGTACAAGAAGTTAAAGAAAGACAAAAGGAGAAGGAGAGGGGGTTGGGAAACAGGCTACACCTCAAGGAAATTGCCACTTTTTTGAATCAGCTCTCCTATAGAGTTTGGACTCTAATGATAATGTGCAGTGCTGCTACCTAGCTGGGGACTGTTTTCTGGTATCATTGTCCATGCTGCAGCCATCAGCATCGTTCCTTCATTATTACACAGAATCAGTTTTGGGCAAAGTTACTTTTGAGAGTAGTGCGTTACAATATTGAGTTTCTCCTCTAAAAAATAACTAACTGTGTTACTTGCAGGTGTTTTTTCACCTTTTTTTATAGTGAAGCTCTGTATTTAACAGCCACATATAGACCCTACACCTTAATTTTCCTTTAAAAAATGTAGAATAAAAGGACATTTTGAGAACTTTCTGAGCCCAGAGCTAAACATGCTGTATATAAAGATTAATGAAAGTATGTGCGGTAATGTGTTTTGCTGCTTTTGTATGATTTGTGTTATTTGTTAAGTAAATTCACTGTTCATTGAGACAAAGATTGCAATAAAGTCGAAGAGTATTAACATGAAATCATTTATATTAGGGCAGAAACAGATTTTAAACTTTTAAAATGTTTAATAACCAAATCAACAGTAAGATGATAAACAACACAATAAAAGCAATAACCATTTTTTTAGCTTGATTGAATTAATTGTTTTACCTGGAGAACGTGAACTGATGTCAATCATTTGTTGTTTAGCTGGAGGTTGGGTGTGGGTGTAGTGCAGTTGTCGAAAGTTTTACTAACACATTATTTACACTTAACGACAAAATTGCAAAAATTTAAGTCTCTGGCCTGCCATTGTTTCTGTTTTTGACTGTTTGTAGTGATGACGGGTGACTCACGAATGAATCATTTGTTATTAAGTGAATCGATCAAACCAGTTCATTAAAATGAATGGAGTTATTGTGAAATGGTTTGCGTCTTTAGTAAGTACTAAAATACCAGATACCCCCATGACTCAAAATAAACCCATATCCTGAGTTATTCAGTTACTAGAACAGTACACTGTAAACTCATCTGCTGTGAAAAAAGAGAGCTGATGGTGATGAGTCAACTGTCTGTTCCCTTGCGGCACGCTCTCTCATTGAGTGTGTGATTCAACCTGAAAAAGGTCATTTTTATTCCGCAATTGAAATTTAAAAGCCAATTAAGCAAGGTAAGAAGTAACTCACATTACATTTTTTAAACTTAAATAACTTTTTAAGTAATTGTTTTAACTTAAATAATATTGCTGATTTTTAAAAGTATTGGGTTATATTGCTTGTTACATTGGAAAAGTAATCTTATGCCTTAATGAGCATTACTTATAACACGTTACCCCTAATACTGGAAATAAGAATATAGTTTTCCTTGTTTTAAGAATTAAATGTTAAATCTGTCATAGTACATAATGTAACTACAAAATTGTCAAGCTTTAAATAGGAAAATAATCAAAACTCTTTTTTGACATTTTTGAGTGAGATGGTAATGTTCTAATCTGATTTAATGATCTATGCTAAGCTAAACTAAAAGTGCTCCTGGGTGACTTATGCCTGGTTCAGACTGCATGATTTTTTCCCCGATTTTGGCTCGCCAACAGGTTTTGAGAAATCGCAGACAATTGCCTGAAATCACAGGCAAATCGGTGCTCGTGCACGTGAGTGACAAACACATAGTATGAACTTTTAAAGACGCGATCTGTGAGAATATATTTGGCGGCGATTCAAATCATGCAGTGTGAGATGAGTTTTTAGTTTTTTTTTAGTGCGTATATCTGCAGGCCAGCGGGAGGCTGGGGAAGAAGTTAAAAGCGCTCATTTTCGGTTTATTTAGACCCATGAAATAAAGGAAAAACTAGTAGAGGTTTGACAGAATTCAGGAGCGCCCGTGTCTGTTTGACGTTTCATACAGAAAGAAATTAATTTACAACCAACTTAAGTTGAGGAGTAATGGCTAATTCCCTTTAAACCCAGGTGAGCAAATTACATTTTCTACTAGATTAAAGGTTTCTTTCGCATTATGTAGTTAATATCAAAAGATATACATGTTTTTGGCTGTGAGGCGTAGTTTGGACGAAGTTGTCGGCGATTATTTTTATTGTAAAGTCATGCAATGTGAAAGACCCTGTCGCCGATCCATCTTGCAGTGTAAAGAAAGCAGCGACGAAACGCAAGCTCAGATAGTCATGCAGTGTGAAAACATCTGTGACACGACTACTTTGAAAATCATGAAGTCTGAACATTAGTGGGACTTGAACAAGTTTTGCCCTATTACCAAAAAACGTGGAGTCTTCCTTCAAAGCCCGGAAACATCAAACCAACAGTCAATTGTTTGACAGCCTCAGGTCATCAGTGAGCATCTGTAAGACTAGTTTTTGGGGGCATTGCAAATGCCATTTCACATCAGGCTCAGGTTGAGGGCAGTTTGCTTCAGCATGTAGAATCTGCATTGTGCTCTAATTAGCTGTCCGGCTTCATCGGAATGTGAGAACAAAAACTGAAGTGATGAAACTAAGCAAATGGCACAAAACAAAGAAGCTAGCTGTCATTTTGTTGCATTTCTTTAATTTGTGCTAACGATGCAGATTATCACATATTTTTAAACATGAATCCCTCAGTGGTAAGCTAGAAATACTGTGAAAATGGTACATAAATGCTGCTTTGTTTGCAGTTTGTACTGTGCTCAGCATAAATGAGTACACACCTCACAGATCTCTCTTTTAAATTTATATTTTCTATAGGATGCTTTTCAATAATATATTTGTACATAGAGTTGGGTGTAAGGCGTTCCGTGGAGCCATCCATACAATTTTCCAGTTGTACTCTTCAATTTGTAATCTGTTACTTTTTTAAAGTAACTTCTCCAACACTGTTTGTGCGTATACATTAGTCAGTAACAAAGCCGAAACTGAAACTAATCTAACGGAAAAAGTAAGATCACAGTTCAAAAAATTAGCGCACATGGACTACATGCACATTGACTTTAAATTTTCAACCAGGCAGCCCAAGGGTTCCGGTGAACTGTCTTTCCATTACAAAATTGTCTGATTACAAAAAGATCTGATTTCTTTAAAAATCAGCGATCTTCACTGCCTGTTAGATATATGATATGAAGTGTGTCGCAGATCAGACAAGAAACACTGGAATCGAAATTTGTGCGCTAGCCTGTTGCTACTGACGGCGCTAGCGGTTACACCGGTCTTTCATCTCATTTTACACTTGAACAACTAAATGAATGCTTAAGTCTACTAAACTGAATGTATTGGAATTACATTACAACATCAATTTTGCTGAAACAACCTTGTGAAATAGAAAATAGTCGCATTAAGCTTTCAACGGAAGTTTATCTTTACTTAAAAACTCTAGCTCTGCATAGAGCTCACTGTAATTTTGTTTTTGCAACACCACATTTGAATTTAAATGTGCAATCTTTCTATTCCTAAAGCTGTTAGGTGATCAGACTCTTATTTCAATCAATATAACTGTTTAAAAAAACAGTTTAAATGCACCCAATTATGTCTATATTCACTAAGACATGAATAAAAATTTTCATTTTCAAAAGAGGGCATACTTATTTATGCTGAGCATCGTATGCGCAGCACAAGTTCTGGTTTCCTTTTGTGAAATGACAATGCAGACTACTGCCACTTGCTGGTATGGAAAGATATGTCCTCTCATACATGCACAGGATGTACTTTCCAGTTTCGGTCAGCTGTCTGATGGGTGTGTTCACATGCCTTTTTTAAGGCTTTTTTGTCAGTTTTCATCCAAACTATAGTTCTTTGACGTCGGCTTGGTGAGTCTCAGGCTTAGGACAGGAAGCCATGTGTTGTGGAATGTGAGTGTATTATGTATTTGTGAGTGTAAAGTAAACATCCAGAGGACTGTGAGACTGAAATGCCAGACATCAATGCAAAAGGGCAGAAGGTTATTCAGTGGCCTACTGGGATACAGAGAAAACACAACAACTGATATTGAAGGAAACAGTGAGAAGTAGTGGAGCAGCTTAAATAAATATGATTTAATGCTTCAATTCATTGGTTGAGGTTAATGAAAGTTGATTTATAATTTGAAATGATCTCAGTTGCCAAATAAATTGAGTCAGAGTCCATCAGGTTTTGTGTGTAGTGTCTATAACCATCCTAATCTATCCTTTATTAGCTTGTGTTTTCCCATATTTGTTTCTAATTGGAAGGGATGTTTTTTTTCCGAAGCAAACAAAATCTTGATTCCTATCTGAGGCGTGTTGACCTTGTTTCTGAAGTTTGTTTCCTTCCTCGCCATATACAGCATATCTAAAAGTTTCTTTTACCATCTAGTTACATTCTGACCAGTCCTAATGTAAGAAAAGTATAGTATTGCATGTCACTCTGCAATATCTGTGTAATGCCAATGAATTCTGATAGAAATGTACAGCTAGCATTTCTGCCCTCAGGAGGGGCTGTGCATTGAGGCAGGAAATGAGCAATGTGGTTTGGAAGTTGACCACATACCACAACAAGAGCAGCATGAGATATTTCAAATCTTTCCTATTTTATCACTGATGAAAAGGAAACAGTTCCCCAGTGGCAATATATTACTGTAAACTGTGGCATATCCAAGTATACAAATCCCTATACTATGTATAAATATATACGACCCATTGTGTTTGATAGCCATACAGTATATGCCAATCTAATTAACATTCATTAGTTTAGTTTATCTTTGTTGATGTTTGTTCAATTTTACCCACAGTACCCGCATATCTTTCAATTACAACAGCAAACACTTTATGAATCACTGACATCTCTGTACAGAAACAGTTGAGCTAAAAGCACTACATAATATAGTGTAGAGCTGAAAGCCCATGCTGATAATAATGATGTTCAATCAGTGGATTTACTAAAAGGCTTTTGGAAGTATTGATTTTTGCATTGTTGCAACAAGCCCAGCAACAACTCTGCAGTTACTACAGATGATAAATAGCCCAACAAGGATTAAAACCAGAAAGTCAGCAGACAGCATCCTGCAAGAAAGGCCCAATCAGAACTGAATTAAAAATCTGAAAAAGCAAAACATGGAACAGATTCACACTGTTCAATTTCTGACTTAAAAGTTTTTGTTCAAATGTAAATAAAAGCTGAGAAATATTTTTCCACCACAATGAGGCCTCTTGTACATCGTCTATTGTCGTTTGGGAGAAGCCTATGTCATTTTTGGTAAAAAGAAAAAGAAAATAATACCAAAATTTGCTGGATGAATGAAAGTAACTTTAAAAAATAAAATTTGAAGGTTTATTAGTCTTAATAAACAGTAGCTCAAAAACGATAGCTAGCTCTCCGCAACTCTCACATGGTCACACACTGAAGTGAAGCAGGGCTGCGCCCGGTCAGTACCTGGATGGGAGACCACATGGGAAAGCTAGGTTGCTGCCCGAAGTGGTGTTAGTGAGATCAGCAGGGGGCACCCAACCTGTGGTCTATGTGTGTCCAAATCCCCTAGAATAGTGATGGGTACTCTATACTACTCAATAAGTGCCATCTTTTGCCGACTTTCTGTGGTTGTTAAAAACCCCAAGATGTCCTTTGAAAAAGAGTAGGGGCGTCCTGGCCAAATTGGCTCACTGGTCTCTGTCCATCAACGTCTCCTGACCATCACAATATCATAATTGGCTTCATCACTCTGTCTCCTTTCCACCAATCATAGACGACAAATAGGAGTTGTGACACAAGATTCAATTGTTTCTTCTTTCATAATGTGGCATAGTTCACGACAACCGATACAACCCCTGCGACGCCTCTGACACCATTACAGAAAGTCTAGCATGTTTAATCTTTTTCTTGATCTTCACAACAAGATCCGTCACATGGGCGACACTTAATGCACCAGCCAGGTAATCAAAAAATAGGGTACTCATTTACTTATGGTGGGTCACGAGTGCATAAGAGCAATCATTAGTTATGAAAACTTTAACTACTTTTTCTAAAATATTAAGGTGTTTTAAGAAATTTTATCTAACAGGCATTTTATCTAAATTCTCACAACGAGTTTCTGAGTTCTCTCTGCCTTCCAACAGAGTTTGTTGTTCTGAGGAAATCTGAGAACATGTTCAGTGCAGCAAATACATTGCAAAAGCATTTCCTGCTTATTCAAAATTGTCATTATTAGTGAAAACAGTTTAATACAGGCTTCTCTGAAACTGAATATTTCACTTTAACTGTATTTAGGCTAGATTAATATTTTATTTAACAAACCAACACAATCTCACGATAATTTGGTTTTTGGCGCATATGGCGAACTTGTATGGAAGTTCTTCACCACAAATGTTATTTGTTATTATTGTTTATAAATAACTGATCAACAAAAGATACATTAAAATCAAGATTAAAACTATAGCAAACGAAGTTCATTTAAAAATATATATTTTTCCCAAGAAAAATATACAGATTGTATTTTTGCTTGTATCCCTCCACTACTCAAATATATGGTGGATGATTTGATGCTCTCTGAGGAAAATAAGGATTTAATGAATGCTTCACTGTGATTGTAAAGCAATCCTCTGTCATATATTTTCTCACCTTAGAATTATAAGGTTCTATCTGACATTTTTGTCAAAATTGAGTTATTGACCTATTTTGTATTAAATGACAGCTTATTACCATTATAGGATGTTTTTTAAAAGTTGTTTACATTGTAAGGCTTTTATGTATCTCAACATCTCAAAATCAGAACGCAGATAAAACCTTATAATTCTAAGGTGACGATTTGCTAATTTCTTAATATGTCATTATTTTAAAGAGTATATCTTGAACATCTAAATTTTCCTTGCTGCTGCTGATGTGCTTTCATTTTCTCCAAATCAGTTGCGGAAAGTTCAGGCAAGGGAGTGTTTAATAAGCCACCCATGGCAGGAAAATATACATTTTGTGAAATAACATTCGTCAAGGATCTCATAGGATAACTGATCATGAAAGAAAGCGTAGTCTGGCACATTTGTAACCTACAACAAGTCAAAAATTTATCAAGACAAAATCGCATAATCTGACATATAGTGACTTTCGTAACCAACAATAAAAATTGTGTAATCAGACCATGGGCTTAAGTTTCAGAAATCAAGCACATCACTGACCGGATTTCTGATACATATGCCACACAAAACTGGACTTTGTCATTTGATTGGATCAAGTCTACAGTTTAGTCTGCCTAGAAACAAAGATGTCATGATGGCAAACCCCCTCTTTGGCAGAAATTGCCTCAAATGGAGGATGTTTGACAATTAGTAATTATGATGAAGTAAACCTTGATTTTCAATTGGTATGTTTATTTTGTGGTTAAATGAAATTAACTTTTATTGGTTGCTTGTTAGTTAGACAGCCTCCTGTCCTCGGTAAACGAAAGCCGCAGAGAAGTGCCCATTTTATCTGCTTATTGATAGAGGCACATTATACTAAGCAGCTGACCAAAGATCGGTTTCCCAGAAGAGGTTAAGGTTGAGGATAAAAAGGTTAAAAGTCTATCCAAGATCATCCTGATGACTATATAAGTGTTCTACATATGTTGTTTTAAACTTAAACTTCACCTAAAACTATTTAAGTCTGCCATAATTTATTCATTCGCACGTCTTTCCAAATGTATGACTTTTTGTGTGAAGCAAACAAGTAGATATTATGAAAAAAAGCTTACAATCAGTTTCCATTTATTTCCATGGCTTGGAATGCAATAGAATTCAAAGGCAAACAACATTGTTCAGTAACAAATAATCCTTTTAAATGAGACTAGGGTAAATAAAAGATGACAGACTTTTTATTTTGGGGAATCTATCCCTTTAAATGAGTCACACTCCACTCATTTAAAGTAGATTTATTATGAAAGTGATTTAACACCTTGCAGATTAAGTTTTATTTATAGTAGCTGATAATACTTTAATCTTTTAGAGCAGTGTGGTGGTGAACCAAGACCCATTACTGGGCTCATGTGTATAATAAAAATCTGACATTAAACACACCCATAAAAAAATCTGCTAAAACCTAGTGGAGACAGTGGTTATTCTAGTATAGACCCTTTCCGTAGTGTAACAACAAAACCCAAACTGTCACCCTTTAACAAAATAATCCATACAAATCAGCTCCATATGCTGCAACCCTGCAGCAAACGTCACTTTATAAAGGCCCTCTTGACTGACATTAAGTCTTTTCTAGTTTACCTATAAAGCTGAAGTGGGGCTATGCAATTTAACAATTTATATTGTATGGACAAATTTTAAAAAATCTATCATTTAATATTATGTTTCATTGTTTATTTTGTGGCCACAAAATATATTGCTAAAGTAGTTTTCCTAATTTATGTGAGCGCAATGTTACAGGCTATTACAGGAATGCTGTAAGGAATGCACACAAACATGAATAACAGAAGGTTGTCATCTTAAAAGTTCAATAGTTATATATACATTTATATAATTTATTTATGTAGCAATTATTTTTATTAGTTTATTTTAATTAAAATAATATTTTTATTTTTTATTTTGTGTTGGACCTTTAAGCAGTAGCTTTTAAAAAGTGTTTTGTAATTTTAGGTATATTCATATTTTTATATTTCTATATTTAATGTCAAACATTTAGAATTGAAATGAAAAATATGATCACATGAATGAGTAAGTGTCTGAGCATTTAAAATGTAATAAACTAAATTCTTTACATGTGGTCAATATATATTATAACTATTGATTCATTGAATTTACAGAAATGGTACTATACCATGACATACAGCTGGAATCAAAATTATTAGCTTTCCTGTCAACTTGTTTTTATGCTTTAAATTTTTTGCCATGTAAAGGACATTTTCACAGTATTTCCTATAAGATTTTTTTCTTTCTAGAGAAAGTAATTTTGTTAAAACTGTTAAATCAGTTTTAAGGCCAGAAAATCAGAGCACATCACACCTGTCCTCGGGTCTTTACACTGGCTTCCAGTTACATTCAGAAAAGATTTTAAAGTATTACTACTTGTCTATAAATCACTAAATAAATTAGAAATTGCAAAAGTTCAGTCAAAGCAGGGTGTAGGGCTGCTCGATTATGGAAAAAATCCTAATCACTATTATTTTGGTGATAATTGTAATCACGATTATTCAAAACGATTATGAAAGTCAAAATTGTTCGCTCTTCTGTGAATTTATTTTTATATATAAATATTTCCCAAATGATGTTAAACAGAGGATTTTTTACAGTATTTCCTATAATATTTTTTTTCTTTTGGAGAAAGACTTATTTATTTATTAGTTCGACTAGAATAAAAGCAGGTTTAAATATTTTGAAACCTATTTTATTAGCTAGCCCCCTCAAGCAATTTATATTTTTGATTGTCTGCAAAAGAAGCTACTGTTATACAATGACTGATAAAGCCTTTGAATGCAACTTTAAACTGAATACTAGTACTTAGAAAATACCTAGTAAAATATAATGTGCTGTCATCATAGCAAAGATAAAAGAAATGAGTAATTAGAGATGAGTTATTAAATCTGTTATGTTTAAACTGTGCTTTAAGCATCTTCTCTGTATTTTTGATTTTATTATTGATTAATAATAAAAACAGCCGACAGCAGCAGGAATATCGCAAGTTGTCACTTTAAGAATAGTCCGGCTCTGATATGGTTTCTCTTTTACGTGTCTTTTGATTCTCAACTTGTTTGTTTATTACACAAATGAGGGTTAATATGAATAATCACTAAACACCGCGCTCTGACACAAATGTGCATGTATTTGACCATTAAAGCGCTCACATTAAGATGCCGTTAGATGTGTGTGTGCTCTGCAGTCCGAGGCTAAGAGCGACGTGTGCGCAAACACACACACACACACACACACACACACACACACACACACACGCTACCTGTCCAAACTGAGCGCGGCGCACGCACACACACACAACAGCACGTGCTCTTTTGCGCTTTTAAAAATATGAACAATGCGCATCCTGTGCTGCAAAAGTTACATTACAGCACATGCTTTTAGTCATTTTCACGTGGAACTGAGCTTTGCAGAGCAACACGTGTACAACTGGAAAGGGGGCGGTATGTAAGGAAATAATCGTTTATCTCGATTAATGGTTTTTCATAATCATTAAAAGCCAAAATTGAAATCAAAATCGGATTTTCGATTAATTGCACAGCCCTAGCAGTAGTAGCAGGGTGAGTATGCTTTCAGCTACTATGCCCCCCCACTACTGGAATCAGCTTCCAGAAATGATCAGATGTGCTCCAACATTAGTCACATTCAAATAAAGACTGAAAACACATCTGTTTAGCTGTGCCTTTACTGAATGAGCACTGTGCTATGTCCCACAGGTCACACTATTATGTCTTTCTTTTCTTTTTCATTCTTTTAAAACCTGCTTTAGCACATTTAACCTGTTTTTAATCATTTTTATTTTTTCTTATGCTTGTTTTTTATTCCTGTTTATGTAAAGCATTTTAAATTACCATTGTGTTTGAAATGTGCTATATAAATAAACTTGCCTTGCCACTGTCACCATAGCAAAACAAATTAGTCATTAGAAATTAGTTGTTATAACTGTTATTTTTAATAACCTGCTGAAAAAAAAATTCTCTCCTTTAAACAACACTTGGGAATTCCTTTTAAATGAATTAAAACTTCACATGAGGGCTAATAAGTTTGACCTTAAGTGTATACTGTTATCAGGATATGAGCTGAATTATACTGTATGATGATATGAGAATTCGCCCAGCTCTAGTTTGGAGAATAACATGCGCAGACTGAAATTGCAACAGACAGCCTGTGCTTCCTCACGTGGACTTCAGCAACTGCTGCTACACAGATAGCAGGAGTCAGATCGATGGAGCTGGAGGCTGACGCCGCTTAACTGTTCGTACAAGGAAAATCCATTTCCACCAGCACAGCCATAAATCTAAAGGAAAGGTTCGGTGATGATGCAAGCAAAGAATTGTAGCTCATTTATTTCACAGGTACCGACAGATGCCTGAGCACTAGATCATGAAGTGGTGCCGCTACACTGTGGGGAGCATAAAGGAGGAGACATCTGAAATTAAGGGTTTGCGAAATTGGAGAACAGGTCAAAGTTTTGCAACAAGGGCATAAATCATGTTTTAATAAAAATAAATTACTGACATAAATGTTGTCACATACCTGGGCAGCAACACCATATAACGCAATTCTGTATTTCTGTAAGAGAACGCAATGATCTGCTGAAAAGTTCAACAATGTTTTTTTTTCTTTTGTGCATGAGTTCACATGCGTGCCTCTACAGCTAACACTACAAGTCTTGAATGATAACATCTAAAGTTTGAGAAATATTCCCTGTGATGGGTTGAAGCTGGAAGGGCATCCGCTGTGCAAAACATATGCTGGATAAGTTGGCAGTTCATTACCCTGTGGCGACCCCTGATGAATAAAGGGACTAAACCAAAAAGAAAATGAATAGATGAATGAAATTTGAGAAGTAATGGAATTCAGTCATATAACTTGTAAACTAAATAATTTGAAAATTCACACAGAGGGTCACATATAGTAAGACCTGTTTAATCGTAAGGTCTAAATCCAGATTTCGTCATGTTTGAATTAGGACTGATTGCTATTTGTCTTGTTTCTAGTTCAAACATCTAAAAATTTGTAAAATAAAAAAGAAGCATTTTCTAGACAAGCAAAAATTATTTTCATGTTTTAAGATACGCCAAAATTAGTTGAGTTTTTTCTTAAAACAAGAAAAAAAATCTATACCAATGGGATAAGCAAAGTAATCTTGATTTTCCATAATCAAGGTTGAAGATACAGATGAGAGGTTTGCACTGGGCTATATGTTGCGTGTGGATTTGGAACCCAAATGAGGGCTATATGTATGCTGTGTGTAGTTTTTCTGTAATTGGTAACATATCAGAGACTGTAAGGGGCTGTACATGTTCATATATGTTTTCTATAATTTATAAGATGTTACATAAGGCTAATTTAAATCAAATTAATGTTATGTTCAAAGAAGGGTTAGTTATCAACATTTATACTTGAGTATGTATGTGTATAAAGCACTGATCATCAACTGGCAGCCTGCGGGCCAAATCCGGCCCGCTGAGCCATTAAATCCGGCCCGCGACTGGATTCCAAAATTGTGAGGATCAAAAAGAAAATTGTGGTCCACACTATTAAAGCAACTAAAAATACCAAACAACTGAGTCTCTTGTCAGAATAACCACCATTTGTCTATATTAAGGCTACACTCTAAAATGAGGACAGACTATGGGGCGTTAAGCATTTATTGTTTCAAACAGGTTAAAGAAAAAAAAAGACGCATAATTTTCCTCATACTCTTACTTAACATTTTTTATTTTTATTTTATTTCTAAATCTTAACAACATGCTTGAAACTAGCAGACTTAAAATAGGATGGTAAATAAATAACCTGGTACCAGAACAAAACAGGTCACAACTAATGTTTGCACATCAAATAAAACGTTAAGTGGACTTGAATTCAAATCATAATGCTGAAACGGGCTAATCACAGCGCTTAATCAATGGCTAAAGTTACATTTTCACTCTGACACCAACTTTTTCACATCAGGCTTGGCTGCTGTCAGACGTTTCAATGTGTCATAGGTCTCGGGACAAGATACCCAAAATACTTTCAGCACCAGAGAGCCGCCTTCACATCCCCTGTGGCCTAAATTTCAGTCAGCTGGCTCTGAATGGCCGCATCGTCTAATGGCAGCATGTTCACCGTGTTTGTGGAGAATTTTCTATCACTCCTAGTGGTTGACTGTGGTATAGGTGATGGGAGCCTGAATCAAATGCCTTAAGTTTGTAATGAAATGGAAAAAGTATAAACATTAAACATAATGTTAAGCCAAAATTAGATTTTTATTTGATTTTCTTCGTGGCAGTCCGGCCCCCAAGGAGACTCTCTGGTAAAACTCTGGCCCTCTGACAAATATAGTTGATGACCCCTGGTATAAAGCATCTGTTTTGTGAGAAGTGCTTCTCATATGATGCGTGAGCGACCTGTACAGCTTTACTTTGACATTTCCTCGAGCGAGATTGACGTAGACTGAAAGTTTGTCGTACACCATGCCCTGTGGAAATGCAAGCCTGATAAAGGTGACCCATACCAACCTGTACTGTACCACTCAGTGGAACTGGCCATCTATGTTAAGTGTGACTGACCAAAGACAAACACTGCCCAAGCTGAAATCTCAAGATTCAACAAATGTTTATCTGCTTTATATAAGCTATCGGCCACCAAACTATTAGGCCTAAAATATCAGAATCTACCATTACAAGTTGACCACCAGTTCCAACTAGGGTTGTAACGGTATGAATTTTTCACGGTATGATAATCGTCTAAAACAATACCACGGTTTGACGGTTTCGCGGTATACGGTATGTTACAAATGTTACAAAATAATAGAACAGTGAAGCAAATTTGACTTTTTCCATATAATATATTTTTAGTTACTATAAACAACACCACTTACAATGAACAAATAAAAATAAGAAAATAATAAATAATGTGTCAAAGTCCAAATAAAGTCCAAATAAACATGGTGCAAATCCTCAGTAAAAAATAGATATAAATATTTACTATACTATAAATAGTTACATAACGAAACTAGATTCAATATGGAACATCCTTAGGTTCTATGTGCCAGCATGGATTTGGATGTGGTTGTATGCAATGCAGACAAACAGCTGCATCTTCATTTGCGTCTTTTGAAAACAGCAAGAGCAGCAGTTCGTCTTTGCTGTGTCACTGTTTTGTCATGTTTCTGTGCTGATGTGCATGCAAAAGTACTTAGTATGAGAATTATTTCATGCAAAACTTTTTTTTTTTGCGTTTTATTTAGCCGCGCATAAATGTATGCCTTTCTCTCATTCCGTGTTGTTCAAAAAGCTTGGTCCACAAACAAAAGCGAAACCTATGCTTATTGGTTGTGATATAGCGAGTTTGAACCAATCTGGGCATGGAGGAGGGACAATGCATCAATGTATCATGTCTGATTTGTCCGGAGACACAGTGACGAGCGTTTCTTTGTCAAATCAGCGTTGTCAAATGTTGATGACGTAACCGCACTGATTCCGGAGCCTCTGAAAGTCCGCGAATGGTATGTGATACAGCACTGGAAAGCTGAGATTCTCTTCTTTATGCCAATCTTTGAATTGTATGAATCGGATCAGCGGATCAAAAGTTATTAAACATTTAAGAGCAATACTTATTTTTAGCCGCGGGCGGCTGTCTCGGTCTTTAAGGGTTAAAACCGTTGATATGCAATTGTTCATGGTATGATAATCGTGCACGTTCAAATCGTGGTAAACCGTCATACCGGTATATTGTTACAACCCTAGTTCCAACCCCCCCTTCCTCTACCATTTTCTGCAAGGAAAGGCAAAAGCTAAAGCTAAAAAGCATGCCTAAAAAGGTGCTAATAAAAAGCCTCCTAAATCTCTTTTATCTCCAACATTAAAATCCACTGGCAGTGCTGAAAAAGCGGTGCTGAGCAGAAAATGAGCAATAAATTGGAAAATGAACATCCAGACAGGCCACACATCATCTTCCTCAGAGTACCAGGAGGATAAGGCCTCCTCTTCAGCTGGATCTGATAAACTAAGCGTCCCACACTTCAACTATTATATTCTTGGAGTCTGGCCAGATGGTTCCCGTCAAACTGTGCTAAAGATGAACAAACAGCGTATACTACGTTATCTCATCCATGTTGATTGAAGCCTTTGAAAAGCAGCACCAGTAAATTATGAGCTATTCTCTAGAGGGTGGAGGTGTGCCAGTTTGTTATATTGATGCTAAAATAACCCTCATGCAGTTCCTTTCACTCCTCCATCCAAAACGACCAACGTGAGGCTCCATTCAATTACATGGACAAGTGGCTCCATTGGCTTTATCTGCAGGCAGTGAGAAGGTTAGGTCATCACATAAACACCTGCATTATACAGGCCAGCAAGCACTCGTCCAGCCGAAAAAAAGGCACTCGTTCTATCTCAACATAAATCTTTATGATTAGAAAGAAGAAAAGGGAAGTAAAATCACAAGGAGTTGTTTGTCCTTAGTTTGAAGGTTTTGTTTTTCTTGGGTTTCCGTCAACATGGAAAGCGGACGACTAGGCATTGCCAGAACCGTCAAACTGCTCGCACTGTTTTTGCATCCAAATTCAGTTCCTCCTCCTGACACCATGAAGAAAGACTTATGAACCCAGGGAGACAGCAGTTAGGTTCAGTTCAGGTTAAGCTAACTGCTTGTTAGTTCTGCTATCATAAACAAAACCAAATTGTGACCCTGGATTAGAAAATATTTGTTCTATGGCTGAAAATGATATATCTGTCTTTCA
The DNA here is from genome assembly GCF_052040795.2 of Danio rerio. Lineage (NCBI taxonomy): Eukaryota > Metazoa > Chordata > Actinopteri > Cypriniformes > Danionidae > Danio > Danio rerio. The sequence goes on from NC_141025.1 coordinate 45,401,846, forward strand.
TGCCAAAAATCATTAGACTATTATGTAAAGATCATGTTTCATGAAGATATTTTGTACATTTCCTACCCTAACTTAATAAAAACAGAATTTTTAATTAGCAATATGCATTGCTAAGAGCTTATGAACGACTTTAAATGTGTATTTTCTCAATATTTTCATATTTTTGAACTGTCAGATTACAGATTTTCAAATAGTTTCATCAAAGCCAAATATCATCCCTAATTAACAAACCATACATCAAGGAGAATATTATTTATTTAGCTTTTAGATTATGTATAATGTTAAAAAAATTATAATTTTTAACAATACAGTTAGGAATATCAGGACTTTTTTAATTTAACAACTTTATTCTAATTTACCAACATTACTGAGGCAAATAGCTTTAATAGTCAAAAACAAAAATATTTAAACAAAATATTTCACATCTTTATGATAAAATAAACATTAGTGTTAAAGAGACTCTAAAACTTTATAAAGCAAATTATGATAATCAAATCTTAGCTTTCAATTAAAGAAACTAACCATCATTATTCAGATACATACTGCAATATTAGGAATGACTATATTATCCACTGTGCTAAAAACTCTTTCAGATGATGTGCTAGTGGCTGGTATGCACTAGAAAAGAAACCAAAAAGCTACTCTGGCGACTTCATTTTTTACTTACAATCTCCTCACTGCTGCTAAACTGCAGTAATTTTCACATGTGTTGTGATTCTGACTTGAAGTGACAAGTGCAAGCGTTCCCCTGGCATCTCTCGTAGCTAGTCGACCATCAATTGTTTTCTCAGAAGATGACCAACGGACATCCATTGCTGATGCTTTGATGCAAATTTAAGGAGAAAAGTAAAAACCACTCCAGTGTTTGGATGCGCTGTGTTTGTCTGAGGTAATTAGTCTACCATTATTACCGAGCTGTGTATATATTTCATACAAAGTGTAAAGCTGATTGGTTAGTTCTACTTGCATGAATCGCAGTGCAGTCACAGCATTCGGAAAAGTTCAAATGTTTTTAACTAAGTGCACCTGGAAAATATACGCGTCTCATTTGTGCGCCATTTGCACAACATGTACATGTCGGTCTCATGTGTCTTGCAAGTCACCTCCATAGAAAATGACAAACTTGCACCCTAAGCTTATTGGCATTCCTTCCTCAGCAGCCACATTTTTTATAAAAAGATAGCCTTCATACTAATACTACATACTGAATCTTTTTTTTAATTGATATTGACAATGGTGTTCGCTCAATAAATATCAAAAACAATTTTATCACCCAGTCCTATATTCTACCATAGGTGGCACTTAAAGAAAAGCAAAAATATCCAGATTAAGGCCCACTTTGTAGTCAAAACTGATAGTTTATTGTAATAGCAGTGGTTCATGTGACTAAAATCCTTTTGGTTGGCCAGTTTTCTTTCCATTCTGTATGGAACAGTTTAAGTTCCAACATTGCAGACTCAACAGATTCAGCAGGTCTTATCTTAGAGAAATGAGGCTCATTTTGGAAATCATAACATCTAAAATGCCTGAGCAGGGCAGGGAAGACTGGACAGGTAATAAAATAAGGGGCCAGGGTGAGAAACGGCGGCCTCCTCTAACACTCTGAATACTGGGAGGTGTTTTCCAAAGGAAACTGGCTCGAGTCAAGACATTTTGGCTGGTTCCTGCGCACAGACTGTCCATTCAACCCTGTTCCTGACTGCATCAGAGCTCAGGCCAGGAACGATAGAAGCTGCACTGAGGCGTGGGTGAACAACTACAATGCCCTCTTTCACTACCAGCCTATGCCCTCCTCCCAATACCCCACCCAGCTTGGAGGGCACGAAGAGTGCCAGAGTCTTGCAGATACAGGGTCTAGTCATGAAAAAGCTACACTGAAGCTTCTTGAAACCTAGAATGTATCCGATCGTGTTGAGAAATGGGTTGTTTGCTAAGTAGTAAAGCATACAGTAGTGGATAAATATGTAACTTGCTCCACTTCTTGACCTAAACCAGCAAAAACAAACTGGCGCAAACATTTCCCCATTGCTATGAACAGATCATTTCTGAACTGCTGTTTACTCAGCACTGTTATTTTGGTTCTGTTTATTTAGTTCCTGATACAAAAGTATGTAGTACATATTTACATGCTCGCCTAAACGCTGCCTTTACGGGTGTGCAATGTTAAAATGTTTACTAACTGTACACCACTGTTCAGATCATTTGAACTTATATTCAGTATCTGGTATTTTTAATCATTAAGCAAAGAATCATGAAGAACTTTGTTGTGAGTAAATAAGGACTTTTTTTCCCAAAACCAAATGACAAAGCTACTTAAATATGTCTCCAGCTGAACCAACAATACAACTAGGAGACCGTGCTTTTACTATGGTTGAATGGTCAAACAACACAATAAATGGCTCTGGCATGTGTACATTGATGACCTCTGACCTTACGAACTCTAAAGAGATTCACGTTTGGTTGGTGCTCACCATGTAAGTTTACTCACCTCAGAAAAAGACTAAGGCTACCTCTACACTATAGTTTTTGTTTGAACTTGTTTCAAAATGTTCATAATAGATCTCTATCCTCACTCAAAGTTCAAAGACCGCCGGACATCATAGGTGGAGGCCAGAGTTATGAGGTCCCTTTTTTTTTCCTTGTTACCAGCACAATATATATATATATATATATATATATATATATATATATATATATATATATATATATTTTCATAAATACTCTGATCAATATATCAAAAGCTTAGACTAAACATTTATTGGCGTAGCTTCATGTTATTAGCATTTTTTACATTTCATTTTCCAAGTCTAATGTGAATCAGTCATGTTTACGGGGGGCATTAGGACCTGGGGGACAAGGTGTGAATTAAAGGGGGGTTTGGGAGGATTGGTACCCCTGATTAAGGCTTGATCCCTCTGAAAAACATCAAAACAAGATGTATGGGGGGTCAGCCCTTTGAAACTGGGAAAAGTTCACTCTGATATGTATTTTAAATAATAATGTTAATAATTAAAATAATACACATCGATTTAACCACCCCTATAATGGTTCATACATTGTAAATGCATAATCGCACCAATCGGTCTTTTTTTGTGAGAAAAAAGTCATTCAGCAACAGTCTGAAACCGGCAGTTTTACAGTAGAGAACATGTTTTCTCATATATTTGTTTGTTTCTACATCTAGCCTAAAAGTCAATTTAGATGCATATTTTGTATATAGTTTGACCTGGAGTAAACTGAAATAACATTAGCTAATCAAGTTAGAATACAATAAGGCCTATCCCACAAAACACTAAAAACTTAAATAGATTTTTAGTAATAAAATAGATGTAATTTAAGTAAATACAAAGATTTGATTCACTGAAGCATGTATTACACAAACTAACATTACCGAAATTTGACTTCCCCAGTCGTCAATGTATAATTCACACACTGCTGGGGAAGGCTGTTAGACAGCAGAGACTGTTGCACCACATAGCCCTATTAACTGAGGGATATTGAACATGGAGTTACTCTTTACTCGCATTCGCAGTTTCAGGCTTACCCAAAACAGTGAATCTTAACTAGAAATGATATGCTGCCAGTTGCTGTAATAACAGTTTGATTGTTGCTCATACTGAACAACAGCTGATAAAAAGGTCAACAAAATCAGCAAAGATTGCATCTACATGATGGTACTGTTTGGTTGGTTTGTTATTGTCATCTTCCAGCTAGTGATAGCTGCTTACAAAGCACTGCTTCAAGAAGCTCTGAAAATGTACATATCTTTTGTTTTAAAAACCTTGTCATATCTTTCTTTCTTAAAAACCATTTTGAAACGTTTAGAAGGAATATTTTCATATTAAATAGTTTTTGTCCTAACCAACACCTCGAATAGATTTATTAGAAATGGCTTATATTTCTTGCAGCTGAACAACAGAAAACTGACAATGATCACCTCAGGTACAGCTCATGTGCTTTATTCGGTGTTAAATGCTAATAATGTGAGTTTGAATGCCATTTTACATGACATTTATTGCCATACGTCCAGCAGTTCACCTCAGATTTTGAAAATAAAATAAACAATTTAAAAATTAAACTTTAGAACTGACTCAAAACCAGCACATAGTGAATCAGCATCTACATTTAATAATGTTTAAGAGGTTTAATATTACAGTATAAGCCTTACCATTTTGTTGGAGTGCAGTGTGTACAATTATGTGCTTCTGAATGGTTGTATTTACATTTCTGTCATGTTTTGTCTCGTGCAAACAGCCAAACTGCTTATCACGGCAAATCTCGTCACTTAGTGTGTTGTTAGGACACGGGGTTACAATGCAACCGGTTAAAGGCGGGTAAAGAGACCAAAATAAAGACATCGTTACAGCAGGGAAAGCACATTTTCAAAGCAGAATATCTGACTTCAGCATTGTTTTTCAGATAAACAAGAATGTTAACTTAGTGTGTTTCTGAAATATCTGCAAACATATTATGGTATTTTTATGCTTTAAAAGAGTCAAAAACTTACACACAGCACCTTTAACTAAGCTCAGCTTTCCAGAGTCAAACTTGACATTTCTCCTAGATGTTTGAAAAAAGAAATGGATGGTGCAGTGGCATTTCATAAACCACATTATTAAATTACAAACTTGTTGGGAGGTAGAAACAATCATGAAGATCCTTCTAGCGCTGGGCCAAACATGACACCTGTACCTGCTGGACTGTGGAGATTATCTGAGGTGGATTGAGGTCACACTGTGGTTTCAGGTGAGGTGAGAGTTCTGCCCTTTCCCAAGCATTTTTATCTAGCTCCTGGCTGGAGTTCAAAGACCTGCAGGACATCATGGGTGGAGGCTAGGGTTATGAGGTCCTTTTTTTCCTTGTTACTCACACAATACCATCCTTCCAGGGTCAGTTTATTTGCTTGACACACCATGAGAAATTAACACGAGCAGCAGGCATCAGTCCTGCTGAGCTGGACATACAAAAGCCACAATGATCCTCCTAAGGGCAGAAACCCTGGTAAACACACTGCTGAAAGAGTTTAGAGTGACCTCTGTATCTGATGCAAATTCATGTAAACAAGCTGTGTGAGTGGAAAGAGAAATCACTCAATCTGTGTAACTTGTTCAGTTGATGCTATTGACTCTGAACAGTGAAACCGAAGCGACAACTCACATTGTTGCTCTATTATCATTATGTCCTTGAACACATTCGTCATCTGGAGTTTGAGCACAATGAATTTCTTTGATAAAACAGACTAATAATAGTTATTTTGTGATTAACATTCTAAGTATTTTTTATACAATATAAATATTTTCTATTTAAATATGATGATTGCAAAGTTGTCAATTCAGCAGTCATTTCAGCAATCACATGATCCTTCAGAAATCATTTGAATATGCTGTTTTACCTTCTTAATAGCGATGTTGAAAACCACTTAATGTTTTTGTGATGACAGTAAATACTTATTTAGAACATTAAAACATTTGTAACATTTTAAGCAATTTAATGTATCTTCTGGCCAATTTAACACATCCTGGAAATTGCAACAATTTATTTGAAGAAAAAACAAGGTTTCTTAAACGGTAGGTAAAATATTTTTCTCTTTTATGAGGTTTCTGAGTATTTTCCATGGTGATATTATTTTGATACATGGATGCCATTATTTTATTAAACTATTTGGTTGAATGATAAAACACATTTCTTTGAAGTCCACTGCAGTAGTTGGTAAGAATACAGATGGTGGCATCGAGGAAAGGTTCATCCAAGAATTAATGACATGTTGAAATGAAATCGCAGGTTGCACTGCAACAATTCTAATGGGATATAAACAATCTAAGAAATATTTCTGTTTAGTTAACACTGATAGGTTTTTTTTTATTGAGGATGTAATTTTAAAAAAGGTAAGGTTGGAAAAAGGTAATACATTGCAATATAACAAAGAATATCACAATATAAAATCACCAGCCACTTTAGCTGCACCTAACTAGTACCAGATTGGACCCAATTTTGTCTTCAGAACTGCCTTAATCCCTAGTGGCATAGATTAAACAAGATATTGGAAATATTCCTTAGAGATTTTGGTCCATATCGACATGATAACATCACACAGTTGCTGCAGATTTTGTCTCATTCCACCACATCCCAAAGTACTATATTGTATTGAGATCCGGTGACTGTGGAGGCCATATATGCCTTTATGGCATATATGTGGAAATAGATGTTTCTGACATGTATGGGACATACATTATGTTTTTTATACATGTATGTTTCGGGCATATAAAAGGACATATATGGGACATATATGTGTTTTACATGTATACCTTTCTGGCATATATGTGGAAAGAGATTTGTCTGACATATATGTGCTACACATGTAGGGGACATATTTGTTTTTAGCATACATGGGACATGTACGTTTCTTGCATATATGTGGAAATGTATAAATAAAGAACATATATGTTTCAGAAAATATGATTCTGAAATATAAAGGATATATTCTGACATTTTTGAGACATATATGTTTCCTGAATATATGTGGACGTATATGCCTCTGAAATATTTAGGACATTAGTTTGTTATACGCATAAGGGTTGTATGCCTTTCTGGCATATATGTGGAAGTTGATGTTTGTGACAAATATGGGACATACATTATGTGTTTTATACATGTGCCATATATGTTTCTGGCATTTATGTGGACATATATGTTTCTGACATAAATAGGACATATATGTGTTTTACATGTAGGAGACATATATTTTTCTGTCATTTTTGGGACATATTTGTTTCCGGCGTATGAGTGGACTCACTGTTAAAAATTGTCCCGTTAAAAAACAGGAAAATACTGGCAGCTGCAGTTGCCAGCAATGTACTGTTATTTTACAGTATGTTGCTGTAAAAATACATGGACTACATTGATTTACACAATACTCAAGTGAACTCATTTTGCTCACTGAAAGCAACTGCCTCAACTTGGTCAACTGCTGAATGAGTTTATGAAGTAATGTGCTATATATGCTTAGAAGCATACTTATAATGATAACTTATTTTAGTTAATTAAAAAAGTTTGGTTTAACTCTAATGTCTTATTTTTCACAACAGCACACATACATGTAAATCTGGAATCACCAGAGAGATTCTGACTGCATCAGCAACTAAACAGCCGCTTTCTTTAAATAGAGAAACATGCAGAATAACATCAGCAGTTTATTGTTCATCTTTAACTCATACACTGGCTCTACTCTCCTCCACAACGGTGACACACAGAAGAAATTAGCTTCAGGTTTTACAGTAAAATACTGTTTTTTCCTTGATTTAACGATAATCTACTGGCAGCTGTGGTTGCCAGCAATATACTGTTTTTTAACAGTCCACTTCCGTTGTGTAAATTAACAGTATATTACTGTTAAAATACATTTTATACTGTGTTTTTACCTCTCACACCTTTAACCCTTTAAACCCCAGAGCATATACTTCAGTTTTTATTGAAGTGTCCACACTACTGAGTGTTCAAGAAACATGTAGCAAAGCTGAAGAAAATTCATTAATTAACTGACTAATTAAATGATAATTGAGGATTAACAATGAACAAATGAAGAAATACTGAAGGAAAAAACAAGAACAGAACATGCAAAACTTTAGTCACAGCTTTATAATGAAATAACCTGAAGAACAACAAATGATTAAATCATTTAAATGATCAGCAGATGATTAAACAACTCTACAAACATCATCACCAGCTACACTTATTACTTAATACATGTATTTTTGTATAACATCTACTAAAGTTCTTCTTGAGAAAAAGTTAAAGTTTTACGTCACCATCATGGAGAACAGAGTTTGCTTTAGTTGGGCTCTTAGCCCTGACATTTATATATCTTAGCTGCTGCAATTGTTAAGAACTTTGCTTAAAAAGCTCCTTTGTTGTGGCAAGCCAGCCAAAAACCTAAATCTGAAAAAGTAAGATCTGGTGATGTTCAAGTTGTTATTAAATGGCAGAGTCTGTTCTCATTTAGTATAATAAAATTTACTGCTCCCATTCAATGTTAAATCTATTGTTTTACATTATGTATATATATGGCAACGATTTCTGGAAGTTTTTAAGAATATCTTGGACAATAACACTGCTCTATGGTGTATATCGCACTCAAAGAGACATCAATAATCAGCGGATGAACCTCAATAATGGTGACGACTAACAAAATGAACAGTTTAACTCACAAACAGGCAACTGAAAGTCTAAACATAAACAACAGCAGAATCAAACACAAGTAAAGAAAACTCTTAGACCGTTATACAACATTTTTTTTATACCGCAATGCATGCTGGGATATTTGTACCATGCCACTCCCAGCATGCATTGCAGCATGAAACATTTGAGATGTTACCATTGTTGAGATACAAGGTCAGATTCATGAGGTCTGAGTGTGTATGTGTCATAACTGGACTGTTTTTGTATGTTATTTCTTAACTGTTAAGTAATTACGGAGGTATCTTTCTGTTTTCACTTCTCATTAATTTAATTAATACCTGTAACTAAACATAAAATCTATTGCATGAGGCTCTTCTTCCAGATTTATACCAAAACATTTATCAGAACTTATTTCAGACAAATATATTTCTCTATTTATTGACTTTCCAACTTGACTGCTATAATACAAGCATTTTGTTAACTCTTTATTATAGTGATTGGAGAGTCTGAATTAATCAGTTCAAGGGTGAAGAGCCCAACTAAACCAGCCCCTTACTCCATTACGGTGACACAAAAAACACCTTAATTTCTGTTGGATCTCAATGTGAATAGTATGGAAGTCAAATCAGTCAGTAATAAGTGTGTCTGCTGTTGTTTGTGGAGTTGTTTAATGATCCTCTGCTGAGACTGAAGCTGTTTTATTTTATTTGATTTTATTTAATGTTGTACCTCAAGTCACTGTTTGTGTTTCTTGTTTATTTTCTTCAGTAATTGTAATTATTAACAGCAGGTGTTCATCAGTGTCTGAATTCACTCATTAGTGTTCATTAAAACAGTCAGGTGAACTATATTAGTTAACTAGTGTATGAAATAGTGAACAAGGACACAAAGCGTGATTTCAAACACAGACTTCAAAACATCGAATCTGAACTCTGTTAGCTCACAGTTTTCTGCAGTTGGTTACTTTCTCGAAAACAAAAATGTTACCCAGAAAGCACTGTTTTTAACAGAATATTACTGTTTTAGTGAAAAAACATTATTTTACCGTAGAATCTGACTGTTTTTTAACAGCAATTTTTTACAGTGCTTATATGTTTCTGACATATATGGGGCACATATGTGTTTTACATTTATGGAAAATATATGTTTATGGCATATATGTGGACATATACAGTATGTTTCTGGCATATATGAGACATCTGTGTTATACATCTTGGGGACATACATGTTTCAGGCATATATGTGGACATATATGTGTCTGACATATATGAGACATAAGTGTGCCACACATGCAGGGGACATATATGTGGACATACAGTGCATCTAGAAAGTATTCATAGCCTGTTACATACCTTGGTTGTAACGAGTGATTATTTGAGTTTCTGTTGCCTTTATATCCGCTGGAACCAGTCTGGCCATTCTCTTCTGACCTCGGGTATCAATAAGACATTTACGCCCACAGAACTGCCCCTCACTGCATATTTTCTCTTTTTCAAACCATTCTCTGTAAACCCTAGAAATGGTTGTGCGAAAGATCAGCAGTTTCTGAAATACTCAGACCAGCCAGTCTGGCACCAACAATCACGCCATGTTCAAAGTCACCTTTCTTCCTCTTTCTGATGCTCAGTTTAAACTGCAGTAGACCGTCTTGACCATGTGTACATGTCTAAGTGCATTGAGTTGCTGCCTTGTGATTGGCTAATTAGAAATTTGCGTTAACAAGCAGTTGGACAGGTGTACCTAATAAAGTGGCCAGTGAGTGTATATAAAATCACAATAATATTGTATCATGGTAATGTCATATTACGGGCACCCTAATGTTTTCCCTATTAAGAAGAAACCAATACACCAGATTGAACACAAAAATAATACTTGCTATAGTCTCCCACTATAAAACTTTACAATCCCAGATATGTAGAAAGAAAAGAGTCCATGATCACTGGTTGGGCCAGTGTTGCTGTTTTCAGGCTATAGCTCAAACTAATTTTTGGGCAAAAATCAACCTGCAACTACTTCTTTTTTTGTTATCAATCTCTGCATCTTCGGTCCTCTGCTTAAAAAAAAGTTTGTTTAACTTAAAGAATTCATGTCAGCGGAAGATGTAAGCGAGCTAAATATAAAGAAAGTGTCCAAATGACCAACCACTTCTAATGGGACTGGAGATCAAGAGCAAACCACAACCTGAGGGAGCAATCATGCTACACAAAAAAGGCATTTCCACATCTAGACACGCTATTGTGTGTCCGGTCAGGCACTGTGGGTCAAGCAGAGATGACATCACACCAGAGCCCATCACTCTCAATAAGCTCAGCTATTTCCTGTTCCCATCACCCGTCACTACAAACCGGCTATGAATCACGGCTCTGCAGCAACAAAAGGTTGTGACGACACCAAGAAAGTGTGCTGCTGGTTTTCAGGAGACACACAGACACATCGTAAAGGAAGGACACAGGGAGGAATGCTCACGTAGTGCCAAGAATGTGGCTGCCTTGATTCTGAAATGGACTTGTTAAAACTTGATGCAAGTGCTAGTGCTAACACTAGAGCACAGTCGTTCAGAAAACCACAGGTTCCTGTCTCCGCGGCGCTGGAGAATATATCAGCCCCTTGTGCAAACTCTGGCTAAGCATGGTCATTTAACATTTTATCCAGACAGCCCAGAGAGATTTTACTCAGTCAATTTAATCTTTAAATCAACAATGGGGTGCATAACCTCTTGCTGGCATCCGAAACGCTGTTTAGAGGTTTTGAAGATTATATGTGAAGTATCATTTTTAGAAATTAAATAAAACTACTATGTTTTTTAATAAAAACCTGCACAATATATTATTTCAGCATTAATATTGCATTGTGAGCATTCACAATAGTCACATCAGTGGATAAGCAATGTTGAGTCTGAATTTTAGTTTATCATCTGCATGTGTTTTCGAGGCCTGTGAAAAGAATTTTAAAAGCATTCATACATCAGAAATTGTAACGTCTGTAATTTTCTAAACATTCATTCATTCATTTTCTTTTCGGCCCTTTATAAATGAGGGGTCGCTACAGCGGAATGAACCACTAACTTCTCCAGCATATGTTCTATGCATCGGATGCCCTTTCAGCTGCAACCCACCACTGGGAAACACCCATACACTCTCATTCACAAACATACTACAGACTACAGACAATTTAGCTTACCCAATTTACCTGTACCGCATGTCTTTGGACTGTGGGGGAAACCGGAGCACCCGAAGAAAACCCACGCCAACACGGGGAGAACATACAAACTCCAAACAGAAAAGCCAACTGACCCACCCGAGGCTCACACCAGCGCCCTTTTTGCTACGCGATTGTGTTACCCACTGCATCACTGTGACACCCCATTTTATAAACAATTCAATAAATTAATCGTTATTACAATGAAGGCTTGTGTTATTTTACATTTGATTTTTCAATTACCGTATAGCTGAATACTGCTAGACTCCTCAGAAAACAATAAAACTGTTTTTTTCATTGGTATATTTTTCTTTATTGTACTTATCTAAGTTTCTAGATTGTTTATTATAATTTTGCTCCCCTACAGAATAATCCCAATTAAAAGTATAAATTCTTTTCAAATAGAGATTTTCAAGTCAATCTGGTAAAATTGCATTCATATCAAATATATCTGGCAGAAAAACAAAATATCGCTATATGTGAGATTTTTCCATTATCATGCAGACCTACTTTTATATCAAAATAAAAGATTTTGACTCCTGTGGAATAACCAACACAATCTCAATGCAATTTGTGACTTTTTGATTTAGTGGCTAATTCGTATGATCTCATTTGTACGATTCAGATCGATTTGCTCCAAGCATTTGTTATCACGACTCCTTTTTAAAATCATACGACTGAACTCGTAAGAATTCATACAAAGACTGTACAATACACAAGACATGTCACTTGTATATTTTTGAATGGGGAAAAGTGTAATATGGTGAATGAAGCCCCGTCTACTAGTACAGAAGCCAATCATCGATCGCTATAGACTGACGATACTGTGGGGGAGAGGCTCGGACCAGATGCGAGTTTCTGCAGATTTAGTTTGATTCGAATGTTTAGAAATAAAACTAAAGACTCAGTAAATATGTTGTTTTTGAAAGAAAGCTGCATTCGCTCCATTAAAATACAATAAAAACAGTAAAAACAGTTTCTAAATACTATAACAAAATGAAACAAATCATCAATTTAATCATCTGATGTGATTATTCTTAATGCTACTTAATATTATGGAAACTATGGAACTTTAAAACAATTTAACTATAAAACTAGAAATGTATTTGGGTTGCTTTTAAACAACTTAAAAATTGTTTTTAATTATTATTTTTTGCTGAATTAGGTGGTTAATTTCTTGTTTTTTAGCCGTTACTGTCATGGTCTCAATATATAACCAATTTAACTGTAAGTTATACAACTTATGTCATGCCCCCATAACTCACCACAAAATAATAAATGAAACATTTAAACCTTAAAACTAAATTCAAACATTTATGCAATTATTGTGTTTTCAAGATCAATCTTTACTGTCACATTAAGTTCTACAAACCTAATTTACAAGGAATCCAGCCTGTCTACAGCATGCATATTCTGCTAGGGTTGCAATGGGCAGATTTGTTATTGTGAGATCATACAAAGAGTCCATTTTACACACAAAGATCACATGAGTGATTAAATCTGAACACCGAGACCCTTTCAAATCGACATGGGCTTGATGCTAATTGACTTCTGAGAACTGGAGATTGCCAGCCTTGAGACGGATGACCATGAAGTATTTAAATGCTGCAGGAATTTATGAAGAAGTCCTTCAGCTCAAAGAAGGCGCCATCACGTCCTTTTGTTATCTCAGGCTTCAATTTTAGGGTCACATTGCAGGAATAGTGAGCACGTTATCCGGCTGCTGGGTGAGGAGAGCTAGCACCCTGGCGGAGCGAGGTGTGATCTCAGCATGGGACTGGACAAGAGCACAGTTTGGTCAGCCACACCAGACCACAGCGGAGAAACGGGGGGCTGAGACGCGTCATTCACTGAGATACTGAGCGTTTCTAACACACAACAGCTGCAGGACACAAAGACGCCTACTTCATTTCACAACCAAAGGGGGTTTGCAAAAAAAAAAAAAGTATGGCATATGATATGTACTTTGATACTTATCGTATCGTTTATCATGTGCCCCCCGCTTTCTAGTTGTAAATTACAGAAATGTATACAAGTGGCAAGGACAGACATTTTTAAAGGGATAGCTTACCCAAAAAATGTAATTACCACATGATTTACTGAGCCACAACTTATCCAAGGTTTATACAACTTATATTCTTTTAGATTAATACAATGGAGTAGCTGCATCTCTAAAAGCTTTATAATTGCAAGGAATGACATTTTTGAAAATTTCAAAGCCCTAAAAAGGGTGAGTAAGTTATCAAAAGCAATGCATTTTTAAAAGAAAAAAATACCTTTGTTGATCTTGCTTCATGTCAAATGAAGGAAACACTTTGAACAGAACATATTATATAAAATGGGATTCAAATTGTTTCTGGGCATATAAAGGGCATTATTAGTTTTTGTCTGAAAGACCTAGTCGTCAAAAGCTGATAATGTATGGCTAAAGTGAAAAATAAAAATGTGAAAAAGCCTCAAAAATGCAGAATGCTAGAGCAATTGCTTCAAACGGAGAGCAAAATACCAACTGGATGTACAGTGCATCCGGAAAGTATTAATAGCGCTTCACTTTTTGTATGTTACATCCTTATTTCAAAATAAATTGAATTCGGTGGATGTCCCAGCCAGAGTCCAGACCTGAATCCTATTAAACATCTCTGGAGAGATCTAAATGACTAACCGCCACTTCCTATCCAACCTGATAGAGCTTGAGAGGAATGGGCAAAAATTCCTAAAGACAGGTGTGCCAAGCTTGTGGCATTATATTAAAAAAATATTTGAGGCTGAAATCACTGCCAAAGATGCATCAACAAAGTATTAAGCAAAGGCTGATGTGAAAATTTATGTAAATGTGATTTTTCAGGTTTTTTATTTTTAGAAAATTTGCAAAAGTTTTAAAAAATCTATAAAAAAAATTCACATTGTCATTATGGGGTATTGTGTGTAGAATTCTGAGAAAACAAATGAATTTAATCCATTTTGGAATATAACATAAAAAATGTGGAAAAAGTGAATCACTGTGAATACTTTCCAAATGCACTGTATGCATTCATCTTTTAGGCAGCATTATGGGCTGTAACTTTACCAAACAGTAGTAAACCATATCAGATCACATATTTAAATCAGAAGTATGCATTTCAAACAGGTAAATATATGATATATATTAAAATAATCCTCAAAGACTGGGATTACAAGCTGCTTTGTTAAAGCCATAGGACATCAGGGATTCAATTAAGCTACAAAGATGATGATGAAGATGATGATGTTTTTTTTTCATAATCTGAAATTGCTGTAATACTCAACACAATTTAAACAGAATCTCAAGTGTAGCGGGTGGGAATAGCAGGTATGTAGACAATGAGTACAGATCAATGATATAAAGGAATATCTTTTTACAAAAGATGGAATAAAAACAGGGGTTCAAATTGTCACTTATGAAAATTCCATTATTCGTTTTTGGCTGAAAGATGTAGTCGTCACATGTGTGTAAAGCCCTCAAAATACACTGAGAGCAATTACAGCATGAAAGCCCTTCAATTGGATTAATCGCTCAGATTGACATCTCTTACAGTTACCATTCATGATTGTATAAAAGACTACAACTGGATGATCAACAATCATTACCCACCTCAATTCTTTATGTTATACGATGACATATTTCTCTCACAAAGAGGTCTTTCCACACCAATTTCTTTCTATTTTTTTAATCTTGTCAGTGCCATACTGCTCTTATACAGCCATCAACCTCTGCCTGTTAGCAAATCAGCATGAAAGGTATCTGACTTTGCCATTTAGCTAGATGTCTTAAAGCTTGCAAGAAGAAAGGGAATTGTTTCCATACTAATAGCTTAGCTTGAAACTAAGATATCATTATGTTCGCTCTGATAAGACCAGCAACTGTTTCCAAAGATAAGGCTCATAGAGGCATTCTGGAAAACTGCTTACGTTAATTTGTTTTTTTTCTTACTGGTACTTATGTATCAAGGCACAGAACCATGCAGGCAGTTCCAACAACACACATATTCATCCCAGGAGACTGTGTCTTTCAGCACTGCAGCTGCAGAGTAGGACCGCTGAAGAAAAAGTGCTGCAGTTTCTCTGTTTTAAGCATTACTGCCAAGACTAAACACACTAAACTGACATGAACAGTTAAAGACATTGTATATCAAGCTCACTGTACGAGCAGCTGAAACAGGGACGTGTACTGTATACACCACTCTCACAGAGTTTAGACACACAGCTGAAAACTGGCGGAACAAGGCAGCATAAGAGATCTCTCACACCTCATTATATAATCTATTTAATTAGATCATCAAGACTATCTTGACTTTGGGAAGTTTTCTGTTTCATATTAGAGAAATGTCACTTGATTTTAGTTGCTTTCCTTGAGAAGTGCTTCCATTAAATATGATAGAAATACTTGTTTTGAATCTTAAAAATATGATCTGATGGTAGATTAAAATGATGCCAACCCCTTACAATGATTAACCAATGTCTTATTGTTATAAAAGTGTAGTAAACATTTTTATTTTTTTATTTATTTTTTGGTGTACTGATAACCATTTGGTTTACTGATAACCAGAGTTTTGCTACTATGGTCAAACTAGAGCAGATAGTAAATCCATGGTTTATTTCAGAATGAAACAACATAAAATTCAAATTTAGATATCCAGAAGCGCTATAAAGTAATTCAGAACAGACGAACAGATTAAGTCAGGCTATGAAAACAGCTTTACCTTTAAGCTCAGGGCAATCTGACGAATGTATATCATATTGAGATCCTCCAAAATGCGAAGTTTCTCCTCCATGTCTGCGAGTCTGTCTATGGGCATCCTTCACCAGATATATCAGTTGCTGATTTAAAGTTCAGTCTCCCACTGCTCCTCAGACTATTAATCTGTCTAGCGAGTTGAGAAACATTATCGGAAGAAGTTGACGAGTAAATGAATCACACGATCCAAGCGCATACAAATCCAAGAAAATCAGTTTTCACATCACAGACCACTTCCACATGTCCGAAAACAACAGTCCACGAAGAACACGTTTATAACAACAAATCTAAATGAAGACAACGAAAAAGAAAGACAGAGGAGTGTGAAAAAGCTCTGTCCGCAAACTCCTCCAGCTGCTGTACAAGAGTGCAGCGCGCGCGCACGTCTGATCTGCCTTCACAACAATAGCGAGTGACTCCAAATGAACGCGCTCAGACGAACGGAGTTTCTTGACACCCTCAAATCCAGCTCTCGTTATCCTGTCAGTATAATGGGCCGTTTACGCACGTCGCTCTGCTGCGCTAATGTGAGTGTGTGTCTGTGTGCTCCGGCTGGACTTTACCCACGAAAGGGCATCAGAGCCCGCGTGGACTGTATTTTTCTGCCTCATTCACGATTCAGCTCACACAACACTATACAGCTCAACTACAACCACCGCCGACAGAAACTACACGCCCTCCATAAACAAACACATCGACACTGTTCTAAAGGACATTCTCGCTGTTCTAAAGGATGATGACTGCTCCATAAATAAATAAATAAATATATATATATATATATATATATATATATATATATATATATATATATATATATATATATATATATATATATATATACTCCAGTATGATTGGTTATTTACACGTTACATATTAACGTTTATAATTAAACAATTAAAACTGTTGTACATTCATATAAATTATGGCATACTAATATATTATCATCATCATCATCATCATTGACGTCTTGACCGCCTAAATTGACAGACATTTTAGTCCAATAGTACAGTGAGTATATAATGCATTTATTTAAATATTGTTTTAATCTGGATTTAAAAATTTTATGAATGCATGAATGAAAATGAATAAATAATATAGGAACTGTCTTTATGTTAATATTAGTATAATGTGCCCTATTTCTTCAAGTGTAATATTGGCAGTAATATTTGTGTAAATATCAGCCTCTTTCTCCGTTGTTAGGTTGAACAACCAATTCTCATGATTAAGTATTACCTGCCAAAGATATCGGCTGTTTATTAGTACTTGTAAAGTACATATTCTGCATGTTCTTATGCACATCCCTGACCCTTTCCAATACCCAAACCCCAAAACTACCTTAATAACTTGTGTTAAGCATCACATTAGGACTTTGTTGAGCTAAAAGTCAACTGTTTCGTTTGTAGAGAATTATACCCTACAGTAAAGTATGACTTTTTTGTAATAATTAAACACGTTTTATATCTTTTGTTTTCTTTGTAATAGTATATGTCAAAATTCTCATGACTAAAATGTCATGACTATACCATATTTTTTGCTAAATTCCCCAAACTAAGCCTTTTGACTGCTCAATGAGAATTAGTCTGCATGCTGCCTCAGCTGGAATAGACGAACATTAACTATAGGAAACAAAGGCTCCATCTGTCCTCTACAATGAGAACAGTGCTCTCAGTAACTGCAGTCTCCATAAAACTTACTTTCCACATAATGATGGCATCCAGCATCATAAATCTAAGACAGTTAGTCATCTCGATTTTCGTGCAGCGTAGTATCGACCATTTCACCAGTCAGGTAATAATTTATTCTAGGAGATATACATTTTATTTTCCATAGAGAGTCACTAGTATTAAAATATATATTTCATAAAGTGGCTTCTGCGTGTTAGCAGGGTATCAATCTTTAATCTATGCTAAATTATTTAAAATGCCACAGTTCAATTTGAGAGTGCCCAAAAGATTTCTCTCCTTGAAGCGAGTAGTTCAAATCAATGAATCGGAGTAAACAGGATGTTTATTATTGATATTGTGTTCAATTACTTGACAGTTTGTGTTTGGATATGGCTAACATTTACAGAGATATCCCCACATCTGTCTCCTTTTGAATTTTTACAAGCAACATATCCAGTTTCTTTTCACATGAGCCGTTCTCTTTTATGATTCAGGATCATATCAATTTTAGATTGGCCATTAGTTTCTTTCACACAGAGCAAACCGAAGTTATTGATTCATGGAAAGAGAATGGTCTTTAGTTGTACAATGGCAAATTTTCTGAGACCACCTCAAAGTTATTATCAGTATTCTAGACTTTGAGTAAAATGTTTTTGTATTTGCATTTTCAAAACTACAGAAGTTCCTTCAAAATGTAAAAAAAAAAAAAGTGTTGAAACGTTCATTTGCAGCAAAAAAGTGACAGACTTAAATTTTTGTAAAAAATTTTGTTTTTGCTGCTTGTTTAAACTACTTATTTTTAATAAGCTGAAAGAGCACAGTTCTTGAGTTTTTTTAAGGGACAACTTAATTGTTTTATGTTCAATCAACTTAAAATTGTAAAAACCATTAAGTTAACTTAATCGATTTGCATTGAAACAAGATGAACAGAAAGCCAGCATTGTTTTACAGTGTGTTTATTTATACTTATACTTATTATACTTATTATTATTATTATTATTATTATATTTAAGGTCTGAAAACATGGATTTAATTATATGGACTCTATATCATTTTTTGGACATAAATACTCCAAATGCTAAATTCTTATCAGAAATTCTGAAGACAGTTCCGATAAGGGTTAAATGTGGTCTTTTGATTTTTTTTTCAGAGCTGTTTATGCTTCATAAGCTACATTTACATGACTCTGATAAGTTCATTCATTTTCCAAAACCAGAGCACCCGGAGGAAACCCATGCGAACGCAGGGAGAACATGCAAAGTCCACACACAAACGCCAACTGAGCCGAGAATCGAACCACCAACCTTCTTGCTGTGAGGCAACAGCACTACCTACTGCGCCACTGCTTCGCCCGCTCTGATAAGTCCCTACTGTAAATTATAAATGAAAGACTATTCAATTAACAATGAGTAGTATTATATTAAACTTGGCTGATAAGAGAACACACAACAGGAAACAAAGGCATGTGAGTCACTATTTTCCTAAAGTCTTAGGAGATGTAAAGAAAAATAGACGGCAAATTGTGGGCTTAAAGAGACTGGTCTTGTGTTTGTGAAAACAGACACAGGGGTCTCAACCATGAAACTCAATCTACCTTAGGTTCATGGAGGTTTCTGCATTCCTTTTTTAAAGCCTGTAGAATCATGCATGTATTTAAGAAGATAACTAAACAACAGACAACAGGGAGTTTCACACCTCGGAAAATCAAATGATGATGAAATAATACTATTGTATTTTAAGGTGTGCTTTGCTAATCACTGTGCAATGTAATGTGTATTTATATAGCATATTTCTATAACATTTTTGGTCATACACCCAAAGCGCCTCACAATCATGAGGGGAGGGGGTCTTTTCCACACCACCATCACTGTGCAGCATCCACTTGGATAATGTGATGGCAGCCACAGGACAGTGGCACCAATGGGCTCACCACACACCAGCTGTTGGTGGAGTGGGGAGACAGTGACAGAGCTGATTTGTTGGATGGAGATGATTGGGATGGTAAGGGCCGATGGTGAGAATTTGGCCAGAACACCGGGGTTACACTCCTACTCTTTACGAGACGTGCCATAAGATGTTTAATAACCACAGAGAGTCAGGACCTCAGTTTAACGTCTCACCTGAAAGATGGTGCTTACTGACAGTATAGTGTCCCCTTCACTATACTGGGGAATTAGGACACAGACTGCAGGTTGAGCGCCCCCTGCTGACCTCGACCTCACTAACACCAATTCCAACAGCAACCTAGTTTTCCCATGTGGTCTCCCATCTAGGTACTGACTAGGCTCAGCCCAGAACGGCAGGCCAGAGGTCATCAGCCCCTGTCTATTTGCACATTGGCACTGTCGATATCATTCTGTCTGACATATTGCTCATCTTCATTATATATTGCTAACTGGTCTAATCTAATTCAAAATGATCTTTATAATTATACATATTTGATTTAAACTGTTTCTTCAGTTTAATTGTCAAGTTTTATGTGAGTGTTTAATATTTTCCCAGCATGCTCTGTGTTTCTGTTACTGTTCGATGTGAACATGAGGCACACGTTAAAAGTTAAAGTTAAGACACGGTTAGAAACAAGTTCAGACAAAAGTATAAAAAAAGATTTAGACAAGTGTATAAAGCATTAATGTGTTCTATCTAACAAGAGGCGCACTACTTCAACTACTGTAACAAATAAAGTATTGTCCAAAAAGGGGATTTTCACAGCTATACCAAAAAAAGAACCTTTAAGCACCCATTTATCAAAATAATACTTTTTTAAAATAACATTTTCCCCAATATGAAGAAGCTTTTGTAGTAGAAGGGGTTTATGGAACCATAAATGCTGTTTTTTATGATTTAATAAAGTTTATTCACTAGCATTTAACATCTATGAAACATTTTCATTCCACAAAGACTCCTTCTTTAGAGTGAAAAGAATTCTTTAGATTTCTAAAATGTTTCTAAATGTTATTTTCAAGAACGCAACCTAAATTATTTTTATATGGCATTGCCTTTATATTTATAAACTGAAATATGTGTTATCTTGCTCCATATTCTTTGTGGTTTAGCCCTGGTTATCGATTAATCTGAGCTATTTATACATTAATGTTTCACAGTGTACACCATTAAATCCTGTGTTACTATCTTTATTTGCATAACATCAATGAGCATATTAAAATCATATTAAACTGCCAACTGCGATCAACTTTTTTCCTGGATGGTCTATTTTGCCAGATACTATGAAAACTATTATTTTGTCCAGAAGAATACACAACTATTTCATACTATAAAAAGTACAAACACTGGTTTAATTCTAATTAAAAACAAGGTTTTAAAACAATGATAATACAAGATTAGGTTAAAAGCAAAAAGTGTTTGTCTTTGTGTCTGTGTTGTTGTCTGCTGTTAGAAACTCATTTAAAGACTATCAGACATTAAAACTTGGATGTCAAAAACAAGCAAGCAAACCATTCCTGCCTTTAGGGGATATGCATGCATGATCTGTCCTGTTCAATGAATCAGCAAGAATAAAGCACTGTTGTATGAGCTACCAGATGTAGAACAAAACACATTTAAACAGAGATCAACACAACAAAGCTGAGAAAACCCAACAAACCTGGATGTCAACCCTTGAGGGCATGATGACAACTCAAAACAGCTAGTGCGTGAGGGACGGTCTCTTCAGTCAAAATGCTCACATATGTTGCTCACACTTCCATTATATCTGTACTGAATGAGCAAATTAGCTTATATAACTTCACAAGTTCACAACAAGGGGAAAAAACCAACGTGGCCAAGAAAAGCAAAGAAAAATGCATGTAAAAGGAAAGTTCACCAGAAAAAAAAAAAGAAAATTGCTTTATTATGTAAACTCCCTCATGTTGTTTTAAATGTTTATGAGTTTATTTAATCTGTTAAACACAAAAGAAGATCTTTTGAAGAATGCTGGTTGATGGAAGCTATCGACTTCCAGAGCAGCAAACAAAAATACTAAGGAAATTAGAGCTACACAATTATGGAAAAATTACACATTGGGATAATTTTTAATACAATTTCACTAGATGAGTTGAATAAATGTTTGTAAAGAATTTATAAGTTTAGATTGATTGGGAACATTTTGTAAGGGAGTGCATAAAATATATTGAAAAATCTAGAAGCATAGATGAATTCAGGGTTTTATTGTTTATTGTTTTCTAAAGAGTCTAAATGTATTCAGGTAAACAGTAATTGAATAATCAAATGTAAAACAATACTGCATAGTCTTCGTTTTATAAACAATTACAAACCGTACATTGTCTAATGCTTTTAAAACCCTCACACAATCACAGGGCTCAAAAACACTTGCAAAATGATCAAGTATAATCCAGACTCAACATGGTGCATATACTCCCGATGTGACTATTGTGAATGATCACATTGCAATATCGATGCTGAAATAATATTTTGTGCAGCCCTGAAGGAAATCAATGGGTTCTGGTATTTTTCAAAATTGTGTTCAACAAGAGAAAGAATCGCAAAAAGGTTTTGAACAATGATGAATTTTCATTTTTAACTATAAAGTGAATGAGAGCTCTGAACATTTGACAAATGCTTTGGAAAACAGCCACCGTCACTGTTTCAGTTAAGCTGCTAATCCTCAGAAATTTTAGCATATTGACTGTTACATAACAGGACATCCACATGTTTTAGGTCAGGATTGATTGCGGCAAATGCAACTGTATTAAATAGAGTGTGACCTGAAAAGGAACTTCTGACAGGCCTTTTGTTCCTCACTGAAGCATATATAGGGATACTTCCCGTTTCCAATCAAGAATAGGAGAACAGAAGTGGCTTCGTGTCTGGGCGGCCAGTGTGATAAAGCTGGAGCTGCTTAGGTGGCAAGCAGGAGGAATTTGACTGGGTGGAGTGAGGAAATGCCATGCTGAAGATACCACAACACTTCAGGTTGGCTGTACACTTAAATCTAGCCAAAGGAAGTACTGTGACAGGCGGAAAAGGCTTGCTTTTTAAAACAACATGTATCTAAATGTATGTCTTTGTTTGTGTGGACTCATTTTCTGCTGCATATTCTGAAATGTTGTGCTGTATTTGGGTGCTTTCATATGACTGCATAATGAACGCTTTTGGATTTGTAGTTTGTTTTGCTGTGAACTTAATCCATTTAAGTAAATGAAACAATTTAGGCATATTAAAACCCAATAAATGAAGAGAACTCAAACCAACTGTGTAGTGTAAAACCCGATAAGTTAAGGCAACTCAAACCATTTGAGGAGACCGATTGCAACAAACCATTTGAGTTAAAAAACTAATCTGTATGAGTACTGTGAACTTACTACATTTAATTTAAAGTAATGAGGTATTTGATTAACTCATTACCTTCAACACCGAGTTCAAAACTCTTTTCAAATGAGGAGAATTAACTTTCAGTCAATTTTGAGTTAACGACACTCAATTCATTTGATAAAGTTGACTGTTTTTTGCAGTGTACACAGTCCGAAATAAAGGTATTGAAGCTGTCACACAAATTTGCACCTAAAGGAGGTATACAGTGAGGTATGAACCTTTAGGTATGTACCTTTTGAAAGGGTACTTCCCCAGTGACAGCTACGCTATCTTTATTTCTGAGAGTGTATGTGTGAATTCCAGACATATAAAGGACTTTTACACCCTTTAAATGATAAGCGTAAAAATACCAGCTAATTCAAAGCATGAAGTTCAGTCAGGGCACATCTGTGAAACAAACAGAGGGAAGGGCAAATCCTCTGAAGGGCTGCTAACCACTACAAAGAGCCTCAGCTGCTGCCCAGCCCCATCTCAAACACTGACTACAACCCACAAGAAAGAGAAAGAAGAGGCCCACACACTGTAAACACACACACACAACCATTTCAGGAGGCTAATTGTGCATTTGTCAGATACTATAAAAAACAAAAAAAAGTTCAGAAATAACAAAAGTCTTCTCTGTATACTCACTTTCTCCTATACACACTTTCATTGTCAAATTCATTCATTTCCTCTATTGGAGGTAAAAAAAGAAAAATCATGGTACACAGTTTGAGAAGTGGCAAACAAATAAAGGAATATAAATGCAAATTTTTCCCCATGAAAGTATAATCACCTTAGTCTTGAATGCTGGCTCGTCAATACAGTTGTGCGTGCTATTGTTCAGCTGGTCTATAAATTGCAGAATTTGCAGGAAATAGGCCTTAGGTATCATATTTTTGATATAAATATAGGTATATATTTAAAATGATGGAATTAATAAAATTACACTTTTGGATATGAAAGTAAAAGCACCAATATGTGGCCGGAGTCACTGACTATGTTTACATTGACATCAGTAATCAAATTATTTGCCTTTATCTAAATAATATAATAATATGATTAAGATGTTCACATGAGTTTCTTTTTGAATGTTCATTTCATGATCCCATTTTGCATGTTATAGCACATAATTCAATTAACATTATTATTAACACCATGCTATCCACATTTCCTTTTGAGTTTTATGAAATTTCATTTTTAATTTGTTGAAATCAAATGCAGTTTGGCACTTTAACTTTTATTCAGGAACATGTCATACGTGACTCGATATGTGCAGAAAATAGTGTCAAACAATCGTTTGTGTATAGACTATGTCTCAAAATGCAGGGAAAATCCTACACGTCTGTCCTGCACTTCCATATTGCGACTAAAATACTGGCATACTCCACGTCTTAGTTTATTTCTGTTTAGTTTGATTATGACCTTAATCAGATTAAACTAATCAAAAATGGCTTTTTACACAGTAAACTCTTAATCAGAGTGTTGTCTTTATCGATTAAAATCAAATTATCGGTTTCCTTGTAAACATACTTGTCATAAAAAGAGAGTATTTGAATCATTTAAGCAATTCATTCAAAACTGCAGATTCATTTTCTTTAGCATCCATAGCACCATGGTGCTCACGGCGACCCGAGTTCAATTAGAGGCTCGAAGTCTTATGTCAATCCTTCTCCTCTCTCTGCTCCCTATGTATTCCTGTCTGTCTTTTACTATCCTATCCAAATAAAAAAATAAAACAAGTAAATAAATAAAACTGTGGATTTGTTTGGAAGATTTGTTTGTTTATTTATTCATTTTTGAAAAATACAGCAGAAATGCAACATAGGCTCATTCTGAAAATGTAGCTCTATATACGTTTCTGGAGATCGCAAATTATACAGCCAGAGCTACGCATGACTGCATTTTGTCTTTAAAACGAACGCTACGGGGCGGTATGATGCTGTTGCTTTTCGCGCTTACCAGCTGACCGCTTACCGGCATGTGGACGGCTTTCCTGCTGTTACCAGTTTGTAAAGTTAGCTCGACAAATACATCAGAGGACTTGACACGCAGATCGGAGTTGACCACGATGACAGAATTCGAGTCCGGTGAAGAACGATTCCAAAGAGCAGGTAAGACAAAAAACAAGCAAAAAATAAAATAAACAAGTAAATAACAGCGAGAATGTGGTGAAATCTAAACACGTGTTAAAAATCAGGGGGTTTTCTTTTTCCGGGTAGGGAAGGGAAGGGCTTGGGTGGGTCAATCTGTGCTTTTCAAGGGGTGGGGGAATTAATCGGTTAGTCAGTAAGTCAGTGAGTTAGTCAACAGCGGCCTCTAGTGGATTTATGCAAGAACAGCAGGCATGAATGGCAGTTGTGAGAGAAATTTGAGCTATCAAAAGAGGTACACAGCAGCCTCTGGTGGATTCGCGAAAACAAAAACTTTTTAAAAATTAAGCTCCTGGCACATATTTGGTGCACTCTAGAAATGTATATAGTGATACGTAATCAGAATGAACCTGGGTTGCAGAAAAGCCATATCCTGAGTGTAAAATGTAAGCACTTTATATTAGGTTCATGTTTATTGAACAGATGCATTATACTGATGTTTGTGAAAACAATAAATTTTTTTTAATATTTCTATGTTTTAATATGAAGATGGGTACAACATACAAAATTGTGAGAGAAAACATTACCTTAACCCCACATTTAAATGATGATAAAAAAGCTGGAAAAAAAGAACAATGTACATTCAGAAAAAGAACTAAATATAAAACTATATTCTGTTATAAATACAACCAACAAGGGACTTTTATTGACGCATTTCTTGAATTGGTCTTTTTAATTAATTTAGCTGGTATTTTTGCCGTAGGCCCTGGTAATTTCAGATCAAAGCAAAAAATACCACAACTGCTCTGATCTTAGTACTTTAATTTAAACAAACCTACTCATCAGCCCCAAATCTAAACAGCCAATTATTTCAAAGGGCTTGTGTGCATTAACTGAAAAGCAACAAAAACCCACAACACAAATAAAAAAGTGCAATACAAAATCACATTCAAGCATTTCAGAATCTAACATTAGACAACGACTTCTTGGTTTTCACCCAAAAAGACAAATATACAGTAGATTCATTTTTGAACACATCAATTTTTGCTAAAGTTTGGGTCCTGCTGTCTCCAGCACATCCTGTTTGCTCTGAGCAGTGTGTGACCATGCTAACATGCTCCACATGTCCACTGGCAGCAAGTTTCTCTAGGCTCATCAGCTCCCTGGAGATGCTTCATTTCTAAAGTCAGCTGCAGCCCGTGTGATCTGGCCCCCGTCCCAGGACCCCTCCACTGCCTACAAATCAAGCAGCTCTCTCTCTCTCATACACACACAAAATATAAATCAACATAAATATTCCACACACTGCACAGAAAGCCCATCAAACACATATGAAAAATCATTAGACACACTGATTCAATTAAAACTATACTTTCATTGATGCTTATTTATTGAACTGGGAGATTTTCAATTAGACCACATATCAATAACAGTAACTCTCTTCTTGTTATTGATTATTAATGATAAGGTAGAAGTACAACATGTCAGAAAGAATAATCAATGTATTGATACTTCAAGCTGGTGAGCTTTAGACTAATAACATCTTCAAAAAAGAGCAATGTCTCCCCCTAATGGACAACTGTCAAACGCTACTCGCTACACCGGCTAAACGTTAAGCTTAAATACAGAAACAAAAGTAATATATCTCTGCTTCCTAAAGCATGAGCTAACCGAATGAGCAACACACCACAACATTTTACAGTAATAAAAGGTCAAATAAAGCTTTAAGGTTGAGCCAGAGCAGCAGCAAGCAGGGCGCCAGCTAGTTTAGTGAGGTTTTCTTTCCAGCGAGGGAAAAACCAGCTGTCCTGGAGAGAGAAACTGAAACAGCACACAGACACTTTTGACTGTCGCATGTGGAAACATCCGTCTAAAAATCAGTGAACTATATTTAACTATAGTTAACTATTTAACTAAGTTCAAACTTTACTAGCGGCTATATCATGCTTGCTACATGCTATGTGTCTTAAATAAATATGTACATAAAATAAGCCTTTTAAGCATCCTGGAGGTTGCAAGGGCAGCTTTGGCATTGGACCCACCTTATTTATTCATGTTAGCTGTTTATCTTTTAGCAGCATATAACTATGTCCTTGGCAAGTTGTAATATTAAATAACATTATTTAATAGGTGAGCTAAAATTAATACCTAAACAAAAGAAAAGTGATTATAAAAACACTGACCTAGAATTTAAGAAGTTGTGTTGTATAAAAATGTGATTAGGCCTATGTAGCATTCATATTATTACATAGTGAATATATAGTCAAACATAAATGAAAATATCATGTCACATATGAGTGACTGCATGCTGAAGTTGCAGATGAAAATATTCTAATAGCATGATCTTCAGTTTCTTGTAAAATGTTCTGCATCATAAAACCATCATAAATATTGACACAGTATTGGTTTCTCTGTATGTAGCCTATTTGTTTTGCATTTTCTGTACATAAATGTAGAGTAGCTGTTGACTTGCAATTTATGAGTTACCAAAGACTTGATACTTTTGGTAAAGGTTTTATTTATCTTAAAAAGTTCTTCAATTTTCTACTCAAGAAAAAAAACATCACCTAACAGTGAGTAAATTAAAGACATTTTCATTTTTGGTTAGGCTAACTATCTTTTTAACATATCTGAATAGCCAGAAAATCTGTTTCTCGACAGCACCATAAAGGCCCAGAAGCTCACATATACATTAAGATTGGTTAATGTTCTAGTCCGATCTTGCTCACAAAGACAGACTGAAACAGCTCATCCAAGATGAGTCAACTGGATGAGAATAGTAAAGTCACAGTCAGTTCTCACACTTTGCACTCTGCATTACATAATTCAGCTTCCTCAGAAAGACTCCCATACACATGATGTGAACAATAAGGGAAATTCTTGTCTTTCCGATGGAAGCAAGATAAGAGAAATTTAACAAGTTAAGTTGGCCAAACTGCAGTGTGATGCAATCATTCTGCCACACCATCACCTTATTATAAGAGTAAATTTAGTGCTCATAAGAGATCATTTAATAGCTCATGAGAAACAGGGCTCTTAAAATAAACCAAGAAGTGTGTTAATGACATAGATAAAAATACTCTGAACAGGACAACTGGGGTGAACCTTATTTATTTATTTCACTGAAGTGACTTTTAACAGTTGCTAAAAAGCAATGGGTTTAGTGTTCATTTTGGTTTAATCCATGGTTACTCTTGTTGAATTACTGGTGTCTGAGCTCTAAACATCAACAACAATTACTGATATAATGAAACAGACCAACCAAATCTCAAATATTGTATGGGTTGGATGGATGTGTGGGTAGAATGGAGGAATGGATGGATGGATGGATGGATGGATGGATGGATGGATGGATGGATGGATGGATGGATGGATGGATGGATAGGATGGATGTTTGGGTATAGATGGGTGTGTGGGTAGGATGGAGGAATGGATGGTTGGGTATGTAGACAGACAGACAGACAGACACAGACAGACAGACAGACAGACAGACAGACAGACAGACAGACAGACAGACAGACAGACAGACAGACACAGACAGACAGACAGACAGACAGACAGACAGATAGAGATGGATGGATGGATGGATGGATGGATGGATGGATGGATGGATGGATGGATGGATGGATGGATGGATGGATGGATGGATGGATGGATGGATGGATGGATGGATGGATGGATGGATGGATGGATGGATGGATGGATGGATGGATGGATGGATAGATAGATAGATAGATAGATAGATAGATAGATAGATAGATAGATAGATAGATAGATAGATAGATAGATAGATAGATAGATATTTTTCTTCGCTTCTTAACATACAAACATGAAAGGGAATGTGTATTGATGCAATAGCTTATAAAACATACATTTCTGTGGCACTAAATACCCTTTTGTAACACAAAAATAGCTAAACATATTTATTCTGAAGACACTATCTAAAGTGACTTCCAAATAAGGAAAAATCAACTATTTGAGAGTGACCTGTGGACAAAGTGCTCATGCATACTCCAAGTTAATAAATGTTTAAAAATACCTGACATTCTTAAAGTGTGTGAGCAAACAAACCAACCCCCTGTGGACTCTTTAAAGTGATTAGGCTGTGAATAAATTACGAGTTAACTCTCACTATCACACCACAGTCTAGAAATGACCCAGGTCAACTACAGCAGTGCTCTGAAAACAACTGTTACAAAACAGAGACATTTAATCTCATCATCGTGGAATAAAAATACTCACACACTTGTTTATGAGTACAGACAGCATTAAAGCAAAGCAGATCAGGGTGGGTTATATGGGGATTAATGTTGTTTTTAGCCACTGAAGACATTGTGAGTGAAGCATCAGAAGTTCATTGCTGTCAGTTTGATGTCTTAAGTCACACTGCTAGACAACATGACCAACATGTTCATATGACATCGGTGTGCTACATACTTTTTACGTCTGACGTCACACATTTCAGTTTTCTTCAGACACCAAAAGCGAACAACAAATAGCACTAATATATGCTCACGCTGTACTGTAAAACTATTAGAAATCATGATCATAATGAGGGCTGCATGATATTGGGAAAATTTATAATTTACAATTTTATTACACAGCTCTCTGGAAAACTTGATTCTGATTGGTTAGTCATGGCATTCCAAGGTGTGTTATTCCCAGATAGCAACCGCTGAAAGTAATAACATCATCACTGAATATGTTCACATTTATATTTGTATGCTTATTTGTCTCACCACCATTTTTAAGTTTGGCACCAGCGAATGATTGACTAATCCGCTTGTTAAGTGTGACGTCACGCGAAGCGGCTTCCGGGTCCAAGCGCTCTATTCAAATGAATGGGGAGACTCATGAAATGGTAATAATAAATGTTTACAAAGCGATTTAAGGCTTTCGAAAAACACGATCGCAGTATATATGTCCATGCCTAATATCCGATGGCCAGAAAATTATAACATTTTTTATAAATTGTAAAATTTTTGGTATTTGTTATGCAGCAAGCCCAGAGATTGTTGTGTACACTATGATTTTATATAAAATGGAAAAAAAAAAACCTGGAAACAGTAATACATACGTCACAAACACGTCACCACTTAACAAGTGGATATGTAGGTTATTGTAGGCCACCTTTTAGCTGTTTTTTGTTTGTTTGTCAGCTTTGCGTTTAATCGGAGATGTAATAATTGTGGCTCAGAATAATGTTTTGGGTCTAATCTTTATTTTTGTTGCAAGTGGCTGTATAATAAGCAGGATAAAGTATAAGAGCTGTTTTTTGCAGAAAAAAAAGCCTTTCAGTCTTATACAACACTATGAGACTGAGGAGCTTTAATCCACTAAAAAACATCAGGGTGTACTTTATTCCACTTATTTCACAGCTATTTGCCATAAAACATAATCAGTCACAAGATGCCGCCAAACGGTCAAAAACAAAAAGCTTACAGAGACTAAACCAGATGAACAAAGCAAAGACTGACCAGTATATCATTTTGGAAATAACCGATATCACTTTTTTACAAACCAATAAAAGTATGAGTATTTTAATTTGTGTACTCACTGATACTGAGTACAGTTTCCGATACTTCTTAGATTTGGTTTTATTGAAAGTGCAAATCATTTGAAAGGAGTTTTTTTTTGCCTGTAGTAAGGATGAACACTAAACTCTTTAACAGAAGGCTGTTCCAAATCAAAAATATACATACAGTGTTGATAACCCTTAAATCTAGACCTATTCGATTACAGATTAAGCATGTACATTTATGGGCGTGATGGACAAAAGTTTCCATTAGCTTCTGTTTCTAAATTTTCTGTCTCTAAAAGTAAGGGGGCATTAATCCACTTGACAGGTCATCAAAAAGTAGGCTACATGATGTTTATTTATGATTGGGTCATGAGTGGATTTATTTAGTCAACTATATAATATTGGGTCTTTATGTAGTCAACTATATAATAGTTTAGATTTTTTACATATAATGTTCCATTACTTAAAATGTCTTTGACTTTTTTATTTGTAGTTCATATATAAAATGAGCGTTAGCTTGTTTTACTGTGATCATTGTGCAAGGATCATATTGCATATTCGGTTTATTCTTCAGTAGCCTTAAAATGCATTTTATAAACAGATTGTTTATAAGGACTAAGCTCTTAACATATAATACATTCATTAATACATTAAGACATTGACGTCAGGCATAGGACAACAAATCACATCCACATAGTGAAATACTGTCGAGTGGTATCACTGCATGGTATCGGCATTTCAGATACGATAAGAGTACAAGTATTTTAAAAGTAGCCACCTGATTTTGGTCAGGTGAGGCGTATAAACAAGCAGATACAATAAACATGAATGTATATGAATCTGAATGTTTTTATGACGGTCAAGGTGATTCAAATATCCTGTATGACCCAGTGTTACTTCACAGTTGTAATCTCAGGATAACATACCTTGGAATGTCACAACTGACCAATCAGAATCAAGAAATTCAGACAGCAGTATAATAATCTGCAATAACAACTGCCTGGATGTACTTTATCCCTTGCTTAAAATATGGTTGCTCAGAGAACACAGTGATTTTGCAAAAGATTTACTGTAATGTGTGATATGACAACACAGTGATCATAAACAGCTGTTGATACCTTGTCTTCAATACGTCAAAACCCCACAAGCGTGGTTGAGTCTGACAATAGTTGGTGTATAGAGTTGTTTCAGAACAAACAGAGTGTGTCAGATCTGCACATACAGGTATGTAATGGCTTGAATCATGTCCAGGAGTGACGTAAAGGCAATGTCTCTATGAGAGAGCTGTGGTCAGTCGTCAACGCTTTCAGAGAACAACTCTGTGTGTAAACAATAATGTACTGAAGCACATAGTGGCTCAGAGTTTCACGGACGAACAGAAGAGCAGATTCCATCAAGTCCACTGGGTAAAACACAACAAGAACCTCACAGTGTTTACAATTCAACTGTTTACTTGAAACATTTCCTTGATTCACAGACCCATGAACACTTCAATGCTGGGAAGAAACCAACCAAAAGTGCCGGCAATGTTTACTACTCTTCCAGTAAGCTGAAAGTACTTCAACGGTTTTCAAAACAAGGCCATTTTACAAAAAATAACTACTACTACTAGCAAAACTGCTGTTTTTGTGTCAGACAATATTAGGTCTCTGAGCAATACATACAGAAGGATCCAGGTCAATTCGCGAGAGTTTAATCAGTGTTGTCAGATTGGTAATGTCAAAGTTTCATACCAGAACCTCAAAATTATGGTATTTGGAGGGAAATTATCATACACGAGTCAAACGGAGAGTATACAGCTATTATCTAGACAAATAGCGTTTTGACACAACATGCAAATTACCACAATAGATAAAAAAGGCTTACCTTCAACTGTAAAAGTGTTATAATGTTAAAAAAAAAAAATTCTTTGAGTTTTTTTGTCTCATTTTTAGTGTAACTATACAAATTCTATATTTCTAGACAAAAAATACCGTCTTGTCTTTTTACAGTGTAGTGCCCTGAAACAAACATTTTGGATAATGGGTAAAAAAATCTCAAAACACTGACATTCACATGGCTACAGTACGTGGATTGGCAAATGGCACAAAAATGCATACTTATGTGGAAAGGCAAAATGCCACTTTTTGGCATCAATGATGTCACTACCACATGACCAAAAGATGATGGAAGAAACCCACATGTAACAGCCAGAAACAACAACAATAATGGATTTCAGAGCTGTGTTTGTACTGCATGCTAAATGATGTAATATAGCCTAACGACATCATCAAAATAATAAAAAATACAACAAATGAGAAATAAATGACAGAAAAAAATAAAAACAGACATTAACTCTAAAAATTATAAATATAATAAAATAAAATAAGATTAAAACTTGTAGATTATTTATATAAGGCAAATGCATTGATTACTATAATATTTATTTATTCATTAATTTTCTTTTCGGCTAAGTCCCTTTATTAATCTGGGGTCACCACAGCGGAATGAACTGCCAACCTATCCAGAAAATGTTTTATGCAGCGGATGCCCTTCACTGAAAAACATATAAACACACTCATTCACACAGGTACACTACGGACAATTTAGCCTACCCAATTCACCTGTACCACATATCTTTGGACATGGGGGGAAACCAGAGCACCCGGAGGAACCCACCCCAACACGGGGAGAACATTCAAACTCCACACAGAAACGGCCAGTGACCCAGCTGAGGCTTAAACCAGCGACCTTCTTGCTGTGAGATGAACGTGCTACCCACTGCACCACCGTTCAGCCCCTACTATAATTTTATTACTAAAATATTACTGTACATATATCTTGCAGCCAGTTTAGACCAGTAATTTCTTCGTCTCAGAGTATATAGTTAAGTTATTTGAAATCATTTAGACTAATGAAATAATTATTTATTGTTTCTCTCGCTCTCACAACTGTGTGTGCAGTAAGCTGCGAAGCCAAGCAAAAGTAGGCTTAAGTAAAATGGTAATGCAAAAACACATATGATTAACGACAGCTTTAAAAAGCAAAAGTGGAAGGTCCTTTTCTGCTGGAGATCCTGTTGACCTAACAAACTAAATAAAATAGTCATAAAAAACACATTAAAAAACCTTAAAAAACAAACTTGTTTATACCGTAGGAACAGTATAACAGCAAATGTTGGCGGTTTTAAAACCTTGACTTTTCCAAACCCCAGTAAACATTGAAAACGGTTATCATCCAATGCCTAGTTAATAATAGAAAAAAAAAAACTGTCACTAAGTATACTTTGTCAGGCCCCTGGGCGAAGGTATATTTGGTATATAAGGTATACTGGGAAGCACTGATGTTACATAATCTAGATTTCCCGTTTCCACCTGGATTTCCTGAAAATATTCATGTATGAATTTAAAACTTTTGAAAATAAGCAAAAGAAAAAAAATGAATAGTTGCTGTCATGGAGTAAGACAGTAAGATTTCTTAATGTTTTGAAAGAAGTCTTAAGTTCATCAAGGCTGCATTTACAGATTTTATAATGCTTTTTTTTTTTATGTGATACAACGGTGCCTCAACTCTCCACTCTTCAGTGTCACATAATCCTTCAAATATCATTCTAATATGCTTATTTGATTCTCAGGAAACGTTTCAATTTATGATTATAACAATGGCAGTAAATACCAAACTAAAACCTTTTCAAAACATTACTTTGCAACAATAAAGACATAATTCACTCCAAAGGAAAAATAAACCCATCCTTCATCTGATCCAACACCATTCGACTTTCTTCTCAGAAGAAGACATTTTAAGATATTTTTAAACCTGTAACCAATCATTTCCAATCATATTTTTATACAATGGAAGTCAATTGTTACATGTTTTCAGATTTGTTCAAAATATCTTATTTTGTGTTATAAAGTTAAATGTTTATAACCACTTGAGGGAGAGTAAATAATGAGTAAAACTGAAATTATGCCTTTAACATGAAGTAGGTGCAGTTTACGAGAAATATCTGAAGATGAACTCAGCCTACACAAACACAAGTGAGCACAACTTGTATGACGACAGCGGTTGTTGTTATAGCAGTGATTTGTTCAGAACTGTGTATGGACATGCCACTGCCAAAATACACAGTGTGTGACTCACATCCTTCTTTCTACACAGACAGGTATGCCTGAATGAAATGAGTCCCCTTCGGCTGAACTCAAGTGATTCAGAAACAGTTAATGACGTTAACAAAAGTCTGGGTCTCCGCTTTGTTTCATCCCTCTATATCTGAAAGACGTTCCTTTAAGCTACAAGACAAACACACTCAAGCTCCCGAATAGAGCAAGGTTAACGATTCTGGAATGACAGCGTGGTTTAGATAATGAGTCTGTGCCTAAGATAACTTTTAATTTAACCTAAAAAAGCAGATATTCAAGTTGTCAGTATGAATTAAATTCTGGTTTTGTTTTTGTTATTTTGACTGCAGCAACCAGTGAAGAGGTCAAGTAAAAAGTGAGGTAAGCTAATGATCTCGGCATTAGTCAGCACACACTTTACTGAAATGCTGTCAGTACATGTTTGAAAGGATGAGGTAAGTGAAATTTGTCAAGCAAAAAGTTGACACATGAGTTTCATTATTAACAAACACTGTTTTCAGTGCCTGTGAATGAAATGATAACGTAAGTAATGTTCACAATAATATAGCTCTTTTGTTTTGAATGTAAAGGGCCATAAACCCCCCTCTTTCCATTCAAGTCTACCTCAGAATTTTTTCAAAAAATGCTCCGAGATGGGCGTGAAGCACTGCAAGCGGAAGGAGGAGTTGTCGTGGTCAGCAGAGCAGGGGAGAAAGAAGGGAGCGAATGTCAGTTGGCTCATAAAATGAGACAAACCATGAGGAAGAGACCCATGATTTTGTAGTTTACAAAGTGAAAATGCAAAAAAATAAACAACAAGTAATTTAATGTCCTGCTTCATTTGTTATTCATAATTTATACACATATACACAACTACAATTCGTTATATCATTATAGAGAGAATCCTGTTCATATAAACACTATAAATGAGAAGGACTTCTTTCCTCCTGAATCCCTGGGTCTAAATGCAGACACAGTGGATAGCAGTGCAGCAGGTCTCTTTCCATGTCTATTCCAATTATTAGCCCTGCCCGTAATCTGGAGGATTTTAAATATAGGCGAACACAGCAGCACGGATATAGGCAATGTGTCTGAATAGTAACAAACTCAACTTATAAAAGACAAAGTCTGTCATACTCCAATGCTCATACAGCTCTCCCGACAAAAATGCTTGTTGTAAACCAACAGCTTTGCTGTATTGGCACTGACAGAATCACAAAGAAAAACATGCAACAAACCCCGTAGATCACAGGTGTCAAACTCAGTTCCAAAAGGGCCGCAGCTCTGCACAGTTTAGTTCCAACCCTAATTAAACACACCTGATCAAACCAATTGAGTCCTTCAGGCTTGTTTGAAACCTACAGGTAAGTGTGTTGGAGCAGGGTTGGAACTAAACTGTGCAAGGCTTCGGCCCTCCAGGAATTGAGTTTGACACCCCTGCCGTAGATCATGGAAACAAACACATACGGCCCTTCATGAACAGCTAAATAATGTGTGCCATGCACAGATGTGGTCTCACCCAGTCATTGAGTCTCACAGCTTTACCTTCGGAAAGCATGTGCTCTCATGATTAATAAAGCAGCATGGTCTTCTCATTGTAAACTCCACTATGAATAATAATGAGAAATTGATGCATAATCACTAGCAGTTTCGTGCTACGTCACCGATTTTGATCCCACCCAAAAAATTTATTTTAAACCCAGAAGATAAAATTAGCAGACAAAAGCTCAAAAATTATCCAGTTTTCACCACAACTAAAGCTGACAGGTACTAACGTTGTCTTAACTGGTGCTTAACACACACAAATCTTAAACCTGTAATAAGAATATTAATATTTAAAAGGCTATCGGTATTAACTCTATTTTGCCTGTTTTGTTTTTGTTGGTTTGTTTGTGACACTCACACGGTATTCGTTGTTTTCCATTTTATGAATCATCAAAGAAGCGCTATAGAAATCAAACTAAACTGATGACACACCACTGCAAGAGACTGAGAATAAAATTGGCTTGTGGTCATGATGCAAGCCGGAAGATACTAATACCCTGCCTTCATCATCCTAACCAGGAAAAACATCACATGACATGTTCAACTGTATGAATAATGTGCCTGTCAGCTCTGCACAAGTGTGATAAGATAAGAGTGAACCGGACATCTTGATGTCCTTGAGCACAAGCACAAGACCTGAGTCCTCAAACTATTTGACATCCTGCTGTTGTGAACATCTGAGCCTCTATTCATTTTTTGGATGAAAACATGCCAATACTGAAGGGTTTATCAGCAAAGTCAATGTCAGCTAAACACTTGGACTGTTTCCAATGTCTAACATACAGTTAAAACTCTTTAACATGCACTTTAGGAATTGTATTTATGTTTGACCAATTTCTGTGTTCCTGACATAATTCTAAGCAACTTTTTAAAACAACTGCATATGTCTACATATGTCACCGGGTTATCCTGTCACCTGTTCATGCCTTTGTGACATAATATATGTCACTCGCTTTCCTTTGGCTTTATCCCTGATTTATGAGGCATCACCACAGCAGAATGAACCACCAATTACATGACTGAAAATAAAAATATGTAATGTAATGTAAAATGTATTGTAATGTGTGTATTTATGTAGCACATTTATTGTGTATGGCCATACACCCTAATCACTTCACAATCATGATGGGGGGTCTCTTCACACCACCACCAATGTGCAGCATCCACTTGGATGAAGCTAAAGGCAGCCACAGGACAATGCCGCCAGTGTGCTCACCACACACCAGCTAATGGTGGAGTGGAGAGACAGCGATACAGCCAATTTGGTGGATGGGGATGATTGGGAGGTCATGATGCATCTCGCTATTAGTTTTACTCGATCTTAGTGCGGCATTTGATACCATTGACCACAATATCCTCATAAATCGCTTAAAGTCTACAGGTGTCCAGGGACAGGCTCTACAATGGTTTAAGTCTTACTTAACTGACCGCTACAAGTTTGTGAATCTTAATGGACAGCCTTCACAAATCTGCCCAGTAAAGTATGGGGTGCCTCAAGGATCAGTTTTAGGCCCTTTACTGTTTACAATTTACATGCTACCTCTGGGAGACATTATTAGAAGACATGGGATCAGCTTTCACTGCTATGCAGATGATACTCAATTATATATTTCAACTAAACCTGACAAGACGTCTGAACTTTCTAAACTAACTGAGTGTATCAAAGACATCAAAGACTGGATGACCAACAATTTTCTTCTCTTAAACTCCGACAAAACAGAATTATTACTTATTGGGCCTAAATCTTGCACACAGCAGATCTCGCAACTCAATTTACAATTAGAGGGATACAAAGTTAGCTTTAGCTCTACTATAAAAAATTTGGGTGTCATATTAGACAGCAATCTAACTTTTGAAAATCATATATCCCATGTCACAAAAACTGCCTTCTTTCATCTGAGAAATATCGCTAAATTACGTAATATGCTATCCATCTCAGATGCAGAAAAGCTAGTCCATGCTTTTATGACTTCGAGACTGGATTACTGTAATGCTCTATTTGCTGGCTGCCCAGCATCCTCTATTAACAAACTTCAATTAGTTCAAAATGTAGCAGCCAGAGTTCTGACCAGGTCTAGAAAATATGATCATATAACCCCAATTTTATCCTCCTTACACTGGCTGCCCGTTAAGTTTCGTATTGAATTTGAAATATTACTTCTCACCTATAAAGCTCTAAATAATCTAGCTCCTGTTTATCTAGCCAACCTTCTGTCTCGCTACGAACCAACTCGCTCTTTAAGATCTCAAAATTCAGGGCTTCTGGTAGTACCTAGAATAGCAAAATCAAGTAAAGGAGGTCGAGCCTTCTCTTTCATGGCTCCTACACTCTGGAATAGCCTTGCTGATAACGTCCGAGGCTCAGACACACTCTCCCAGTTCAAAACTAGATTAAAGACCTATCTGTTTAGTAAAGCATACACTCAATGCATCACCTAGCGGGTTCCACACTGGCTTCTGCATCTTGCTTATATACACTATGAACAGCAGCTACGCTAATTATTCTCTTTATTCTCTATTTTCACCTGGGGATACTCATCCCGAGGTCCTCAGATTAGGCGGAGTCACTGATTGGATCCAAGACCAGCGACGTGATGATCCCAAGGATTCCATATCCGGGACCAGTCCGTATCCTGAGCTGCTGCTGCGCTGATGGTCGTGGGGAGTGGAGAACATGTGTCTGATTCCAGCGACACTCCAGGGACAGACGAGTCTTCATTGAGGCCATCTTCCAGCATAAACCACGGCGAATGAAGTTCTGCACAAGACTTTTGGCCAGCCGAGAAATTAAAATGGTCGTGCCCAACTGAGTCTGGTTCTCTCAAGGTTTTTTTTTCTTCACTCCCATCAGGTGAAGTTTTTTTTCCCTCTCCGCTGTCGCCACTGCCTCGCATGGTTCAGGATTGGTAGAGCTACGCATCGATGAATTTGCTCTTCAGTGTTTGAACTCTCAGTAATGATTAAATCACACTGAACTGAGCTAAACTGAACTGAACTGAACTTAAACACTAAAACCTGAACCACACTGTTCCAGTTACTGAACCACACTGTTCCAGTTACTATGACCATTTATGTGAAGCTGCTTTGACACAATCTACATTGTAAAAGCGCTATACAAATAAAGCTGAATTGAATTGAATGATGGGTAAGGGCCGATGAAGGAAGTTTGGCCAGGACAACGGGATTACACCCCTAGTCTTTACAAGAAGTTCCACTGGATTTTTGATGACCAAGTCAGGACCTCACTGACAGTGCTCACTGATAGTATAGTGTCCCTTTCACTATACTGGAGCATTAGGACCCACACAGACCACAGGTTGAGTGCCCCCTGCTGGCCTTACTAACACAACTTCAGCAACCTAGCTTTCCCATGTGGTCTCCCATCCAGGTACTGACCAGGTCAACCTGCTTAGCTTCAGTGAGTAACCAGCTTTGGGCTGCAAGGTGATATTTCTGTGGCCTAAATAAAAAACATTCCTGTATTTAAGGGATACAAGGTAAAATGATGTATGTCCGAAATGCACAAAAACAAAATACACAAATTTTTTATGCATTTATAAATTCACTGATATGTGCTTTGAAGAAATGTAAAGAAAACACACACTGGAATGTCTTACAACACTCCCCCTTAAGGTCTTTACACAATCACAGGATGTCGATCTCATTAAAAGAGGTTTATGCCAATACATTTTTTAGTTTCTCGGTTTGGTTTAAAAAAAAAAACTTCAACGCAAAATAAACAAGGAAGGTTAAAAAAAGAAAAATCAATGAAGCTAAAAAAAACGGTTGTGACTGAAACTCAAACATCCTCTCTCCTTTATATACAGAATTCAAACAAGGCTCAATACACTTCTCCCAGCTCACACAGTTCAAGAGTGCCTGGCATGCTAACTAAAAAGAGCGAGGCTCATATGACATCAGAGCGTGGACGATTATCCTCCTCTCCGGTTCCTCTTAACAAGGGCTTTCTGCCAGAGACCAAGAGAAGCCTTCGTTTAAATCCTAAAGCATGTGCTCCTGTTTGGGCCCCAGCGTTGAAAGATCTCCCATTGTTCTCTAGAGCCTGGCGTTTCTGCTAACATGCTGAAGGGGAAGTTTTTGCATTTCTTCGTGATATGAACTCCTTTCTAGCTTACGGCATGAGCTGCTTCATTCTGAACACAGTGAATAGCGACAATGCATGAGAGCAATGTTTGTCCTTATGAGTCTCAGAGGATTCAGATATATGTGTGGAAATTACTTTAAACCTTGACTTAAAGATACAAGTGAAAGAATAACCTGTGAATCTGATAATAATAAAGGAAATGCTTAATCATAACATAGCAGGTACACTACTGTGAATTTGTTTTTGAAAGACAAAGGCTGTGTCCGATACCGCCTACTACTCAGTAAGTACTGCATTTGAATTTAAATGTACTACTCGGCCGTTAGAAAAGTACGTTCTATACAGTATGAATGTGAAAAGTATGAATGGGATTCGGACGTACTACATCCGCCATTTTGTCATGGTCACGTGACCTACCTGCGTCAGTTGCGTCGCCTCACTTCCATTCATGAATTCTCTCACAGGGCATTATGGGATAGCGCAGCATGCTTGAGATGCGCACTTCAGAATCTCGCCGGAAGTAGTAAGTCATCCGGGTACTTCTCGCATACTGATTTTCGAATTCTATGAATTCAGACATACTACTCGGCTCGCATACTGATTTTAGCGTACTATATAATATGGAAGTATGCGGTTTCGGACGCAGCCAAAGACTGACCAAGACTGCATTGTTTTAATCAAAATAGAAAGGGTAATATTATGGAATAATATTATAATTCAAAATAAATGTAGTTATTTCTTGTCATGCCAAACTAAATTATTTGAATAATAACCCCAGTCTCCAGTATACGGTGGCCGAGAGAGCTTGATGTGCTGCAATTTAAGAAAACACTTGCAATTACAAAAACAAAAACAAAATGAGAAAATATTTTCAAGTTTGACAGAACATGTGCTGCAAATCCTCACAACGCAAACACATTTTTTTTTTTAAACACACTGCATTACTCACAACCCTTCCAAAAAGAACAGAACACAAGGAAATATTTCAAGGGGACCCAAAAACATGCCGGGTGCCACTGTGCTGTGTCTATAGCTGCGCCCAAAATCCTATACTTCCATACTATATAGTACACTAAAAAACAGTATATCCAAATTGATACTTGGATGATCTACTACTTCCGGCAAGATTCTGAAGTGTGCATCGGATGCTATGTTATCCCATGATGAGACAATTCATGAACGGGAGTCAAGCATCGCAACTGATGCTGGTAGGTCACGTGATGATGACGAAATGGCACATGTAGTATGTCTGAGTTCCATCATGCTACTACTATTCATATTGTATAGAACGTACTTTTCTAATGGTCGTGTGAAACATTTAAATTCAAATGCAGTACCTGCTGAGTAGTGGGCGATTTTGGACATATTGCTCAGAGAAGGTGATCTTTGAAAGGTGAGTTTTTTGTTTGTTTATTTTAATGCCCCGATTTCCTTGTCTTTTGTATTTTATTAGCCTAAACAACAATTATTTAACTAACCTATTCTGTCATGTTTTAGAGTCTCTTGAAACATTTCCATTGTGTTCCATGGTATTTGAAAGTGTTGGTATTTTTTGTAAATTGTTTGTGTTTTGAGAAAAAGCAGCACGCTTTTTTTAAATTGTGTTTGCATTGTGAGGATTTGCAGCACGTGTGCTGTCAAACGGATGAAGACCTTTCCTCAATTTGCAGGAGTTTTTTGTAATTACACGTGTTTTCTTAAATTGCAGCATGTTATGCACACCTGGCCACCATACCGGTAGCTATGCTTCCGTCCAATTCCGTTGCACATAAATTTGCTTAATGTAAAGACAAGATTCACATGAATTTTGAAAAATAAGCATTTGCACGCAACTAAGAAGGACAAATGTTTTATCCTATAAAAAATGTGCATGAAATAGAATGGAAACACATTTAGCAAATACATTTTAGCATGTGCAGCAAAAAAGTCATGTCATGTGTCATGTGATTTTGTTTTAATAGATCATGTGATCATTTGCCAAATGTTTTATGCAATATTCCAGATTTGCCCACAAATCTAGTTCTCATCTTGATGGAAACATTTCTAGTATTACATGATTCTTCATAAATCAAAATATGCTCATTTGCTGCCTTGAAAAGTTGTTAATGTTGAAAACAGTTGCGCCACAGGACTATTTGTTGGATTATTTGACCAACATAATATTTAAAAGAACATTAATTACTTTAAACAGACATAATGTGTTGACATTATAATATCTACTTTCACTTATTATTAATTTAATGGGTCCTTGCTGAATAAAAACATTTTCAAAAATTACCGACCCCAAACCTTCAAACTGTAGTGTATTTCTACAATGCATATCTTCCCTTCCCTAAGGAAGTGGTAGTGTGTATATGGCCAAGTACTCAAAGCATACCCAGGAAAGCCCGTCAAATGGAGTAAACATCACCAAAAAACATCAGTCTGGAAAACTAGCAACTGTAAAAACAAGCACATTGGCTGCTGGACTAAACGTACATAAGCAGAGGTGCACAGCAACAAAGTACATTTTATTGCATTTGAATACATTTCCCAGATATTTAAACTTTTACAAGTAAGAATATTTGTGTTGACTTGAAATTTTTAGCATTTGTATAGATCAGTGTTTCTCATCAACCAGCACTCCAGGAATGTGGTTTAGAAACACTGGTCTAGATGCTTTACTTACTGTCTGCAAGTGCAAAAAAAAAGGGTAAACACAAAAAATAATCCACAAAACAATGAATGGATCTTTCCATTTGAACTGATAAAAATGTCTGAAAATAGATTTAAATTATTCTACTGAACTATAAACTAAACTTAATGTAAATGTTGAGAAGCTCACCTGAACAACATTGTATGGATCTCCACTAAGGCTCTAAAGAGAAGATGCTACTGGCTAGTTTCGACAAACCAGCCCAGGCTCATTGAAAATATGTGCTTCAGCACATGCGAAACATAAAATACACTGCTCCAAGTACATTTTGTTGTAAGTTTCAAATGACAAATCCACTAAAGGGCACTCTCTATATTTTGCCTGAATCTGAAATGTCTTACTTAAGGTACATTTTGCTGTATGTTTTAGATGCACATCCTTCTTCTACATGTTCACAATGAAGTAGGGCTTGTTAGATCACCCAGTCCAGCGAATCACAGAACTAAACGCTTACCTAAACACAACTAAATTGCTTTCAAATGCAGACATAAAAAAAAAAAAACTGCATTGCAAACGCAAAGATTTAGCTTAAAATACACTGCTTTTATCTCTTTTGTGAAACTGTGCTTCACTGGACTTAAAGTCCCAAACCCAAGTGCTCTGCATTACAAGTACAATGCAGTACAACGTGAGCTACTGAATACATCAGAAAAGTTGTCCATTTGGAGATAGACAAGTGAGACAAACGTGTTTGATTACACATCATAAACACTTTTAAATTGTGTTGTGTTTTTAATGATTTTGTGCAAAGTATTGAATGAATGTAATCCTTCACTCATTAATAATATGTCTCTTTAAATATCATTATCGTGAAAAGGCACAAATGCTGGCATCATACTGACA
Source organism: Danio rerio (assembly GCF_052040795.2). Lineage (NCBI taxonomy): Eukaryota > Metazoa > Chordata > Actinopteri > Cypriniformes > Danionidae > Danio > Danio rerio. The sequence goes on from NC_141025.1 coordinate 45,445,845, forward strand.
TATAGCTTTCATTTTACATAGAAACTGCGGTCAAAAATGCTATTACACAAAAAATGTATGAAGCATATATTGCCTGTGAGACTGTGCTGGGACAAACTGCTTTGAGAAACCCATTTTTAAAGCATTTGTGTGAGATGTGTGCACATGTGCATGATTTATAAAGATTCTCCCAATTGTAAAGTCATGCACAAGTGTGAAATCCCCAGTCGCCAATCCATCCTACAGTGTAAACACAGCAGTGACAAAACGCTACTCTAGATAGTCATGCAGGGTGAAAACACCTGTGACGCCACTACTTTGAAAATTATGCAGTCTTAACTCGGCATAAGAGTTCATCACTTCAGTTTTTCTAATGACAAAAGTCATTCTGTTATTCCAAAATGGATTCAATTAATTTATTTCCTCAAAATTCTACAAACAATACCCCATAATGACAAAGGGAAAAAATATTGTTTTAAACGGTTGCAAATTATTAAAATTAAAAAACCTGAAAATACACATGTAGATAAGTATTTACATCCTTTGCACAATACTTTGTTGATGCACCTTTGGCAGCAATTACAGCCTCAAGACGTTTTGAATATGATGCCACAAGCTTGGCATACCTGTCTTGGGGAATTTTTGCCTATTCCTCTTTGCAGTACCTCTCAAGCTCTATCAGGTTGGATTGGGAAGCGACGGTGTACAGCCATTTTCAGATCTTTCCAGAGATGTCCAATAGGATTTGGGTCTGGGCTCTGGCTGGGCCACTCAAGGACATTCACAGAGTTGTTGTAAAGCCTCTCCATATATATTTTAACGGTGTGCTTTGGTTATTGCCCTGCTGGAAGATGAACCGTTGCCCCAGTCTGAAGTTAAGAGCACTCTAAAGCAGGTTTTCATTCAGGATGTCTCTGTACATTGCTGCATTCATCTTTCCCTCTATCCCGACTAGTCAACCAGGTCCTGCTGCTAAAAAACATCTCCACAGCATGATGCTGCCACCACCATGCTTCACTGTAGGGATTGTATTAGCCCGGTGCCTGGTTTTCTACAAATGTAACGTATGGCATTCATTCCAAAGAATTCAATTTAGTCTCATCAGACCAGAGAACTTTGATTCTTATGGTTTGATGGTTCTTCAGATGCCTTTTGGCAAACTCCAGACGGGGAGTGGCTTCTGTCTGGCCACTCTACCATACAGGCCTGATTGGTGGATGACTGCACAGATGGTTGTCCTTCTGTAAGGTTTTCCTTTCTCCACAGAAGAATGCTGGAGCTCAGACAGAGTGGTTATTGATTACCTCCCTGACTAAGGCCCTTCTCCTCTGATCACTCAGTTTAGATGGCCGGCCAGCTCAAGGAAGAGTCCTGTTGGTTCCAAACATCTTCCACTTATGGATGATGGAGGCCACTGTGCTCAATGGAACTTTCAGAGCAGCAGAATCTTTCTGTAACCTTCCCAGCCTTGTACCTCAAGACAATCCTGTCTCGGAGGTCTACAGACAATTCCTCTGTCTTCATGCTTGGTATGTGCCTTGACATGCACTGTCAACCCCGGGACCTTATATAGACAGGTGTATGCCTTTACAAATCATGTTCAATCAACTAAATTTGCCACAGGCGAACTCCAATTATGCTGCTGAAACATCTCAAGAATGACCAGTGGAAAAAGAATGTACCTGTGCTCAATTTAGACCTTCATGGTAAAAGCTGTGAATACTTATGTACATGTGATTTTTCAGGTTTTTTATTTTTTTATAAATTTGCAACAATTTAAAAAACTGTTTTTTCACATTGTCATTATGGGATATTGTGTGTGGAATTTTGAGGAAATAAATGAATTTTATCCATTTTGGAATAAGGCTTTAAAATACAAATTGTGAAAAAAGTGAAGTGCTATGAATACTTTCCGGATGCACGGTATGTGTAAAAACAGAACTATACTTTATGGGCTTATGGGAACCATATTTGTGTGTTTGTTTATTGCCAAATCTGCAACTGTAATTGCAGATGTCATGGCAAGTTTAATACAGAAACATATTTTACATAATGATAAAAACAAATTCATAATTCAATAAAGAGCAGATGGATGGATGGATGGATGGATGGGTGGATGGATGGATGGATGAATATACTATTAAATACACTAGATATGATTTTCAGTTCAATATATGACAATTAAATTAAAATGCTGCCTGGAGAGAATGTCTGAAAACATCTATCAAAGTGCTTTCAGTACAGAAATCTTGTCTATTATATCAAATATCACATTCTGATAAAATATGATTCATGGGGAAGGAGGCTTGACAGTAGTTATAGTACATGTTGGTGGAGCTTTGTTGTTCGATAAATACAACTGATTCAACATAGAGTGACCAATTCGGCATTATGTATAAACTCTTTAGTCATGCATGGTATCAAGAATTTGATTAGTTTTATGGCAACTAGATAAAACATTTTTATACCAGAATCAATAATGAGCAATGGTCTTGAAGAATCCAGAATGAATGAAGCAGAATTCTACTTGAAGAAGCAGTTGATGTGGGTGGACGGGTGTGTCTGCTGGTGTTTAACCTACATCACTTATAACTTCCTTCAAGGAAATCTATATGCGGCTGAGTCCCTCAGCGGGGAAACACTGTGGTTTTAATGGACCATGTTGTAAGCACACCAAAAAGGAAAAAGCTAACTAGACAAATCTAAAAATGACAGTGTGATTTAGATGACAACCCAAGGAAAAAAATTGGTTATGCAGCAATAACTTCAATTTGCAATTAAAGTAAAAGTGCACTGCAAAGGTTTAACTCTAGTTGCAGACTTGGCATTAAACAAAGACATTACACAAGATCCATGAGCCAATTTTTCCATTACTGCTTTAAAGACTTAACTGATCCCACAACCTTTCTCCCTTAATAGTTTAATTTAATTACTTCACCTGAACCTTCACATACACACTGCAACAGTACAACATTGCAAACTGGACCACGATATTATTGTAAAGTCCAGTCAGCTCACCTGTCTCTGCATGCATGCAAAGGTAAAGAGATCTCATTAAAAGACTTTCATTAGGCCATATTGATTTCCAATCAGGAGCTAGGGTGAAGACATCAAACAGCAGAATACTTCTCCCCCAGTCTAAGGAGTGATATAATGTCAGTGGGGAACAGCGGCGTCTTAAAGGCTTTTCACAAAGCACACAAAGACCTGAGCGAAATCCCATGCATCTTGAATGAGGGACTGAATTAGAAACGCGCTTAAATGATACTGATAGGGGCTAGCAGACAAATCTTATCGATAATGGAGAAATTTAAACTCTGATTACAGCAGTTCAGGAATTAAACCGAGATTTTTCCGGACACTTTTCAAATTTCCAGGTATTTCAGCAGCGAAAGTCATCCTAAACTCTACAAAAAAAAAAATATAAATCTTACTACCTTAAATTGTTTAGTTACATCTAATTTAATTCTCTAGTCATCTCAACTCATTAGTCAATCTGACTAAATATTAAGGTAAACCTTGTATAATAAAAAAAATGAGTTACCTGATTAACTTATTAAAATAAGTTAAAATAAGATAAAACATTTGAAGAATTTAGAAGATGCAAAAGCTGCAAAATGCCATTTCTGCCAAAATTTAGCTAATGACATTGAGCGAAAGCTTTAGGCATGAAGTACATGGTCAACAAATAATTCTGCTTCAAATCATCTAAATCCCAGCGTCACTTGCCTTTGACAGCAAAACCCGCTCTTTCCTGATACACCGGCTTTTATGAGGAGACTGTTTTATTCCGCTTTCGATTAAGATTTTAAAAGATAGAGTTTGATGAATTGGATGAGCCTGTCCGATTGTCAGTGAATGGCAAATGAAAACATCCCTTACCTCAAAACTCTGCTCATTATAAGAAAAAGAAAACACAATGTACAGTCGGAAGTGTAGCATGCATACACAGCGTTTTTTGTGCAGAGGCGCTACTTTGAATGAATCCAATTTACAATACATTAAACGGCAACACCGTTTCCAAAAGACAAACTTAAGATGACATTTATGAAAAAAGTTATTTTATTTACTAGATAATAACCTTATCATTACCTAAAAAATTAAACTTCTGAACCTAATTATATAAGCCTGATGGAAAATGCTCATTTACAAAAAAGGAGTTCTGATGGATTTAGAGGGTTTTGCAACTGAACTCTTCTTTTGTTGTCATAACTGTTTGCCATATAATTTTTTACAGTGTAGTTGAGAGCAATGTAACTTAGGGAGCAATAAATGGAAGATTATTAGGGGAGCGCGGGCACAATGTAAAGCAGGGTAAAATGTAAAAGAGTCTTAAGGTATTTGCTCAGGGTTAACCATGGCATGTTTTAGAGGTTTCACCACAGTGTTGGCAGACATCTTCCTACCAATTATTGAAAAAGTTGGAAGAAATTTGGATGAGAAACACAGAAAAAAATTTTGCAGCATAAAATAAATTTTTACTATACACAATATTTTTTATTTTAAAAAACCTATGAAAGAATGCAAGTAAAATATTATATTGTTGTGATCACCGTCCTCTAAGCTAAAAAACTGAGCCATTTTGAAAGAGATAAAAAACCCACAGTGACTGCTAGCCAGTTTTAAGGAAAACACGGCACAGCAGGGCTAGATGTAACAGGATAAGTAGTATTTTTTTTACTCCTGGCACTTTGGAGTGAAGGAAGGGTCAACGCAAAAGTCACGGATGTTTTGTTGAAATCAGACATCGAGGGCGACCGTCAATACGCAATACTGCACAGAAACCATAAGTCCGGCGATCATACTTTCAGTGCTCATTTGTAGGACAGGCTTGTGTTTTGTTAGTAAACAAATCTAGTTTGTCTAGCCCAATCACTTTATTCATTATTTGGCCACAACCAAAAAGCATTACTTTGTGCCCCACTCTCCCCTACAACTAGAATTTTGTGTTCCCATTTACTCAAACATTAATAGAAAAACTCCACACTAATGTTTTCATGACTTTCAAAAAAAGAAGAAAAAAAATCAAGACTGATAATGGCAGCCAGAAGAAAGAACAACATCACATTTACTGTCCCATCTATAAACACTGCATTACAAATACCTTGCATTCAAGACTTCACACTTAGCTGGCGATTGATTATAAATCTTGTTTGGCATGCTGTCCCAGGAGAGAGCCCTGAGCTCATAAGATCTTCCAGCCCGGGGCTCCCTTCGGTTTTGCAACGTGAGAGGGGAGTTTGAGCTCAGGTAGATCTCGAAAACTCCCCTGCTGTAGTAGCTAATGAACAGATAGCGATAGCTCTTACTGCGGACCCAGTACCGGGTCTGTGACGTCATCGACTTTCGCTTTTAGATTTAAAGGGCTAGCGTTGCGCCAGACCCCCGTAAGTGGTGTCGTTTAAAAGTCTACAATCTATATTTTATGAACATATGCATTACTTTACTATTTATTCTACTGTATAAAAGTTATTTACACTTAAATACACAGTATTTTGGAGACCCGAGCGAGGTATTTTACATTGATTCATTTTCATATTTTTTTATATGACACATGTATAAGTTATTGCTCAAATGAAAGCTCTTGCCGGTGCTCATACAGTTCTAGCATTCTTTTTACTGAATTATATTCATATGCCAAACAGTTGTTGAATGAATTGTGGTTTTTCCATGGCGCAGAAATGTAAACATTACATTCATGATCAATAAGCAGCCCCAGATAGCACAGACAGCTGTCATCTCTTACCTTATGCTGTGTGCTTCAGGGCCATTCTCCTCTGTTTTTGAGGTGATGTGCATAACTAATCCTTTTATATGTCTGATGTGGTCCAAACACAGTGAAATATGTTTGATCAAACAAAAGAATAGTGAAATATGTAAACAAGGATCGGTCTCTGTGGCTTGTACAGCACCTCTCATCAGTTGAAATGCAATAACTTTTGCATAGATTATGGTAGAGACCTTTTTCTTTTTTCCTATGATTACAGACATGTGCAGGAACCACCAAAATCAATTACAGCACGCTAGACCACACAGAACCTAAAAGGTACACTTTCAAATTAGAGTTTATAAAAAAAAAATACAAAAAGCGCCTCTTTTTTTTAGGTGTTTATTATAACACAGACAACATTTACAGTTATTTTAAACACTTTCAATAGTGTTTTATGAAAATTCAAAGGGTTTTCTTTAAAATGATACCAAATTTTTGCATTTACACCACTTTATGTGGATTTGGGAAGCTTTTAAATTTGGGTAGGCAAAATCCAGGCGGAAATCCCCAAATAGCAGCAGAGTTTAAGTGGTTAAGAGATAACTACTTACTAGGAGCATGTCTATGGTGCTGATTTCGATTAGTCAATTAACTTAAGTTTTGGGACAGTAGGAGGAAACCGGGGGACCCCGGGGAAACCCACGTGAGCACGGGGAGAACCTGTAAACTCCACACAGATACGCTGGCTGGCTTGGTAGGGACTAGAACCAGTGACGTTCTTGCTGTGAGGCAACAGTGCTAACCACTGGGCCACCGTGCCACCCATCTAGGAAAGGAGTAGGAGTAGGGGTGGAAGGGGAATTCATTAAAACGAAGATGGCTGTTATATAGAACTTAGGGTATTTATACACCTAATCATAAGCATGTGATACTCTCGATATTAGTTTATGAATAAACTTCACTAAGTAGTAATTTTTTTGTGATTTGATGCAAAATATATTACAACATTTAGCTTTATAAAAACAGAGAAAAACAAGATATTATTTTTTTAAATCAAGATATACAAAAATTTCAGTAAATTAAGATGAGTGATAAAAAGCAACATCTGAACTAATGAATGGTTCACAGTATTTTAACTCCATGCCCACCCCATTCTCCACAACATCCTAGCCATAGTTTTGTTTTCAAAACATATTGTAGTTTGTAACCATACTTGCTATATTTTATGATGATACATATTTTCAACAGAACATCCGAGGCTATGATTGGTTAAATGCGCTTGTTGTGATGAAAATGCACCTAATTCTCACTTTCTGATTTTTTAATTGTTACATTCACATTAGGACGGAGACCCAGCTTATGATGCAAAAAAGGGAGCATGTTTGAGCATTTCGAAATGTGTATGTTTGCATCTAAAGACATACCATCCTGCTTTTGGTTCATTTAGATGTCTTTGATCTGTGATGTATTCAGAATTCACTTAAACTACTTATCCTTGGTTGCATGCCAAAATTCAGATGGCAGCAGTCAGGGTTATTTAAAAGTGAAAAGTAGTAAAAAAAAAAAAAAAAAAATATATATATATATATATATATATATATATATATATATATATATATATATATATATATATATATATATATATATATATATATTTTTTTTTTTTTTTTTTTTTTTTTTTTAAACAAACATGCTAAGTGCAAACACAGTCTTAACCTAATGAACCACCAGCCGTGACACCGTCTTTTGTTGTTGAATCAGGACAAATCAGTCTATAATTTAAGATTCTGCTCTGAAAGGCAAATCTACTTCCTTCTCAATGTGGAAATAAATCCTTGAGCTCAACTAAAGTGTAAACATATAGTCTCCACATCAGAATGAAGACCATGATTCCAAGCCAAACAAGGAATCCAGGCTCCGCCACTGGGATTCTCCGCATCCAACAGCCACACTCTGAACCAACCGTGCTTCTTTCCATCTCACCGCAGCAGGCTACGTATAAAAATAATTAGGGGTTAGGCAGAGTTCTCTTTTAACTCAACCTACTCTGGGATAATCATATACAGATGCCATGAAGCGCTTTTCCACTAAAAGAATGCAAATGATCTACTGCAGTGTTTGATAAGATCATGTACACTGGGGGTCAATAACAAACACGTGTGTATGTACAGAGGGTCTATGACAAAAAAAATGCATGTGAGATATTATATAAAGTAGAAACATGTAGTTTAAAACACACATGCCAAATCTATGTTTTGTATGTTTGTTTTGTCATAAAAAAATTAAAATTATGTATGACTAAATTAGCAAGCCATCAAGTGTGATGTTACACAACACAAGGCACCTCACTAAAATTCGTAACTTTTTGATTTAGTGGCTAATCCGTATAAATTTGTACGATGTTTTTCGTACAACTTAGTCTGTTTAGGGGCGGATTTGGGTGCTACACCTTCTTTTTAAAAGCTTACATTTTCGTATGACTGAACTCACAAAAAGTTATCAAAATCGACATTCAGAACCTGTAATTTATCTAATTTTTGCAGGTAAAATTTTTCAATTACTTTCCCTACTTTCCCTTGTGTGGAGTCATGTGACCTCGCTTTATTTAGGTGGATTCATACTTCTGCGTTGAGGGCACGCGTATGGTCCGCAGCCTTCGTACGGTCACATACCTGCACACCTCTCAAAAAATGTAACTACATGTTCAACATTTGCACTACATTGTCAATGTTTAAAAACAGCCCTAGATATGCCTTGAGATGGCATATTTTCCATTACAATAAAATTATCATTTAAATTTAAATATTTGTTTACTGAAGATGCAAGAAATGCACTGTTAAAATATCATTTACAGCAAAATACAAGAGTTTGTAATTTAGAAGAGATAATGATTATTTTCTCCTTTGAATATAAAAAACATTAAAATAATTCATTTTGTTTCCAAAAGTGCAAGTTATTTATTTTCACTTTTTATAGGAAAAAAGTGACTGTTGGTTTTAGGCAATGTGCGTTTTAATTTTAGCTGTTCGGTGTTGATGTTCAATAAATAATTGTAGATAGTAGGTAGTGTGTGTTTGCTTTAATTATTTAAAAGTCAAGTAATGCACCCTTTATTGAAAAATCTCTCACTTGTAATATGTGAGCATATTAAGTTTATGCATAAGTTTGCATAAAGATCATTAGGGGAAAACAGGATCTACGATAGTTTATGTACATACAATGTGTATGACAGAGTCACAGAGCCTTTGAAGCATCAGAAAAGATTAATAAAAGCTTTATTTATTTATTTATTTTTATATTTTCTTTGCAAAAAAAGCTAATTTTGCCATGATTTTAAAATACAAACATTAAAATTACATTCAGATTAAGAATAATAAACAGTGTTAAGCTTATTTAGAACTAGGCATGGGCCGGTATAAGATTTTGACGTTTTTATAGCCTTGGAACAACATGACTGTTCACGGTTTTGTAATTACTGCTCTAAAATATATTCTTTTTAAATGTCAGGGTAAAAAACTAAAACTTTTCCCCTTTTGAACACAATATATTTTAAATAGGTTTTGCACGCTTTCAGCAGTGCTTTTAATATTTTAAACTAAAATTGTCACATTTATTATCACGTTTATATATCTGTTCTGCAGAATGATAGGACAATATTCCACCCCCATTCTAACACTTTAATTCCACCAAAAATTAAAACATTAGAGCAGGCATTTTTCTTGCTATTAATTATCCTTATAAAATTACTTTTGCTAGCTTCATGTCTTTGACCAAAAATATATTATATCTATATTTAATTATCAGATCTATATGTTTGATACAAGTATGTATGTGTTATAAAAATAAACAACAAATAATTAATCAAAACTTTTAAAAATGCATTTACAAAGATTTGCCAAACTACTAGCTTCAAGTGATTTTCAGACGCAACTTAAAGCCTACAATGAACCTTGAAAACACAAAGCATCACGTCATTCAAGCATTGCAGCATTTATTCTGTTTGAAGGAAACACGTCCCGTTATCTTGTAACTGTCAACGCCCACAACTATACATGTTGTGTTTTTTTTTCAGATTAATTAATGCATCCTCATCTACTGCTATTGGTAAATTACGCAATTGCTGATAGTTTATTATAGGACGAAGTAAAATAACTTTAAGCTTCACTTTAAAATAGATTTACAAGACAAACTCTTCCACAGTTACGTTACAACGTAATCACGAAGTCAACTTACAATGTAAACACAAGACACGACCAACTTTCACCCAAACACATGTATGGAGTCCAGCAGAGCCTCTGGACAGAAGGGGGCTTCATTTACCTGAGGGGTCTCCATGAAAACACTTTGTCTGAACTTCCCCCGGCGGATCTCCATCTCCAGTGCCGAGCCCCGAGCGACGGTCGCCCTCGATGTCTGATTTCGACAAAACATCCGTGACTTTTGCGTTGACCCTTCACTCCAAAACACCGCCGTTGATCCTCTTCACAGACCAGAGACCGATGCGCAGTTCGGTTTGGAGACGCTCCACGTTGCAGCGGATCACTGCCACAGTCACGTTCATGTAAATCAAATGATGTCCGCCCGGTTACAGTCGCTTAAACAGCAACAAATGATGGTCGCAAACAGCAGAACTTGTTTTCTGCTCTCACTACTGTAATCTCACATCAACAAAGCGTGTGATTGAATCCCCAGAGCAGATGAGAGTCTGAGATACTTTCTGAGATTGTGTGTCAGGTAAAAGAGCGTCCTCTGGTGGCAGAGAAGTGGTAGAATAACAAAACAAAAACTCAGGCTTGAGTTAGGCACGGCAGTCAGTTAAAGGAGTTTCTGGGAGGTTTGTAGGAGATAAATCTAGTAATAATTCATATCTCACATGTGTACAGTATTGGGGAGTAGCGGTAGCTATATAAATAGCTCGGCTACTAGCTTAGCTACATTTTTCAGTATCTTGACAGCAGCACAGCTTCTTATAATACAATGTAACTTTTCCAGTAGCTACATTTTAGCGGATTAACTTGACAACAGTTACATTCCATTCAGAGATCCTGCAGCAGCACAAGAGTAGGCCTACATACAATATTATTACAACCACATTGGAAAATCACACATCTCATCGTTTTACACTTATTTGTTTGTTTGTTTGCTTAATGTTTCATTCACTCATTTTCCTTTGGCTTAGCCCCTATTCACCAGGAGTCCCCATAGCGGAATGAACAACAACTTATCCAGCATAAGTTTTACAGCGGATGCCCATTCAGCTGCAACCCAGTACTGCTGAAAAATCCAGCTTAAACCAGCCTAAGCTGGTTGGCTGGTTTTAGCCGGTTGACCAGGCTGGTTTTAGAGGGGTTTTGGCCATTTCCAGGCTGGTTTCCAGCCATTTCCAGCCTGGTCTTAGCTGGTCAGGCTGGGAGATGACCAGCTAAAACCAGCTTGACCAGCCTAGCCAGGCTGGGAGCCCAGCCAAAACCAGCTATGTCCAGCTTAAACCAGGTTGGTCCAGCTGGTTTTAGCTAGATTTAGCTGGTCATTTTCCAGCCTGACCAGCTAAGACCAGGCTGGAAATGGCTGGAAACCAGCCAGGAAGTGGCCAAAACCCCTCTAAAATCAGCCTTGTCAACCAGCTAAAACCAGCCAACCAGTCTAGGCTGGTTTAAGCTATATTTTTCAGCAGGGTACTCATAATAATAATTCCATACATTTATATAGCACTTTTTCTAGACACTCAAAGCACTTTACACATTGGGGGAATCTCCTCATCCACCACCAGGAAACACTAGGAAACACCCATACGCTCTCACATTTATTCGAACCAGCGACCTTCTTGCTGTGAGGTGACAGTGCTAACCACGAGCCAACTTGTATACCTAATGTTTTGTAAATTATATTTTCCAAGTAGCAATGGATGAAATTCAATTCATAAAGTCACAATAGGTTTAGTTAATGCTAATGTAGTCATTTTTAACCAGCATGAGCTAAACGTGTACAGCATTTATTGACATTTACTAATGCACTATTAAAATCCAAATGTATGCTTGTTAGTTGTTAATACATCATGAGTTAGCATGAACTAGCAATGAACAACCTTACTGCAATAAACCTATTGTTTATTTTTTTGGTTAATGTTGGTAAATATATTGACTAATACAATGTTTTTAAAGTTTTACCAAATATTAAGGTATTTAATTAATCACAAACATTTGTTGCAGTTTTGTTCTTTGACTACCTAAAATTGATGTTTATGTTTTTGTAATATGGCTTTATCTTTAATATAACTAGCATTTTTAGTATAGTAAGGCTGGCTAATTTTGTAGAAGTGTAGTTTGCCAATAAATTTGCTACTTTTCCTGATGAGTAGATTGTAGCTTATGAAGCTACAGTTCGTCGCTTGCTAAAACAGGGCCTGGATTAAGCAAACTACTGCTAAAAAGAACAACAGTTTTCTCCAGCCAAGCTGATCGGGATGGTTTGTATCCAGACGAATAGTCATAGCTGATTTTGGAGGGGTTTAACCACTTTTTTTTTTAACTGTTCATGCTGGTGAGGGACCAGGTAAAAAAAATCCAAACACCAGCCTAACTAATTTAGACAATCTGACTCTGAGAGATCAGTTGAAACCAGCTGAACTAGTTTAACCAGGCTGTGAGACCAGCTAAACCAGCCTGATCAGCAACTTCTTAAAATGTTTAAATTATCTGTTCATTTATTTAATTTTTTTAATGAATACAAGAAAAATAACATCACTGCATTGAAGAGAAAATACAATAACAGAAACTGTCCAAAACCTTAAACATTAAGAAAAAAAAATCATAAGCTTTAAGAAACTTACTTATTATTATTAAGCTTAAGAGATTCAATGCTGGATTAAATTTCAGCAAGAAAAGTATTAAATCTAGCTGTTGCCTTTAGGAACTTATTTTTGTGTATAAAAAAATTTACAGTGTAAGACAAAAAAATTTACAATAAGGTTGAGAGCATGATCATTACCAGGGAAATACAGAAAAATATCTTTTATAGACATTTAAATAAGGACAACAAATAAAAAATAATGTTCCAAAGAAGTTTAACCTGAATGCAACTATAGAATAAGAGAAATAAAGTGTCTTCTTGTCTATTGCAGAAGGTACACAAATTCGATATATCAAAAGTTGGGAATTTGTAGGATATACATTATGCATAATCTTAAAATGTATCTCTTTATTTTGTTGAATATGCTGACATTTTCAGGTAATAACCATGTCCTTTTCCATTGAATGCTGTCAGTAAAATTGGTTCAGAAAAATGTACTTCTTGGGGAGGTATATACAGAGTAATGTAACAATCAGCTGACATGTCTGTTGTCACTTCTGATTAAAATAAAAAAAGATCCAAAAAAGTTTAGGCATAATTGTTTTCCTCTCATTAAAGTAAACAAAAAGTTTAAATAAATGCACATAACTTGGTGACAAACTTTTTATAACACAATGGATTTGGCTGGCAGAAGGAAATTATGCAATGTCATAAATTCTACACAGTAAAATTGTCTGTGATTTTAACAGTAAAAGTCTGTACAATTTACAGTAAAAACCTGTTAAATGATTAACAGCTCATTTCTGTAAAAAAAAATAAATAAAAATAGCGTAAAATAGCTGTAACAGATCTAACCTTTGTTTTCAAGAAACTAATCAGAGTGTCTGAAATCTCACCACACACCCTCATTCACCTGTCCCAAAATAAGTCAATTAGTTTAGTCCACCAGACAGAGTAAATGACCACAATTGATTGAATGATGAACAGCTGCTGTTAACAAGCACAATCACCGAAGGAAAGAACAAGAATAAAACTACAGACACAGCCTCACACCCAAACTAACTGAATTAAAACAGAGGATTTAACAACTTCATTAAATAACAGCATTAGCAGCTTCACTGATTACAGTTTGACTTCAGTTCTCTCATATCTGCAAGAATATTTGATAATTAACAGAGGTTTATATTTTTATTGAAAATATTTCATTTGACCTCACATCATGGAGATCAGAGGCTGCTTTAGTTGAGCTCTTGAACCTTCACACTTTTATTCTTATGTTTCTTTGGCAATTAAAACTATATTTCTGAAACTCATCAGTTACAGCAAGAAAGGCAATGAGAAAATATACTGTTTTTACTTAATTGTAACAGATATAACTTCTAGTATTTTACAAGTTAAAACATAGAAAGTATTTTTATTTGATATGGTTTGGGATGTGTTAAAGTTTCCAATGGAGTGAAGAAATGAAAACTTAATTGGTTTCCTGCACAAAATATTTTGCTACATATTAAGACACGCAGACATCATGAATCAGGATATGAATCTCAACCAAGGTTGCAAAAAAAAAATCTGCTTAATTCATTCATGCTGCAATGCATGCTGGGTGCCAGCATAGTACAAAAATCCCAGCATGCATTGCAGCATGAATATATTATGCAGCTTAAAGTTCTTAGTGCTTAGAGTTTTGTATTGTTCCGGGTTGATTTTTTTTTTTTGTTTGTCACTATTGTTGAGATTCAAGACTGATTGTTGATGTTAGTGTGTTTTTGAATTCTTCAATCTCATTGTGAATGATGTATTTAGACCTGTTAAACAGTCATTGGCTGCTGTAGGTCAAGTGGTTTCATTTACATATGGTATTCATTTCTCACTTATAACTAACAAGATATTCAATGAGTGAACAAGCAGCTGAGGGTATTTTGTTATCATAGTTAATATTATCAGACTTATTATTGTTCACTTTTAGCTTTTCATGCTATACAAATAATGTAATTTACACATTTAATTACAGCAGCCAAAATAAAAATTAGTGTTAAATCAAATAGTGAAAGAGCCCAATTAAAACAGACTCTGTCCTCCATCATGGTGACTTCTAAATGAACAACCAAAAATTTATTAAGAGCTTTTGTTTATGTGACAGAAATAAAGTCAAAGGTCAGTAATGAACCGCCAACTTATCCAGCAATTTTTTACACACTGGATGCCCTTCCAGCCACAACCCATCTCTGAGAAACATCCACACACACTATGGACAATTTAGCCTACCCAATTCACCTGTACCACATGTCTTTGGACTGCTGGGGAAACTGGAGTACCCAGAGGAAACCCACGCGAATGCAGGAAGAACATGCAAACTCCACACAGAAACACCAACTGAGCCGTGGCTCGAACCAGCAACCCAGTGACCTTCTTGCTGTGAGGCGACAGCACTACCTACTGCGCCACTGCTTCACCCTGTATTTTGTTTCATTTTTATTCATTATTATTTTATTTAGAGTTTTATTTTCAGTTGATTTAATCTTTGGTTTTGGCTGTAATTTGTGTTTTTCTTTCCTTTAGTGATTCTGCTGTTAACAGTTGTTCATCAATAATTCTCAATTCTCCTTCAATTAGACACCTAATTATCTCATTAACTTTATCACTGTCTGAGTGTTCAGCCCTCTGTAGTGAGGACCTTAGTGAGGATTTTGCTCTGGGATTTATGTGTTCGATAAAAAATACATACTGTGGAATTTATTTTTAACAGAAATATCTTGTAAACTGAATTTACGATTGTAAAATGTTGAAAACAGCAGATTACTGGCAACCATAGCTGCCGGTATTTTTCTGTAAATTTATTACCTCACTGAAAGGTCAATCCTGGCCTCAGCGCATTGATTATGTCTTTCGCTTTCAATATTTATATTTATATTATGTCATGGCCATATGTACGTAGAATTCTTTTTTAAGTTGTGCAGTTTTGTTAATAAATATTACAATTAAAAACAATAATGTTTGAATGTGCATTCCCTGAATTTTTTTTGTTTGATAGATTACAAGAAACACAAAAACAGTGCAACGTATCAGTATCAACAGCCAAATGGGCAGTGCATTAACAGATAGCGTGACTCGCTGCTGGTGTGGGTGTTGAGAATTTTTGGAATCTTTCTCGATCGTCTCACGCCCCACCTTCTCTCTTCTCTCTACTACTGTTAGTTTTTTTTAAAGAATATAAACTGTACATGGGTATAAAATGATGAACAGAAAGTCTTTTTTTTTGTTGTAGTTGTGTTAAAAATTGTAAATTAAAAAAATTACACACACACACGTTTAAATTAAATGATAAACTACTTTTGAACAGTTATTTTATAGTGCGATAACATTCACAATTTTACAATGTGTACTGTATTTGTGATTAAATAAATGTGAGAAGCAGAAGCTTATTTCAAAACATTTAAAAATCCTACCTACACCAAACTTTTAACTTGTAGTGTAAATGTTTATAAAATACACAAATAAACTTTACAATGACATAACATTGAACAAAACATCTTGAAACAGTTAGTATAGAAATGTTTACTGACCACCAGAAGGCGAAGTTGAGCACGGTGTCAAAAGCATCGTTCGGCACAGGCACACCCCTTACAGATGCTGGATTTTATTCATATGTGACCATGAAAGTCATTGGAACACCTGAGACTAATGATTTGGTGTGGTGTACCAAAAATATTTGGCAATATGTATTTCATTTACATGGTTACATAACTTCAATGACTTGCATGCTTAAATTCAAGGCCTCATCTTAGCCCTCCCACCTTGTTGTGGCATGATAGCTACTCCATCTTATTTAGCCACGTACTTGAGTAAAAGTAAAAATAAATAATATTTATAATTTTCATGTATGTGTATATATATATATATATATATATATATATATATATATATATATATATTTTTTTTTTTTTTTTTTTTTTTTCCAACACTTAGATTGAGAAACAACACACTGTATTACACTGTCAACTGTTGTTCAAAAATAACCACGTGTGGCTATGACAGGCCTTATTAAAAAGAGAAGCCAAGTTCTTAGTTTATTTGAAATATTCCAGGTTGGCAGTTCATTACGCTGCGGCGACCCCTGATAAATAAGGAACTAACTTGAAGGAAAATGTAATTTTATGTTATTGTTAAATATGGCTAATATAATAATTTTACATTTTTAACTGTTATTACAGTTTAAAGGGTATGGTTTAAAGTTATAATTCATGGCCTTTTAATAACTTTTAAACAGATTTGAACATTTTCAACAAGAAGATAACTTTGATTATCAAGTATTAGAAAAAACTTTTTAAATATTTGTAAGTCAGCTATTTTAGCTAGACATTTGTGGCAAATTTTATATGAGACTATTAGCCCCCCTGTTTATTTTTTTCTCCAATTTCTGTTTAACTCATCTCAAATAGCTGATTTATATTATCTTTGCCATGATGACTAATAATTTGCCATGATGAATAATATTTTACTAGATATTTTCAAGACACTTTAAACTTTACAGTTTAAAGTGACATTTAAAGGCTTAACTAGGTTAAGTAGGTTAACTGGGCAGGTTAGGATAATTAGTCAAGTTATTGTATAATGATGGTTTCTTCTGTAGACTATCGAAAAATATATAGCTTAAAAGGGCTAATAATTTTGACCTTAAAATGGTGTTTAAAAAATTAATAACTGCTTTTATTCTAGCCGAAGTAAAACAAATACGACTTTCTCAAGAAGAAACAATGTTATCAGACATACTGTAAAAAATTTCCTTGCTCTTTTAAGCATCATTTGGGAAATATTATATGCCAGGCTAATAATTCTGACTTCAACTGTATATAATAAAAAAAAAAAAACATGACAATGTGACAGAAAAGTATGTTACACTAAATGTCCCCTATCACGTATGCCTCTATGTATGTACCTAGTTTCGAAGATTTGTAACCAAAAAATATATACTTGACTTGCTGTATGGAACTGCTAAAAGCTGGTAAGATGGTGACATAATAAAGGAATGCCACTGAAAAGCAAAATAGCATTGATTAACCAGTCCTTCATGTTCTCTATTGACTTTGACTCAAAGGCGATAATAATAATAAAAACTTCCGCTTTGCAATTTCCTTATGAGAAATTATAAATAGTGCAGTCAGTTTAATTAATTAATTCCTTAACTCTTTCCCTGCCAGCACTTTTTTATGTTGCCATTCACCAACAACATTGTTTTTTATTCTGATGTAGATTACGCGTCAAAAGTTTGCAGTCATTTTTTTTTTAAGAAAAATTTTCTGTTTATCAAGACAGAATTTATAAAATGAAAAATTGTTAAATTGTAAATATTTTATAAAAATTTTAAATAACTGCTTTTTTATTGTAAATACTTTCAAATTAAATTATTACTTCAGTCATTACTGCTTTTGTTACTATTATCATTAATGATACTATTCTTAATAATAAATAAATAAATAAATAAGTTAGTTAATTAATTAATATTAGAGTGATTTCTAAAGGATCATGTGACTGAAGACTGGAGTAATGAAGCTGAAAGTTCATCATTAAAATCACTGGAATAAATGATTAAATTAAAGGATAAACTACTTTTGAACAGTTATTTTATAGTCCAATAACATTTCACAATTTTATTATTTGTACTGTATTTGTGAAGAAATAAATGCAGCCCTGGTGAGCAGGATATAATTATTTTAAAACATTGAAAAATCCTACTGATCATAAACTTTTGACTGGTAGTGTGTGTGTGTGTGTGTGTGTATACATATTTATATACACACACACACACACACACACACACACACACACACACACACACACACACACACACACACACACACACACACACACACACACACACACACACACACACACACACACATTACCAGTCAAAAGTTTGGGATCGAGTTATATATATAACACGAGTAGAGTCAGGATTTCGTAATTTATCAGGAATCGGGATTTCTTAATTAACCCCGAAAAAGCCAGAGCATTGCAAACATTCTGTGGTGTAAATACGTAACGTGAATATATGCATATATATATGCGGTACTCGGCTCAGTTGGTGATTCTGTGTGGAGTTTGCATGTTCTGCCTCGGGCTGCTCCGGTTTCCCCCACAGTCCAAAGACATGCGGTGAATTGGGTAGGCTTAATTGTCCGTAGTGTATGAGTGTGTGTGTGGATGTTTCCCAGAGATGGGTTGCGGCTGGAAGGGCATCCGCTGCGTAAAAACTTGCTGGATAAGTTGGTAGTTCATACCGCTGTGGTGACCCCGGATTAATAAAGGAACTAAGCCGACAAGAAAATGAATGAATGAATATATATGTGTGTGTGCGTGTGTGTGTGCATTTGCTTTTAAATAGAAAAAAATATAGTTCTACTTGAATCTAGATAGGTTTTATCAAAAAGACAAAATGTATAAAAAACTATAAATAAAAAAAAAAACTGAGAAAAATGTAACTTTTTCAAAGTAGTGCATTATGGATATCACAATTCTGTCATGCAAACCATTTTTGCCCAGTCTCTTTCCTATGATGGAGTCATGAACACTCATCTTAACTGGGGTGACCTCTTTTGTGACCTCTTGGAAGAATAGTTACTGCACTCTTGGGGTCGGCCAGCCACTCTTGGCAAAGCTCTCCGTGATCAATGCCCTAGCTCTGTTAGCTCAGAAGATGGGTGTCTACTTTAGCAAAGGTTTTGATATTTGCAATATTGAAGCTGAGCAACAGCATAAAACTAGTATGATGATGACAATCTCAGATGCTGCTTATGTGTTTAATTCAGTGTTATATGTGTTAAAGGTTTGAAAAGCATTTTCCATGACATTAATTGCAATATTGAAAGTGACTGCTGATTTTCTCAGTTTTTAAACTAAACAAATAAAATAAAATAGCTACCAAACATACAGTATGAACATCAATATTAGAACTGTTTGCAAAATAACAACATCAGTTAATATTCATTCATTAATTAATTCATTTTCTTTTCGGTTCAGTCCCTTTATTAATCTGGAATAACCACAGCGGAATAAACCGGCAACTTATCCAGCATGTTTTTACACAGCGGATGCCCTTCCAGCCACAAACCATCTCTGGGAAACATCCACACACACTCATTCATACACTAAAGACAATTTAGCCAACCCAATTCACCTGTACCGCATACCTTTGGACTGTGGGGGAAACCGGAGCACCCGGAGAAAACCCACGCAAACACAGGGAGAACATGCAAACTTCCCACAGAAATGCCAACTGAGCCGAGCCAAGGCTCGAACCAGTGACCCAGCGATCTTCTTGCTGTGAGGCGACAGCACTACCTTCTACGCCACTGCGTCAACCATGTCTACTTGGCTGGGAGTGCAGTGCACTTTTCTGCACTTCTGAATGGCTTTGCCTTTTTAAATGTTTCTGTGATGTCAAATCTGGTGCGGACTAACAAAATGTTGAAATTTTGATCCATTGCGTGTGGTAAGGACTATATGGAAATTAAAAGAAAAGGCTAACATGCATTTAATCGTCACTCACAGCATTGGATTCCATCATTGGGCCTATGGGTGGTATTTTACACAGTTGAGTGGTCTTTCTCTGCACAGGTTTTGATCTGTAACAGGTAAACCAACATGTTCATAGAGTACATCTTGTCAACTCAATCAATCTCAATCATTTGTTCTGACTGAATTTATGGTTTCTCATTAGTAGATAACAGGGTTCGTGTGGTTTACTTTACATTAAACTTTTTATCGTTTCAGGGTCCATTCTGCAGCCTTCTGCTTTTCTTATTGCTTCAAGATCTTCATTAAATGTATTTGTTAAAACCAGGATGTCATCTACAGGTAAAGTCAGACTTATTAGCCCCTGCTGAATTTCTTTTTTCTTTTTGAAATATTTCCCAAATGATGTTTAACCAAGCAAGGAAATTTACACATTATGTCTGATAAAATTTTTTCTTCTGGGGAAAGTCTTATTTGTTTTATTCCGGCTTGAATAAAAACAGTTTAAATTTTTTGAAAGCATTTTAAGGACAATATTATTAGCCCCATTAAGCTATATTTTTTTTTTCTTATAGTCTACAGAACAAACCATCGTTATACAATAACTTGTCTATTTACCGTAACCTGTCTAGTTAACCTAATTAAGCCTTTAGATGTCACTTTAAGCTGTATAGAAGTGTCTTAAAAAATATCTAGTCAAATATTATTTACTGTCATCATGGTAAAGATAAAACAAATCAGTTATTAAAACTATTTGTTTAGAAATGTGTTGAAAAAATCTGCTCTCTGTTAAACAGAAATTTGGGGTAAAAAAAATAAACATGGGGCTAATAATACTGGCTTCAAATGTAAGTAGGGCACACAAATTTAATCTACTTTGCCATGAAATGCCGCAGGTGGATTCATGAGACCAAATGAAATATGAATCCACTCATACAAACTCCACAGTCTACTGAACGCTGTCAAGTAGGGCTGCACAATTATTCGTTTATTCATTCATTTTCGTTTCGGCTAAGTCCCTTTATTAATCAATGGGTCGCCAGAGCAGATGAAACTGCCAAATTATCCAGAACATGTTTTATGCAGCGGATGCTCTACCAGCCGCAACCCAATACTGGGTAACACCCACACACACTAATTCACGTTTGTGCAACAATAAGCCATTTTATTTTAGTAGTCTGTAGAGCCCTTTAAGGTTGCAAGTTTTCTAATGTTTTCTTAAGTTTCAAGCGCACATCTGAATCGGTTTATTTCTGTTCCTCTCAAAATGACTCAATATGATTAGAAATTACAACGACTGACAATCTCTAAAAACAGAACAAATCACAAAGTTACATTTTTAATACTTTAGCTTGTTACCTGATAAGAAAAATGATATGAAAATATCATATGAAAAACCCAAAATAGCAACGGGAAACATTTTTGAGCACTTAATATAGTCTAATTTTGTTGAAAAAATGCTATTTTTGTAACAAATTTTAATGGGAATAATTTGAATCTTTATTTTAATGTATATTTGTTGGTCAGTTATCTACAAAATAAACTAAAAGAATAAATAAATTTTAGGTGAAGTGACATGCAGTATATATATATATATATATATATATATATATATATATATATATATATATATATATATATATATATATATATATATATTAACAAAGGAATTATGAAGTAAATTCAAGACCTATTATAACATGTAATATATAGTATTTCTGACTATTTTCTTTACAATTTAAGTTATTAATTATCGTATCGCAATACTACTTGGTAATGTGATACTTCAGTGGGTATGTGCAAACTAAAGAAAACGTACTTGTTTATCATTTTACTTTAAAACAGTGGTATCAAACTCACTTCCTGTAAGACCACACCTGAAACCAACACCTGCTTGGAAGTTTTGTCAGTAATGTCGAAGACCTTGATTGACTGGATCAGACGACCTTGATTGACTGCATCGGATGTTTATTTAAGGTTATAGCAAAAATTATTATCTGTGGCCCTCCAAAACATCTAGTTCGAGACTGATGCCATGGAAACCCATTTGCTTAATAAATGTGGATAGAAACTATTCACATACAAAATAAGAGAACAAAAGAATAAGAATATGTTTGAATGTTCTTAGTCTCAATGCACAATAACAGGTTACTGCGCACTGTGAAGTTTACCGTAATAATAGTTTGATGAATAATAGTAAAACATATCAGGTGACCAAGGATTAAAAATCATAATAAGGAAGAAGGATGTTGCACACAATGGCAAACTTTGATAAGTTTCTGGGTTATTATTAGACACATAAACATTCACATGTCAATTTTATTTCATTTTATTTTATAAAGTTGTAAAGTTTGTTCAGTTGTATTCTCTTTGCCATCATGTTACATAACATATCAGTTATATTTATCTGCTTCTACCACAAACCCTGTAATTAGTTATACAACCATCTACCACAAAAATGTCAAACCTGACTGTAAACAACAAGCTTTTATGATCACACCATTTCTAGGAAGACAACACAGCAGCTCAAGGAAAACTTTTGCTTTAAAGTTGACTCATACAGTGTCTCTCATGTACAGTTGAAGTCCGAATTATTATATCATTGTTATTGAATTATTATTATTATTATTATTATATTTCTTAAAGGATGTGATGTTTAACAGAGCATGGAAATCACAGTATGTCTGAAATTTTTTCTTCTGGAGAAAGTCTTATTTGTTTTATTTCGGCTAGAATAAATGCAGTTTTAAAATTTTTAAACACCATTTTAAGATCAAAATTATTAGCCCCTTTAAGCTATATTTTTTTTTCAATAATCTACAGAACAAACCACTGTTATACAATAACTTGCCTAATCACCCTAACCTGCCTAGTTAACCTAATTAACCTAGTTAAGCCTTTAAATGTCACTTTAAACTGTATAGAAGTGTCTTGAAAAATATCTGGTAAAATATTATTTACTGTCATCATGGCAAAGATAAAATAAATCAATTATTAGAAATTAGTTATTAAAACTATTATGTTTAGAAATGTGTTGAAAAAATCTGCTCTCTGTTAAACAGAAATTGGGGAAAAAATAAAAAGGGAGGCTAATAATTATGACTTCAACTGTATATATAATACACACATTTATATATTATTTTGTCACAATGCCAGTGTAGTAAAGTAACTAATTACAAATACTCAAGTTATTGTAATTGAGTAGTTTTTCTCAGAAATTGTATTTAAAAATGTGTACTTTTACTTTTCTTTGAGTACATTTTTAGGCAAGGCAAGGCAAGGCAAGTTTATTTATATAGCACATTTCATACGCAGTGGCAATTCAAAGTGCTTTACATAAACAAGAATACAAGAAACAAGTACAAGAAAAATAAAAACCAATATTAAAAACAGATAAAATGTGATTTAAAAGAATGAAAAAGAAGAGAAAAACATAAAAGTGCGATCTGTCAGACGTAGCACAGTGCTCATTCAGTAAAGGTACAGCTAAACAGATGTGTTTTTAGTCTTGATTTGAATGTGCCTAATGTTGAAGCATTTTTAGTGCAGCATCTGTACTTTTACTCTACTTTCTTTTAACCTGCAGGTACTACTTTATTTTTTGTAGTTCATGGAAATTAGAAAAATCAGTCTTTTAATTCCTGTCCAATCAAATCACACAGAGAAGGTAAATTGCATCATAATGAACTACTTCAAGACATGTGCACTTTACATATATTTACAACAAACTGTTTGGAAGCATTAAAGAGCCCATATTATGGGTTTTTGAAAATTCCCCTCCATGTAGTGTGTAACACAGCTCTAAGTGAAGTGAAGTATCCAGCTAAGGCTTAAATCTGTAAGAATACAGTGTTTAAAACGGTTGATTCATCTATAAAAGAGTCGACTCATAGTGCTTCAAACGAGTCGCCTTGATACCGATTCATTAGGTGTTTCGCCATGACGTACGAACCAAACCAAGTTATTCACGTGCACGCGCAAACCCGGGAGATTTCAAACCTGAGGCCCCGCCCTCTGATGCAGAAACCCAGACACACACACACACACACACCCACAAACACACGCACACAAACATGCCGGTCGATTGAAGTCACACTGCAGATGGACATTATCGATTCTCTACCCAGAGATGAAACCTCAGCATTATAACCAAGCAGTTGGAAACTTCTGGAAACTACAGGCTACAAAGAATACTTCATCTGCGTTTGTTAAAGGAAGGATCAGTAAAGAGTAACTTACTAATGGACGTCAGGATGAGTTTCTTCCTCCATTTCTCAAGTGTAAGTACGTGCGATTAAAGTTGCCTCGTTGACTCTAGCTTGCAAATGTATTTAGTTGTGATTTGTTACTTGTAACCGCGTGTACTGTATCAGGTTAACTGGCTATATTCTCTTATCGCATGCAAAGTCACGTTAAAAACGCGACGCGTGCTGTTTGTTTACGGAGCTCCGTGGTAGAGGTCTGCAAATTTCCGAATCAATCGCGGGAGCGGTCGGTAACAGGTTTAATTTGGGACGGGAGCGGGCTGTCTAGCAATATCGTGGATATTGCTATGCGAATGAGACAGAGCTTTGCCTGCCTGTGTGTCTGCTTGGCGCTTGTGTGTATGTGTTAGTGCGCGTGTATGAGAGAGAGAGAGAGAGAGAGAGAGAGAGAGAGAGAGCTCTGTCTGGCTGTCTCTGGACTGTTTAGCTGGGTGATTTTCGGTTATGTTCTCCCCCGCTCTTTAGCGGGATCGGGCGCGGCGGGCAGAAAACGGGCCGGTTCGGGCACCGGGACAAGAAATTCTAAATATAAGCGGGAGCGGTCGGGTTCAGGCTAAAACCTGGTGGGTGCGGGCGGAAGCGGGAGCGTTGTCGTCCAGAGGTGTGTGTGTGTTTGTGTGGCAGCTAAAATCCACGCCTACACTATGGAGCGCGTATGAACTGTGATTACTTTTATATTGCTGATTAGCTATTGGGCATTTCATTCTCTGACTGAAGGCAGTCGACCAATCGTGACAGACTGTCATCGGTCCAATCAGCGCAGATTAGCTTCGCGCTAAGGAGGGGTTTGGGAACAAATGAATCACTGGACGATTCATACGGGAGTCGCTGGGATAATTAGGTAAAAATAAATGCAGATTATAAGACCATGAAAGTGTTTTTTGACTTTGCATGCATATTAGACTGTTGTTGGAGACCCTTACAACCAAGATATGACCCTATTTCATGTATAATATGGGCTCTTTAAGTGTCCAAGAAGATGTTCAAAATCTTTACACGCATTGACCCAGAGACTGTTTAGATCAGGAATGCCCAAGGCTGTTTCTCAATTCCAAGAACGCAGAGAACGGACTTGTGAACTTTTGGAGACCGGTCTTGCCAGGTGTCCTCGGAAGAACGAACTCAGGAGACCACGAAGGCAGAGAACGCGTCCTTTGAGAAATGAGATGCAGCGTTCTTCCTGATGGTCACATGACCATCATGCATTTTAAATGGTAAATTATTTAAACATTAGATCATTCAAACAACCACTTATTGTTTTATCCCCTTTTCAAAATACATACTTTGCATAAAAACATTATCCATATACTCAACACAATATAAATAAAACTGATTTTAATATGAATTTCAGCAAACAAACACCCTTAATGTGTTTATTCCTTTATTAAGATGTCCATGGTAATGTTTACTTTCACCATTTCATTTAGGGAAACTCCTGAGGTAAATAATTTAAATCTCTGAACTTTAATAATAAATCTAGATAAAATGCTGCGCTTCCCACCTCCATTCGCAATGACTTCTGGGACTTCCAGAGCGAGTTCGGTGCTCAAGTCTGCATCGGTGCGTCCTCGATATCAAAAACACATCCGGTAAGTTTCACGCATCCTGTGTTCTTGCGGTCTTGAGTATTGGAACTGAACTTTGGCAGCTGATGATGACGTTACACAAGAACACGAGGATACAAGACCGCTGAAGAACACATATTGAGAAACAGCCACAGTCCTGGAGGGTCGATGTCCTGCAGATTTTAGCTCCAACTTGCCTCAACACACCTGCACGAATGTTATTAGAAAGCCTAGTATGAGATTGATTAGCTAGCTCAGGTGCATCTAATTGGGATTTGAACTAAACTTTGCAGGACACCGGCCCTACAGGACCGAGTATGGGCCGCCCTGGTTTAGATGCATGTGACTGATGGGAAGATGACAAATGTATGACCGAAATGGCCTTAAACACCCAGCAGGCACAAGATGTCAACATGCTGTCAGATTGAAATTGTACCCTAACGTCGTGGAGACGCTGCATTTTGTTTGGAAATGAAAATCGGGTTTACATCAGAACTCAATGTCAGCCCGATGTCAAAGTTCAACGTCCAACCTAAAACCAACCAAATATCAACGTCTAATGATGTTACAGCTTGACGTTGTGTCAACCTTTCCACTATGACATCTATCAGACGTTGAATTTTGGTTGCCATAACTGATGAATAAATGTCAGTATTTGACATCAATAGGATGTTGGTTTAAGATGTTGGCTTGACATTGGATTTTGGTCACTTTCTAAGAACCTAAAATCAACCAAATATCAACGTCATTTGAAGTCATTATTGGACATCAAAATAATGTTATCATTAGATGCTGGCTAGACATTGAATTTTGGTCACTTGACATCACAACCTAAATCTAAGCTAATATTAACGTCTTATGACACTGTGTGCCTGCTGGGCAATAACTAAATGCACTACAGAATGTTACGTTTAAACACTGTTAAACAACTTTTAACCGCATAATACTCACTGCTCACTACTCATGAGTACTTTTAAAAGGGCTTTTTTTTACTCCTACTTTGAGTAATATTTACAACAGGTACTTTTACTCAACTCATACTACATTTTTAGGCAAGTAATGGTACTTTAACTTAAGTATGCTTTTCAGTACTCTTTCCACCACTGCACAATGCTGAATCTATGATAAAAATACAAGCAGGATAGGTTTAATTAAGAAACCACACATTTAGCAAACAAGTTAACTTTTTAAAAATAAGTCATAAACGTAGGGTAGAAAAATTCCTGCCTGTTTTTCTTAAAATGCATTTCTTTTTAGCCTAAAGAAAGAAAGATTTTAACACCTTGAATGACAAGGACTTCTGGAATTAAACTAATCCTTTAATTTAAGGGTATCGTCACACATTTTTGATGACAAGCATACTTTGACCTGGTTAACAAGTGCTGACAATAAGGATGATATATAAACTGTCAGTTATAATTATAGGGTTCATTTCTACTGTGCTGACAAGAGCACAGGCATGCAAAACGCATACAGATATAGAATCAGCATTAATCACAGATTTAAAATGAGCATGTAAATTAAAGTGTCTAAAATTCCTGCATAAGAACAATTGAATATTGTTGAAGAAAATGGTTATTGAAAATTAGACTGTGAAAAGTGTGCAATTACACAAATGTAATTATTAACTCTAAACTCTCCTTTAATGAGACTTGTGAGCAGTGTGAAAAAACTTCTGTTTGAGAAAGTTAAAACATTTCAATATTGATCAAACATGAGTATTTAATTTTACCATGCTTTTCTTACATCTTTTTTATCTTTTACTTTGGTGTCATGGTTTGGGAATCATCTGTTAAGAATAAAAACACACTAAATCAAATAGTTAAGTGGTCCAGTAAGCTGACTGGGGTGTCACTACACTGTAAAAATTCATGGTTACCTTAAATTTTTAAGCTGAATCAAATTAACCCTTTGAGTCCAATGAACTTATATCATGTTAAACTGACTTAAAGCAGCTTGCATAACTTAGGTTAAAACATGAATAACTTTATTTAGTAAGCTACAATGACCTAAAAACATATGCTGTCAGAACTAATTGATCATAACATTTTTTACAGTGTAGTCCATCTGGAGGCTGTGTAGATGGGGCAGCTAAAGAAAATTACACGTTCAATTTTAAGTGACACTGCTCATCCCCTACAATCGCCTTCAGCTCCTTCCTATTGGTCATAGGTTTTTAGTATCAAGCTATAGAAACTAAACGATTCAAAAATAGTTTCATACTAGCAGCCATTAAACATTTAAATAAGGCATAAACTAAAGCAGAGTTATTTCTGTGACTTGTATATTTAGCATTTTATAGATTGTGTCAAACATTTATTTGGGGGATGTATTTTATGTATACACAGTTGAAATCAGAAATATTAGCCTCTCTTTTATTTCTTTTTTTCTTTTTTAGAAAAGAAAGACCCTATATTAATTTGGGGTGGCTACAGTGGAATGAACCGCCATCTTATCCTGCAAGTTTTTATGCAGCGGATGCCCTTCCAGCCACAAAAAAAAAAAAAAAAAATATATATATATATATATATAAATATATATATATATATATATATATATATATATATATATATATATATATATATATATATATATATATATATATATATATATATATATAGAATTCTTGGATTATAATATATAATAATATATATTTGTAAGAGAGTTTTGTATGTTTACGTTTTATGTCTTTATGTCCATTTGTAGTTTTTTGTGTGGCACTGTTATGAAATGAGGACTCTTGACTGCAAACCAAATCTACCTTCGGTATAAATATCAAAGTAACCTAACCCTAGTCTAACCTAACCTAACTATTTATAGAAACTGAACGAAAATTATTGTTTTGTTCAGGAAATGTCAGATGGAGGGGAAAAATCCTTATTGAGCAAACAGGAAGATCAGAAAGATTGATGTTTTGTTTTGTTTAGTTTTTTATTGCTTCTTTGTCAAGATTTATTCATTCATTTTCTTTTTGACTCAGTCCCTTTATCAGGGCTCACCACAACGGAATGAACCACTAACTTGCTAAATGCTTTATGCAGTGGATGCCCTTCTAGCTTCAACCCATCACTGGGAAACGCCCATACACTCTCATTCACACACATCCACTACAGAAAATTTAGCTTACTCAATTCACCTAGCGCATGTTTTTTTGGACTGTGGGGGAAACCGGAGCACCCGGAAGAAACCCACACGAACACGGGAGAACATCCAAACTCCACCCAGAAATGCCAACTGACCCACCGAGGCTCAAACCAACAACAACAACATTCTTGCTGTGAGGAGATTGTGCTACCCACTGTGCCACCTTGACGCCCTCTTTCTCAAGATTAAAAATTATTTTCATATTTTAATATTTTCTTCTTAATTTCTGTTTTCAAAGAATTTGTTTCAGAGAGCTGTGATCAAGACCATTTTGCTTAATACAAATGCACCATTAAAACTCTAAGATTGAACTACATATTCTTTATCCAAGCCATAATAGTAATAGTAATAATTAAATATAATTTAAATATATGGGTGACATGTGGCTCAGTGGTTAGCACTGTCGCCTCACAGACAAGAAGTTCACTGGTTCGAGTTCCGGCTGGGTCAATTGGCATTTCTGTGTGGAGTTTGAATGTTCTCCCTGTGTTCACATGGATTTCCTCTGAGTGCTCCAGTTTTCCCCGAAGTCCAAAGACATGCAGTAGAGGTGTATTGAATAAACTAAATTGGCTTTAGTGTATATGTGTGTATGGATGTTTTCAAGTACAGGGTTGCAGCTGGAAGGGCATATGCTGTGTAAAACACATGCTGGATAATTTGGCTGTTCATTCCACTGTGGCGACCCCTGATGAATGAATGAATTTAATTATATCTCATTACATTAAAATATATACAGTTGAAGTCAGAATTATTAGCTCCCTGAATTATTCACTCCCCTGTTTAGTTGTCACCCCAATTTCTGTTTAACAGAGAGATTTTGTCAACACATTTCTAAACATAATAGTTGTAATAACTCATCTCTAATAACTGATTTATTTTATCTTTGCCATGATAACAGTAAATAATATTTGACTAGATATTTTGAAGACACTTCTATACAGCTGAAAGCGACATTTAAAGGCTTAACTAGGTTAATTAGGGTAACTGGGCAGATTAGGGTAATTAGGCAAGTTGTTGTATAATGATGGTTTGTTATATAGACCATCAAAACAATCGAAACAATTAGCTTAAAGGGTCACCTTTAAATGTAAAAATAATAATAAAACTGCTTTTAGTCTAGTCAAATAAAACAAAAAAGACTTTCTCCAGAAGAAAAAATATAATCAGACATGCTGTGAAAATTTCCTTTCTCTTTTAAACATAATTTGGAAAATATTTAAAAAAGAAAAAAAAATCAATGGGGGGCTAATAATTCTGACATCAAATGTATGTACGTTGGTATTAGATTATTTGCTGCTTTACAGTCACAGATTTGGAACTAAATGTTGGATTACTTCATAAACTGCACTATATGACTAACCCAATAGCTTTTTATTCTTAGTTGTAGGGGCAGGGAAATGTATTTTAATTTGTTATGAAAGAAGGCTTCTATTGTAATAGGCAGTATAAATAACTCCAGGAAACCATTCTTCCTTTTTGGTAAGCTATCTATTACAAAAGTTTCCAGAGTAAACAATGCTTTTTAAGAGTCTTATCTGTGGAAATCTCACAGTATCAGGCAGATCTGTGTTGCAGCCTTTTCCTCAAAGTTTACAGAGCATTTCAAGTAAACTGTCAACGTAAGTGAGCAGACATAATGCTCAACCACACGTGAAATCAGGAAGTTAAATCTTACTTAAATCACACTTAAAGCACACATAATTCTGTTTTCATATTAAACTATTTAAATAAATGAATAAACAAACAAACAAACGAACAAATAAATAAATGCAAGAAGAAGATTTGATAACCTCTCTGATGGATGATCTCACATAATAGTTCCAAGTAGTATTACACTTTTTTTTTTACCTTGGTTATTCTTGATGAGATAAAAAAAAAAAAAAAAAAACATTTCAAACAAGCTTTTGTGTTTTGTATTTTTATAAAGGTGCAACACATAATAATGTATTTTTGTATTAAATGTTTGAGTTCAGCAATAATAAAAAATATTTCACTGAATGAAAGAATTTTTATTTTTTAACCTTCATGTATTTCATGAGTATGTATTACACTGTAATTATTATCATAGCTAAACAAAGCTAATGTTTTGTTGAGGAAATGTCAGACAAAAAAATAATTGAGCAATCATGGAAACACTGTTTTTTATTTGATTTAGTTTCGTTTTTCATTATGCGCCTTTGTCAAGATCCAAAAAATATTGGTCACTTTATTTTGATGGTCCGTTTGTTGAATCTAAGTTACATTGCATCTACATGTCAACTAATTCTCATTAGACTATAGACTGTTAGGTTGGGGTTAGGGTTAGTGTAAGTTGACATGTAACTGCAAAGTTTCTTATAGTCCGTTAAATGTCTGTTGAAGGAGCAGCATCAACAGATATTAAGCAGAGAGTCTATTAATACTCAAATGGATCATCAAAATAAAGTGTTACCTAATTAATTTAATATTTTAACATTATTATGTCTATAATATAGTATAGACTTTGATTTTATCATTTTAAATTCTGTTCTCGAGAAATTGGCTTCAGAGATCTGAGATCAAGACTATTTTACAAGCTTTGTATCTTGTTTAAATCTCTTTAGGTGGAATATAACATAAGAATTTCTGCCTCATAATGTATCATTATCTGATTAAATGAGTTTAATAATTATAAAATTAAGCAATTATAAAAATTATGTATTGAATCAAAACATTTAATTTTATTCAAGTTGTATTTTATAACATTGTTGATAAAACTCAATTGTATTTCATTGTGTGCACTGATTTTATTAGTTGGCCTTAAACAAATTAATTGGATGGAAAAAGCTGCCTCAGAAAGATGTTGTGATTAAACATATTTAAATAGTCTTGCTTTTTTGCTATAGCTATTTTGATATGAATAAGGTGACATTCATCAACAATGTGTTCAAAAACATTTACCAGAACATAGACTATAAAGGAATTTAATAAGCAAGAAAAGGATTGTTTCACCTGTTGAGATCCTATAAAACATTCCCAACAGAAATCAATTATACACAAAAAGAAAAATGTTGGCAAACTTTTAGCATAACATTCTAGTTTAAGTTACATAACACCAAACCAATAAATATTTACTTGACAAGGAGTAATTAGCATATGTTACGTAACTTGATGGATTTTAAAATGTTGAATTGTTTCAGTGCTTTAGTTAAAAAACTAACAACAACATAAAAACTTTGTTTACTATCATGCATGGAAATCTATAGGACGTCAGCGGTGAGATGCATTGTTTACCGTCACCTGAGTCTATCAAATGGCATTGTTTACATCTTTTCACCGTGAAGAAACTTCATCTGAAATTTGTAAGTGTAAAATGCCATTCACACATTTGCTTACCATCCATCAAACCAATGGAATGGACATGTGCATTCAAAAAATATTTCTCTCATTGTGCGGGCAAATCTGCAGCTATGGAGGAAGGGTTGAGACCGCAGATAAACATGTAACAACAAGGAAGCATCCAGATCTGTGCCAGTAGGTAGCAGCCGACTGTTATCTAATAGGTCATTTCAAAAAACTAAACGAAAGTAGGAAACTGATGACAAATGAATCTTGCAACACATTACATAACTTGTTGACTTCATTTTAATGGTTCACTAGGCACTGTTTATATTCAAAGTAAGTCTGCCGTCATACATGTCAACTAATTTGAATGTAAGTAACTTTACAAGTATCAGATTTCTATACTAACCAAACTATTATTCTCTACTTATACTTTATTTATCTACTAATACTCATACTAATACTTACTTTGCTTATATAGTCAATAAATCAAGCATAATCATATTCACATCATTATGTTAAGGGAATAGTTTGCCCAAAAAAGAAAATTTTGTCATAATTTATTCACCCTTAAGTGGTTCTGAACCAATTTTATTTATTTATTTATTTATTTATTTATTTATTTATTTATTTATTTATTTATTTATTTTCAAAAATCATCACAAACAAAAATATTTTAAAGAATTTTGGAAAGTGGTAGTCGCTGGCATCCAAAAGATGGTGAAAAAAAAATATTCACAGATTATTCCTTAGATTTACACAATTTTCATACGTTAAGTGGTTGTAAACAATTTATTTGGGATGACTTTAAACAAACAAATTAGGTTGAACATTATTAAACTTAATTTGTTTGTTTAAATTCAACACAAATAAATTGTTTGCAACAGTTCAGCAAGCAACACTTTTTTCAGAGTAGTACTATGGAAGTAGTTTGCAATATCTTAAAACAATCTTATAAAATATATAAAGAGAGAGAGAAAGTAAAAAATAAATACATGACGGAATATTCATATTTAGTTGAAGTATCCTCTAATTTAATTTTATGTTTAACCTCTTTTAATGTTAAATTTGTTTCTTTTTCAGTAAAAGGTTTCAGATGATATAATACCCATATCCTCTAATATCCCCATAGTCTTCTATTTGTGGGATTTTAAAACAAAACCCCCCCACAAAAACAGAACTATTTATAATACTAAGGAAAAAGGAAAAAGATTTTTGATTAAAAGATTATGGTTTCAATTAAGGAAGTTTGTAATCTCATTCGGTCCTACCCTTTTCAGCATCAAGGAATGCAGTTACAGGTGCCTTTAGTATGTAGAGTTTCCATTACAGCTCACACCCTGCAATCGCTGATCCGCCCTTTGTGGCATCTTCAACTGGTCTATATATTGGGATGTTGAAAGAGGGGACCTGTATGTAGACCAGATAACCACTGCTCTGCTGCTACTGAGAAAGAAACCTTACACTTCGAAAAGGTAAGTCACTTTTATATTGTTCTATGCTTTCTTATTAAACTCACTTTAACCATGTCTGTCATCAAATTAACCATAATATTTGTTGACTAGTTAAGCCAACACTGTTACTTTATACATCTGATACATTATAATACATTTCAGGCTTTGCAAAATATTTTTAGCAAGATGGGAAGACAAGCACAAACCACTATCATTGAAAATGAGAAACAGACTGTGCAATCAAAGGTACTAATGCATCTAATTATTTCCAAATGATTTATAGTGTTCTTCAGTTTGACTGACACACATTTTTCATTGTAGCGGCCAGTCGATCGACCAATTCGATGTCCATTCGCTGTTCAGTTACGCAACTACAAGGATGGCTCGACCCACCAGGACTCACTTCATCACAAAGCGGCTAAGGTACTTTTAAACTGTAATTATAATAATGACATGTTTACAGTAATGATA
This sequence comes from Danio rerio, assembly GCF_052040795.2. Classification (NCBI taxonomy): domain Eukaryota; kingdom Metazoa; phylum Chordata; class Actinopteri; order Cypriniformes; family Danionidae; genus Danio; species Danio rerio. The sequence goes on from NC_141025.1 coordinate 45,480,037, forward strand.
TTGTACATTCTTAAAAATTAAGTGATGCCGTAGAAAGTTTTTTTATTTTCTTAATAATCTTATTGTCAACGGTTCGTAAAGAAGCCACCTTTTTTTAAAGTAGTGTAACCTTTCAAATATCTAAAGAAATTTTCTTTTGACTGTAAAGAAACTTAAGCAGTTAAAGAAACTGTAAGAATTGATAGGTTACATGTTTTTTTAGGGTCCTCAAACATTAATGTAATTCAATTAAAGAGTGTATACATGATGTTAGTTGTAAATAAATCTTTAAATTGTTTCCCCAGAATACGCCCTGCAATTCAAAAACTTGTGAGGGCTCCATTATGAATCCCAAACCTCTGATCCGCGGCCCATCCAAAATCACACCTTCCCCAGATGACATGCTCAGCCAGGCAGAGGATTTCATCGACCAGTACTACAAGTCGCTCAAAATGTAAAAGCTGTTTACATAAATAAAGATGATTTCTTTTAGTGGAATTTTGTCATGCAATAGCCTGTATGCATGTATGCATATGTCATTAATTACTCACCCTCATGTCGTTAAAACACAAGTTAAGATATTTTGAATGAAACCCGAGAGCTCTCTGTGACTCGGCAGCAAGGGTCCAAAGATGTCCAAGTATGATCAGAGCGTTTGATCGAATTTATAAAACTACGTGAATACTGGAATATGCATGTCATGCTGCTGACATTTATTGATGATGTATAAACTGGGTGCACCTTGTTTTCAAGCCTGTCGCAGCACAGTATTCTTCATAGAAATTACTGAAGATTTTCACAGAGAATGGCATGCATTTTTTTTGCCCAGCTTTATTTAAACCACACAGGTGTCCGCAAGCTGTAGCTACTGATGCTGAGAAAAAAATAATTAAATTAAATCTGTATTTTTTTTTTTTGTTTATTTGCACATAAATGTTGTTTTATAGCTTCATAAATTATGCTTGAGCTTGTTTGAAGATGAACACGAGGGTGAGTAATTAATGACAAAATCTTCATTTTTGTGTGAACTATCCCTTTAAAAATAGCCTTTGGCACATATGATAACATAAATCAAATGTGGGTGGAGAATAGTTTATTTTTTATAGTTTCCCTATGCAAGAGAAGTGAGGATTCAGCAACTCGAACGAGAAAAACAGCTTTACTTTTATCAATGACAAGAAAATGAAATAAAACATTACTGTTCTGTCGACTTGATAAACACGATGGGAGTGTGAAAGTCGATTTACCTTGCTAAATTAAAAGGTCATTCTTACCTTTTTACGCAGCCCGGGCTCGACGGAGCAGCAAGCGCGGATTGACAGGATCGCGCTGGAGATCACTCTGACCGGGACCTACTCTCTCACCACCGAGGAACTCGCTTTTGGGGCCAAACAGGCGTGGAGAAATGCGCCAAGATGCATTGGCAGGATCCAGTGGTCCAATTTACAGGTTAGAGATTTTTTTTAATGTCGCTTTTTGCAAGCATAGCTCTCGTGAGTTTATAAACACGTAACAAGTCTTATCTTTTGCAGCTTTTCGATGCCCGTGATTGTAAAACCGCTGAGGACATGTTTAATGCCTTGTGCACTCATCTAAAGTATGCCACCAACGGAGGAAACTTGAGGTGAGGGGATTTTTTATTTAACCCCGTAAAACCTAAAATATCAAAAATAGGCAGAAACTAGACCTGAGATGTTTATTAAACCATTTAGCGAAATAAATATAAAAAAAAATCATAAACATTTTTTCATGATATTTATTTTGTATTACATTTGATACATCAGGCGTTTGTGCAACTTTTTGTTCATAACAATGTAAATTTTAATTACAAAAAAATAAAAATAAATTGCCCTTAACATTTGGTCAACAGAGAACATTTCAGACAGTTTTTATCTTTGTTTTTTTTACATTAAATACTTTAAAGACTTGTATTATTTCACTTAGTGGTATGCGTAATTGCAGTTTCAGTCCTTGTACAGGCAAAGATTCACTTTACACTTACAGAGTACACAGAGGTTTGAAGTGATTGCTGGAGCAGTGCTTTTATCTTCTGTCTGTTTCTCCAGTTTCATGCTTTCTAACATCAAAAGGCACACTGCAACTTGACCTTTTATAATGTACAATCATTGTGAAATAACCAAAATGCATTTCAGTAATTTAAGTTACTAATTACATTAATTAAATTTTCCAAATACGGTATTTGTATTGTAGTAGGTAAGATATGAATTACATTACAAAAATTTGACGTGATTGTTCAGGAATAAAGCACCCTTTATACCAGTTGTATCAAATTAGATACATGCATTTTCAACACAATTTATTTGTAACATAGAGAATTAATTATTAAGTATGCATTGTTTTAGTCAAGAAAACCTTTATTTAATAAAATTAGTAACAATAAAAATTGCATTCTTACTAAAAACAACTTGAAATTAGCAAATATTTTCCAGCTAAAAAGCATGCAAGTAATTCAATGAGAGCAATGATTCTTTTTTTTTTTAATTGTAAAACTGGCTATGATACACCCGATAATGCTTTGAAGTTAATAATTTTTCTTGGGAAGTTTCACATACACAAGGCAAAAATAATGTCTTTTACTCCCTCCTTTAATTTTTTCTGTAAAGATTTAAAATATTTTATAATTCTTTGACCTCAATCACAAGAAGGCTATAAAAATCTAAAAGAAGAAAAAGAAGAAGGCTAAAAAAATCTGTACAATCTAATAATTTAAATATGATGGATCCCCCTAAAGTAGCATTTTTTATTTAATGTATGTTCTGCATCACCAAGTTTTGTATGACTGTTACATTTGTTATCATATAATCATGTATGCTTGTCAGTTAAATGCTTCAATGATGATTTAAAAAAAAAAAAATCAATGAAAACAGCCATTTTTAAAAGGTAAAAAAAGCCCTTACACTGCCTGCACTGTCATGAAAATCCACAAGAGGGCAAAAAATGAACAAATTGATTTTACGTCTTAGGAAGTTGTGTATCAAATATGGTATGTGCGGCTTTACAGGGTTAATTACCAATAGACTGTCGTTAGCATCCGTTCTGTAGCAATTATGTTGGTGTGTATTCCATTATGGCAGAAAACTTAAAATATATCAACGCCTGGGCTATATATATATATACATATATTATAACTTTTAAATGAATAAACCACATGTAAGGATTAAAATGTTCTTGAATCGCCTTATGGAAAAATGTTAAATATTAACCTAAAGGAAAAATAAATCTTAATGTGTTAAAGAAGAAACCTCACATTTTACTGTCTGTATGGCATTCAATTTACAGTTATTATATTAAAATGAAAATATTAAATACCAGTGTCTTTTTAAATTTTCCATTTTCGAAAAATATGGGTAAAATAGATTTCTATCTTTGTTTCTTGTAAACAGCACATCCTGCCATTTCTGACTTGTACTTATTAATATATATAAAATTATAAAACACGGCTACACTGAATGCACTGATTGCAATTTTAGTGGTTGTTCTATTCTCTGTAGATCATGCTAAAATTGTATGGTTTTGGTTTAGACTGAGAGTCTCTTGTTGTTCTTCTGGTTTTGGCAGGTCTGCCATCACCGTGTTCCCTCAGAGAACAGATGAAGGGCATGATTTCCGTGTTTGGAACGGTCAGCTGATAAAGTATGCTGGCTATCAGATGGATGATGGTAGTGTGATCGGCGACCCAGCGGGTGTAGACTTTACACAGGTAAGCAAAATATATGGCCGCTTGTTTAGTTGAGCTCTTACCTTTTAATACATTTTGCCAACTATTTACATCTCTTATGAAATCCTGTTAAATTTTGCACATTGTTTTTATAGGTGTGTATTCAGCTTGGGTGGAAACCAAAGTACGGTCGCTTTGATGTGCTTCCACTAGTCCTGCAGGCGAATGGAGAAGACCCTGAAGTTTTTGAAATTCCTCCTGAACTGATCTTGGAGGTCCCCATTGAACATCCAGAGTAAGTGTTTAAGTTCTTTCTAGGAAAAGGAGAGAAACTGATTTTTTAGGACATCAAACATATCATAATAAAGGGACAGTTATCCAAAAAAAAAAAACACATAACAAAGAAAAGTCTGTTGTCATTTACTCAACTTGTTCCAAACCTATTTGAGTATCTCTTTTCTGTTGAACACAGTAGATGATGTTTTGAAGAATGTTTGAAATTGGTTCTATATTATTATTTTTTTCCTATTTTGGAACCAACATTCTTCAGAACATCATGTTTCATTTGGGGTCAATTATGAATTCTGATATGTTATAACTCCAGCAATTCAGAAAACCAATCAAATAGTATTTTCTTCTTCATTTGTGCAGGTATGAATGGTTCAAAGATCTAGACCTGAAGTGGTACGCGATTCCTGCAGTGGCCAACATGCTCATGGAAGTTGGTGGTCTGGAATTCACAGCATGTCCTTTCAACGGCTGGTACATGGGCACAGAAATTGGAGTTCGGGACTTCTGTGACAGTCAACGCTACAACATTTTGGAGGTAAAGTGGCCTTACTCTCTCACGGCAGTAGCTTGTCTTAGCTATTTTTGATACTGATGTTTTGTATTTACCGCTTTATGTCCTGTAGCGCGTTGGCCAGTTAATGGGCTTAGAAACACGCAAGCTCTCATCACTGTGGAAAGACCAGGCACTTGTGGCTATCAATGTTGCCGTCATTCACAGCTATCAGGTAAAGCTTTCCTTCACCTTTGTTTTATGAAATCAATATTATTCATGTCATTTTACAAGGCCAGTGTACTATTTATTGTCTATAATATTATCAAAATTGTTAACAATGTGCAAGATGACAGCATTTATTGCGCATTATGCAAATTATTATCTTTTTTTTTTAAATCTTAGTTTGGGTTTTGTTTTTTTACATCGATAAGATTTAATTTAACATATGATATCAACAGGTAACCGTGATCTCAAGTGTGTCTTTACAGAACTGCAATTAATATAGAGTGAGTTAAATAAACACGTTTTTTTTTTTTTTTTTTTTTTTTTTTTGCCATCTTGCAAACGAAAATACTTTTAAACAAAGCCAGTTTGATTTTTCTTTTCTGGATGGAAGATTTTGAACAAATAATTTGATATAATGATTAATTTGCTTCCTTTCTAAATAAACTAAACAACTCATTCAGTAAACAATGTAGTGAACTACTCATTAAACCAGCCATCTACTGGCAGCTTTATTTAAATAAAATTTTTTTTTTTTAAATCTATGACAGCTATAAACCAGCCAAGGTACCACACTCTAAATCAGGGGTGCTCAAACTCGGGTAATTAAACTCTCCAATTAAACATCTGAACCAGCTAATCAAGCTTTTTCTATCTATACTAAAACTTCCAGGCAATTGTGTTAAAGGAAGTTAGAGCTAAACTATGCAGGACATTGACCCTCCAGGACTGAGTTTAGACACCCCTGCTTTAAATAAAACTGAGTTCTTTTAACTTAAATTTGGGTAGAAATTAAATCTGTTGGGTTCATCCATATTTAACCAAATGTGGGGTTAAAACCACACTCAGCAAAATATGGGGGTTTTTTTTCAGGAAAAAAATACCCAAAATATTGATACACCCTTCCTGTCAATATCACACACCCCTATTTAGCCACTCTGAAATTCAAGCCAAGATAAAGGCATTTAAAAATGTGTTGATATGTCTTCATGTTGATATATTTCTATGCAGAAAAATAAGGTCACCATCACAGATCACCATTCCGCAAGCGAGTCCTTCATGCAGCATTTGGAGACGGAGGTTCGTTTGCGTGGAGGCTGCCCAGCGGATTGGGTCTGGCTGGTGCCACCGATGTCTGGTTCCCTGACCCCCGTCTATCATCAGGAGTTGCTCAATTACATCCTGTCCCCATTCTTCTATTACCAGGTATCATATAAATAAAAATCAGACGTGAAAATCAGATGCAAAAAATGTAAGCGATAAGACGTCCCTGTCCATGTACTAAAGTGTGATATGTTTGTGTTTCTTAAGACTGATCCATGGCTAACACACAAGTGGAAAGATGAGAAGAAAGGACTTCGGAGATGCAAGGTCAGCTTCAAAGGACTGATCAGGTAATGGCAGACCAGCAACTTCTAAACAATAAAACACACTTTATCACTGACCAATTTGCATGTCTATAATAATAAAAAAACATCTTTTTTGTCTTCTTTGTAGAGCTGTATTTTTCTCTCAAACACTCATCAAAGCTGTCCTGGCCAAGAGAGTGCGCTGTACTGTTCTCTATGCCACAGAAACAGGGAAGTCACTGAGCTTTGCCAAAAAACTGAACACCATGCTCAACCGGGCCTTTGACTCCAGGGTGAGAATGCTGTCTTTGGAGAAATTGCTTTCAGTGTAGTCTTATAGCAAAGCAGTATATGAAGAATAACAACAAAAAGTTGTGATTTAAAGTTGATTCATTCTTTTTTTCTGGTACAGCTGGTATGCATGGAGGAATATGACTTCAGTGAACTTGAGACAGAGACCCTTCTGATGGTGGTCACCAGTACCTTTGGCAATGGAGAAAGTCCAGGAAATGGAGTGGTATGAGTGCAATTTTGCTAACTATATTTTTTATTGTTGTTATTATTATTATTATTAACATTGAAATGTAATAAAAATTATTTCAAAGTTTTGTGGTTGGTACATTTCTACTGTAGTTAATCAAGGCTGAAAGAAATTTGCAATAATCTAAAATAATTCATATTGCAAATTGAACAACTGTTTTTATTGATACATATTTAAAAGAATATTTTATTCATGTGATCCAAAGCTCAATTTTCAGCATCATTATAAATTATTTTATATAATAAGAAAAAAAAAGATTGAAAATAGATTTTTTTCAGGATTCTTTGATGAATTGAATTTTCAAAACAGTATCGATAATTTAAATTAGAAATGACAATTTCCTAATGTCACTTTTAGCAATTTTAGTGTACTTGTTAAATATAGGCCTTTTTTTAATCATATTGACCCAAACCTTTTTAACAGTCCTGTATCATAAGCATAATTAGTATAATTTCTACACACTTTTCAGAGGTATTAATATATCTGTTTAACTAATGTATGTATTTTTTATTCTTCAGACCTTCAGGAAGCAGCTTTTTAGCTTGCAAAAAGTGAAAAACACCATCAGGTCAGTTTTCTAGCACTGAACATTTTTATATGCTCCAGTGAGCAAAATCGCTGACTTCCTCTTCTCACCACAGGTACGGTGTCTTTGGCCTGGGTTCACGTGTATACCCACAGTTCTGTGCCTTTGCCCATGCTGTGGATGACAAGCTTGCGGAGCTGGGGGCCAAACGTATGACAGCCACAGGCGAGGGTGATGAACTAAACGGGCAGGACGAGGCTTTTTCTGCCTGGGCTTGCACTGCTTTTAAGGTTGGTGGAGGTTTTCAAAAGGAAAACAAATGAATATAAATCATTTGCTGAAGCAAAGAATGAACAAATGATGCATCTGTTTTAAATTGAAGGATGCTTGTGAGGAGTTTAACATTAAAAAGCAGCTGAAAGCTGTGGAGGAGCAGACGGAAGGCTGGGACCCTCAGAGATACAGAGTCCAGCAGGACAGTTGCACTCTGGATCCCATTACAGGTACACCTTTGCCTTTACTTAAAGGCAGGGTAAGTGATTTAGCACAAAAATATTTTTGTTATGCTGGTTGAAAGGCTCCTAACATATTTATTGTTCATTAATTTAAGTGATGTAAAAGTATTTATATGTCTATATATAAATACATGTAATTATTAGCCTCTCTAAAATCACATACCCTACCTTTAACAAAAAATAAGTAGTTTTTTTTTTTCATAAAGTTTTAGCTAAACTCCATTATTTTTTTTCTGTTTGTCCAGCACTGTCTGCTCTTCACTCTAAAACCGTGTTTCCTATGACTCTGAAGAGAAGACAGAAACTGCAAAGTGCTCAGTCAAGGTTTGATTCTACAACTTCACTTGTTTTTGACAGCTAATATAAATACTGATGTTTTTGATAATGCTGTTTTAGTTTTTTTCAATGTATGTATTTTTATTCTTCAGTCGTTCTACTATCCTGGTGGAGCTGAAGACCGATGGAAACACAGATGCCTTGAAGTTTGCCCCAGGAGATCATGTGGGGATTTTTCCAGAGAATTCTTCGGAATTGGTGCATGGTATCGTGAAGCATCTCCCAGATGCCACTCCTGATAACCAGAGCCTTCATCTGGAGACCCTCTCTGAGTCCAGCCATGGTACAAATCTCTAATGGTGGCAGTTATCATAAACTATAGGAGGGCCCAATTTATATATAAATGAAAACATATAGTTCACCCAAAATTGTAAATTTCCTCGTCATTTACTCACACTCAGGTGGTTTTAAACTTTTATCAATTTCCTTCTTCTTCTGAACACAAAACAAGATATTCTCAAACATGTTGGACATTTACATCCAAAGTGGGAACAAAAAAACACTATGGAAGTCAATGGCTGTTGTTTTCCCAATATTTGTCAGTGCATCTTCTTGATGGCAGAGTTTATTTTTTATTTTTGGGTGAACTATCCTTTAAAGAAAAAAATTCAGTTGGGTTCTTAATTCAAATTTATTTATTATGCTTCTTTCATTTGGTGTTTTTCAGAGGGAAAGAGATGGCAGACAGACGAACGTCTCCCTGCTTGCACGCTCGTCCAGGCTCTAACATACTTCCTGGATGTCACGACTCCACCTTCACAAAGCCTGCTGCGCAAACTCTCTACAGTGGCGGATCAGGAAGAGGATCGCAAACGTCTTGAAGCGCTCGCATCGGTATTTACCAATACACCATTTCTACACGTTAACCATTAAAAAATAAGATCTTGTTTTGTCCTAAATGACCAGTGAATACATTTACAGCTTTCCTTCATTTTTCCATAGGACTTCCAGGAATATTCCACATGGAAGGATTTCTACAGGCCCACCTTCTTGGAGGTTCTTGAAGAATTTCCCTCTCTGAAAGTCCCTTCCGCCTTCATCCTGAGTCAGATTCCTCTGCTGAAGCCCCGTCTGTACTCCGTCAGCTCCTCGCTGGATCATCATCCCAATGAACTACACCTAACAATCTCTGTGGTGGAGTACCAGACCCAGGGTAAGACACAAAAACAAAACACTGGAGAATAGTCCAAATGATTTTACCAGACGTGAAGATAACTTTCTGTATTATTGTAGGTGGAGCAGGCCCAATGCATTTCGGCACTTGCAGCACGTGGTTCAACACCATCAAAAGAGGACACACAGTTCCCTGCTTTGTTCACCGGTATGAAGATCTCATTTACACACTTCACTCTTAATTGAATGGGTTAGTTCTTCCAAAAATGACAAATCTGTTATCAATGACGCACCCCCATGTCGTTTCAAACTCATGAGACCTTCATTTGTCTTCAGAACACATATTAAGATATTTTAGATGAAATCAGAGAGCTCTCTAATCCTTCATAAACAGCATAGTTTTTCCATATGTCCAGAAAAGGAACGGAAAACATTGTCAAAACTTCAGTAGTTATAATCATAGGAAGCTCCAAGAATACTTTTGTGCAGAAAAAAACAAAAAACAAAACTGTAAATACAAGTCTGTCAACCAATGTAACGTCTTAACAAATCTACATCCTGATCTGAAACATCAGCAAACAAAGTCATTTTTACAGTTTTATTGGCACACAAGTGTTCTCGAAGCTATTTATGATTATAGTTGAATCACTGAAGTCACATGGGAGGTTTTGACAATATTCACTTTTTCTGGACATCTTGGGACTACTACCATTTCTGTCTATGGAGGATGAGGGAGTTCTCTGATTTAATCTAAAATACCTTAATATATGATTTAAAGATGAATAAAAAGGTTTCAGGGGATGGGACTGGCATGAGGGTGAATAAATGATAACAGATTTACATTTTTTTGGATGAACTAACCCTTTAAAGGTATTATTAATTAAAGCATTTTAGTATTCAGTATCCTAATAGCTAGAATTAATGCTAATTTAGGTGTGGCTTGTTTACTGTTCATTATTTCAGCTCGGGGGGTTTCCATCTCCCAGAAGACCCCAGCACTCCTGTTCTCCTGATCGGGGCTGGCAGTGGAATTGCTCCTTTCCGCAGTTTCTGGCAGCAGCGCACTCAGGATGTGAAAAAGACAGGTAAACTGTGTGAGCTTCTAATGTAAGGTCATAAAGTTTAAATACAAAAGCTTCTCATGATGAATTTTATCTTGATTGGCCAGTTCACCAAAATAACAAAAATTTGCCATCTTTGGTGATTCATAAAATACAAGTAATTGGCTACCAGCACCCACAGGCTGTCAGTTGAAGATGGTAATTTGATAGTGTTTAGTGTCTTACATAATATGATCCAATTGTTTCCTTCTAACTACACATATTTTAATTTTGTTTTGCCAATATACAGTATGTTTCTTATATATACACTTCTTATAGAGACAGTTTACCCAAAAATGAACATTTTTAAAAATCTCCCACAAGTGGTCTCTACCCTTTTTGAGTTTCTTTATTCTGTTGGATACTAAAAGAAGATATTTTGAAGTGAGCTGACAACAATTGAATCTGTAACAATTGACTTCCATAAAAAAATAAAAAATAAAAAATACAATGCAAGTCAATGGTTGCAGATTGTCAGCTTTCTTCTTTTGTGTTCAACAGAAAAGAGAAACAGGTTTAGAATAAGTAAAGGGTAAATGATGATAGAATTTTCATATTTGGGAGAACTAACCCTTTAAATCTCAAAGGTTGCTAGTCTTTAACTTGTTTTATGAATAATTAACAACTAAATTTGGTTGCCTCAATTTTTGTTTAATCTAAAATAAAATAAAAAACAGTCACTTTCTCATAAACACAAAGCAGCAACTGTTTTAGCCTTATAAGGATTAAATTATTTTACAATAAATGCTTCTTGAGAAGCAAATGCATACTTTTGCAAGGATTTCTGTAAACTGGAGTTGTGCTCAAATCTTAGCTTTACTGTCACAATAATATATTTTATTTTAAAGGTCCCATGAAATTAAATACATTTTTAGATGATAGTTTCAGTATGTTAGTTTTTGTTTTAAATATTTTACTTAGGCTTTATTCTATTTTTTAAATACAAAAACACAAAGGAAATCCACTGGTATAAACATAGCAACCCCAGCAATAAATCAGAAAATACAAATAAATAAATAAAAAGTGAATAAATAAACAAATGGGGGTATTTACCATTCAAAGCAATCATAAAGTTTAATTGTAATTATCAGAGTAGGATCAATTGTTCCAATAAATCGTTGGCATAGCACTAATCAGTTTTGAAGAAATCTTGGAAAGGTTGCCTAACAGTTCGAAATTGTTGTTGAGATTTTGGTTCCAAGGAGTGTGTCCTCTCAAGCTGAATACAATTCACCCATCCACTCTTTGAAACATGGAGGATCATAAGTTTTCCAATTTAAAAGAACCTTTTTTTTTTTTTTTTTTGCAAGAGTTAGGCCCATCAAACGAGACTGTAAAAGAGTGTAATGTCTCAGAATATCCAAGAATTGCAAGGCGATTGTCTGGCTTAACCTTCTTTTCATAAACCTTTTTAAAAAGTCTGTTTTAAAGATATCTATAAACTAATGTGCTACAAAACAGTGACAAAATATGTGTTTAGAAAATATAAACATCAACAGCTTACTTCCATTTAAATGTATCAAAATTTTCTTCCTTGTCATCTCATATTTCAGTTTCTCATCAAATCTTGACCAATCAGATGCTCTTTCGTATCTGATATGCCCCGCCCCCTTCAAGACAATTCTCATTTGTTTTTTATTTGATGCGCTTGAACTCAGCCACACTCACTGGCAGACCTGTGACAAAAACAAAACCCCATTGGCTGCATTTTAAATAAAAGGAGCACACATTCATCTCAGTTTTTCAGTTGAGATTGTCAAACATCAAACAAAAAATTTTACATTTCAAAGCCCTTCAAATTAGAGTTAACTTAAATAGATTTCAGAGCTAACAATATTCCACAGAAGTACCATTTGTACTGCATGAGTGCCAGATATCTTACAAACTCCAAACTTGAAACAATACTGATTCATACCTAATGTCTAATTTCTATTTTAAGTCCAGGTTTTGACCTAAACTCTCATCTTTTCATTTTTAGGTCAGCAAATTAGCCCCATGACCCTACTGTTTGGCTGTCGCGATTCAGAAACAGACCACCTGTACAAAGTAGAAACCCTGAAGTTGAGACTTAATGGTATTCTGGGAAACGTCAATACAGCTTATTCACGCCAGCCTGGGAAACCCAAGGTACGTCTGTTCATTTCTGTCATACACTCAAAACAACATACACTTAGGGTTTACTATATCAAAATTCAGCAAGATCCAGTGTGTGTCTGTTCTGTCACTAACCTTGTGCTTGTGTTGTTGGAGCAGATGTACGTCCAGGATGTTTTGAAGGAGCAGCTTGTTGAAAAGGCTTTGGAGGTTCTTCACAAGAGCGCAGGTCATCTTTATGTCTGCGGTGGAATGAACATGGCCAGAGATGTGGCTCAAACTTTGAAAGATATCCTGGTCAACAACACAATCATGAGCGAGGTAGAAGCTGGAGAATATATGGATATGTTGAAGGTGAGCTTACTATTAATCCTCATATTTGTATAAACCGCATTGAGATCAATGAACTCATGACGTCTTCATTGACAGGTTGAGAAGAGATACCATGAAGACATTTTTGGAGCCTAAAGGGAGAATTCACTACAGTCAAAGAAACTACAAATGTGATTCGGATGGTTTTTTCCCATCATTTAACTATTTATATTGTTGAAGCATTAAATGATGTTGATATCTGTTTCTTGTTTATATTTTCAATGCCCTTTCATATTAATTACTCTATTTTAAGAGGCAAATGTTTGGCTTTAGTTTACCGAGCAGATGTTATGTATGTTTTATTTCTGAAAGATATTTCTGACATTATTATAATGTCTTTTATGCACATTGTCTTTTGGAATATTTGTAAATTTATTGATCTAAGCAGTCACTTTTTTCATGAAAATCATTTCTTTTTTGATCATTTACACTATTCACTAATTATTTTCCCTATATAATGTACAGTAAAATGGATTTGACTTAAATCATAAAGGAATTTAATAAAGGGGAAATGTATGTGTTCATGAAGTGTTCAATTCTTCAATAAATAAATGGTCAGATATGTATACAATGTTTTTTTGTGTGTTTATTCCCATGTAGTGTGACAAAATATTTATGATTTTACAAATAAGAACTCATCATTTGAGAATTACAGTATTAACCTGAATTCCTTACCAGTATGTAGTTTAATTGAACTCATTTGAATGATAAACTCACGACTTGCATATTTGACACCAAATAACAAATAATATAAATATTACTCAAATGTTTTCAAACATAAAGCATTTTACTTGAACATTATCGTCCAGATTTTAAAAAAATGTTTTTGAAATAATTGATCACATATTATTGAACAAGTAGATTAGTCAGGGTTCATTCATTTTTATTACAAAAATGAAAAGAAGTAAAGACAACTAACCTATAATCAAGTTAGGGCTGAGCAATATATCGTTTCAGCATTGATATCGCAATGTGTGCATCCGTAAATGTCACATCGCAGAGTGTGCAATGTTGGGATTATAGTTTAATATAGGACTTTAATCATAATGGAGTAAAGGTTTATCATCTGCATGCATTTTTAAAGAGACAGTTCACCCAAAAATTACATACCGTTTTCATTACACCCTTCACTTGTTTCAAACATTGTTTTTTTTTTTTAAATGAGCACAAAAAGAATTAAATTTATTAACTCCTGTAGTATTGAGTCAAGTGAAGTGTGAGTAAAAAGCGAGTAGATTTTAATCTTTGAGTAAACGGTTTCTTTAAGGCCTGTGACTGTGTGAGCATTTTAATGTTTAAAATTTTAAACATTCTGCCACAAGAAATTTTTTGTAACTTTAATAAAGATTAAATAGTATACAGTTAAGATGATGCAGTGTTGATTATTCAATATCTGTACCAGAATAGTGAATACCTGAAAACTATAACTCACTTTTATCTTTACTATATTTTATTTATTCATGCTTGTCATTTATTTCTTATATATTATTCGAGATTCAGACCTCTACAAAATCCCCCCCAAAAAACTGTTAAATCGTGTAGTGAAAATATCGCAATATATATCACAGAAAAACAAAATATGGTAATGTCAGATTTTTTCCAATATTGCCCAGCCCTAATTCAAGTATACAGATATTAGTTAAACTAATTTCCAAGACTTTTCCAAAACTTTGTGGGTTTTTCAGTTTTTCCAAAACTTTTCCAAGCCTGGAAAATACCATGTCAAAATTCTATGACTTTTCCAGGTTTTCCATGACCGTATCAACCCTGATTAATAAGTAATCTCACTGAAATCATCTCTTTTAAAAAAAGAACACAAACACGATTTTGAAAAGAGAACAATTACTTTTAATTTATTTACAAACGATACAAAAAAGAACAATTATGTCTCCAGCAGCATCCCTTTCATATCCCACTCTGCATTGGGAAAAAATAGATAAATTAGTCATTAGATAAAATTACTATCAATACCTGACAAAAGTATTGTCGTCTATCAAAGTTTTATAATAACTTGACTTCTAGTTGATCATTTGGGATAAGAAGTGACTTATATGAAAGGCAAAGGCTTCTACATGTTAAATTTACCACAAAATATGATCATGCCTTGATTTGTAGTCATTTAATTAGGTCAGTAAGGTCTGACTTTGCTTAGACAAAAATCTTGTCACTTAACATAAATAATTTACAGTATAAAATATAAATTTGCTGCAGTGGAAAAATAATGAATATTGTGTATAACTCCCATGAGCTTGGAGGACTGCATCCATACATCTCTGCAACAGGCACGTGCACACATAGGGCTCAACCTGTGCAGTTCACATGCCCTTTTTAGTCTTGGATAGAAAGTGCCCTTCCAAAATGATAAAAAGTGCCCCCGCGACGCGGCACACCCATCGGTCCCGCCCTTCAGAAGGCGCGCGACAACACCGCTCTTGAGTACGCGCGCGACAACACAGCTGATCAGAACGCGCGCGACAATGCAGTCTGCAATGCAGTAATAAAGTCATCTGGAACGGCAAAAAAGTGCTCCTGCAAGACTACCAGAGTTCACCAAGATCCCCTGGATTAATCTTCAATGCCTCCTGCTTCAGCGCACCCTCAATAATGTTTATGTCTGGTGAATGGGCTGGTCAATTCTGGAGCACGGAGACATCCTTTTCTTTCAGGAACTTTGATGTGGAGGCTGAACTATAAGGAGTGCTATCCTGCTGAAGCTGAAGGCAGCACTAATGTCTTGATACCTCTGGCTGTTGATGTTACCATCCACTCTGCAGACTCTCACACACCCCCATACTGAATGTAACCCCAAACCATAACTTTTTCCTTTACCAAACTTGACTGATTTCTATAAGAATCTTGGATCCATGCAGGTTCCTTTAGGTCTTCTGCAGTATTTGTGATGTTTGGGATTCAGTTCAACAAATAATTCATCTGAAGAATTAACCCTCTGGCACTTTTCCAAATGATCAACTAGAAGTCAAATAATTATTTGTTGCTCTTACAACAGGGATCGATGAGAAGACTTTTGTCAGACAGTGAACACATCTACTCAACCCAAACCCTCCCTATATCTAGAAATTCAAATTTAACAGTGATCCATGTGAAATTATGAGACTGAAAAAAAACAAACCGTTGGGTTTTTATTTCCGATGCGATTTCTTGGATGCAGCAGCCTCTTTACGGCCCTGTCTTAAACCCTGTTTAAAAAATAAATAATTAAGTAAAAAGTGAAAACTGCAGGTAGACAAAGAGATGCTTGTAAATTACAAGAAAAACAACTGTACCATATAGTATCCAGTGTGATAGCCGCTCATATACCAGGAAATCAGCATACTGCCCAAAGCCTCGTCGTCCTCCCCAAAGTCTGGACTCATAGGTGGCGGTGGTGGGATCATCTGCACCAGTTTATCACCATTACAAATAATAAACTCATCTCACTGTCTGTAAAGCTTTGACCGCACTCTAAAATGTTGGGTGGTTGATGTAACCCAATATGGAGTAAAATAATGGACAAACGTTATATAATAATATAAAAAGATGTATGTCAAAAACATACATGTCCATACATGTAAAACACATACAGTTGAAGTCAGTTTAATTATTAGCCTACCTTAGAATTATTTTTTGCTTTTTTTTTTTTTTTTAAATATTTCTCAAATGATGTTTAACAGAGCAAGGACATTATAACAGCATGTCTGATAATATTTTTTCTTCTGGAGAAAGTCTTTTTTGTTTTATTTTGGCTAGAATAAAAGCAGCTTTTAATTTTTTAAAAGCTATTTTAAGGTCAAAATTTATTAGCCCCTTTACACTATATATTTTTTTCGATAGTCCATAGAACAAACCATTGTTATACAATAACATCCCTAATTACCCTAACCTGCCTAGTTACACTAATTAACCTAGTTAAGCCTTTAAATGTCACTTTAAGCTGTATAGAAGTGTCTTGAAAAACATCTAGTAAAATATTATTTACTGTCATCATGGCAAAGTTAAAATAAATCAGTTATTAGATATTATATATGTTATACATATATGGACACTTATGTTACTGGTATATATGTGGACATAATTTTCTGTCATATACATATATACATATATAATATAATAGGCCTACTGTATGTCAGAAACATATAGGTCCACATATATGTCGTATGGCATCAATAACCCTTTAGATAGGCCATTGCAAAAAAACTTTCTGGCTTTTATATGGAGTTCTATGGGGTGAAACAGCAGAATATAGTGTGTGTGTGTGTGTGTGTGTGTGTTTGTGTGTGTTTGTGTGTGTGTAAATACACATACTATGTTTTACTATGTTCTGAGTGCTGAGCTGCATATTTTTTATTTTCTCAAACATATCAAGATAAGTGTGCAAAGGTCTATCTCTCACACATATACTCCATATAAGTCAGCAACTAAGCTTATTTGTTGCACTGTAACTGATGAAACCAACAATCAAGAATGCATGATTATATAGTGTTATGGCTTCAAAATAAAAAATGCGGTTATAATGGAAGTCAATGGGGTAAAAACAGCCACGAACACAACAAAAGGGTAGTAAATTTGCCCTAAGTGTATTGTTAAATTTAAGAAAAACTCCAAAGCATTTTCCCAAAATATGTGTCAAAATAAGATTGGTCACCAACAATCATTCCATTTGCCGAAACAGAAAGTTGTGGGCAAATAAGAGCTCAAAAACACTACAGAGTAGAAGTAACACCAACAGCACACAAGGGTTAAGAATACACTTATAGGTCTAAAAAGCAAATTGTTCCTACCGGTGGACCGAGTGGAATCATGGGAGGCCACCCAGGAAAGGAAGGACCAGGACCTTCTCCTCGTCTGCCATCCATCTGAAGATAACAAAGTCTATCACTCTTGTGTATAATGCACATAACATGCTGGCGCGCGCGCACAGACACACACACACACACACACACACACACACACACACACACACACACACAGACACACACAGACACACACAGACACACACAGACACACACAGACACACACAGACACAGAGACAGACAGACAGACAGACATGCATGCACGCACGCACGCACACGCACTCACAAAAGATTGGAGATCACAAGGAACACACAGAAACATTCAGAAGTACAAATAACAGGGACTTGTGTTTGCCTATATTAAAAATTGTAGTCAATCCAGAGTGTATACACTAATGAATGAATACATTTAGACATTACCTTCAGATACATATTAATGCTCATAAGGTTTTTATATCACATTTATGCCTGTCTTTAACCAGA
Organism: Danio rerio; assembly: GCF_052040795.2. Classification (NCBI taxonomy): domain Eukaryota; kingdom Metazoa; phylum Chordata; class Actinopteri; order Cypriniformes; family Danionidae; genus Danio; species Danio rerio. Next base: position 45,497,920 of record NC_141025.1, read on the forward strand.
GATTCACTTGTGGACATATTTGTTTGTTGAACATAAAAGAAGAGATTTTAAAGACACCTGTAACCATTGACTTCCCTAGCATTTCTTTTTTCCTACTATGGAAACTCCTACAGGTTTTCAGCATTCTTCAAAATTTCTTCTTTTGTGTTTGACAAAAGAAAGAAACTCAAAGGTTAGGAACCTTTTGATGTTAAGGTAACACTGAGTTTTTTTTCTGTGAACTATTCATTTAATCTCAGCTGTAAACAGGGACTATTTGCAACATCGAACTTTAGTGCAGTAGGTGATTGTCTTCAGAAACATTTTTTGTTGTGCTGGTTGAAAGTTTCTTCACATTCAAATAGTAATGATTAAAGTAAATGATCTAAATGTATTTTTATATCCTGGGTAAAACATAAAACTAAAAAAATGTTCATACAATTAAAAATAGTCAGACTGACAAATAACATGACAAGTAACTCAAACCGTCTATCAACAAATTTGAATGTGTATTTCTGCACAGCCTCTTTAGGCAGATACTGTAGATCCGTCATTTGCACGTACACGTGAAGCATGGCCACCTACAGCTGACAGAGAAAGACATCAGGCAAACTCTGCATCAACCTGAAAGACTTCTTTATAAAAGACGAACGTGGCCTTGTATCCATAAAAAGAAATATTGTTTTTGTAGAGTCTTCTGCCAAAAATGCTGAAACTAAACTTTTCTAAACCCTTATTGGATTTACTTTTGCAAACTTAAGGAAAATTATATAATGCAGTTTAAAACTGTGATTAGAAGGGTGACACAATGGCTGATGTATTAAGTTTAGACGAGTATGTTTTCAAACTTTTTTAGTCACACAAAGCTTATGTAGATTGTGTTGTTTATGAATGGGTTTATATGCACAGAAGTGTTGTTCAGCCACTAAAAACGTCTGGCAAAATATTGACTTTATGAAGTTAAATAGACCTAAGCATTAATTTAGTTGTTAAAGTGTAAAAGGAGATGACAACAAGCGAAGTATGAGGATCAAAATGAAAAGTCACTCATTGTCTTGATAACGTAAGTGTAATGTAAAACGATGACAGGATATTTCTGTTTTTAGCACTCCTTTTTTCTGATCTGATTTATATTTAGTTCAATTACGATACACAAGTAAATAGCGCTCTTTCACCTAACCAGGTTTACTAAGGTGTAGTGTGATTTATATTCACACATTTGTTCATTTTTGAACGGTGACAACCTGTGACACGCTCCCACTCTAACGCTACTTTGAATATTGGGTCTAAAAAAAGCATGTAGGAATGACTTTAAAACAACATTAGCACTGTTTAACTTACTCTGAACAATTTTATATTTTACAGTCATTGGCTGATTTTATGATTTCACTATTTAAAATTAGCAAACAATACTTTTCTGAAATTATATTATTAAGGAGAAAGTCTGACTGTGTGAATATAAAACCAACTTTACCCTAATGCCAGTTTTGGAGAAATATAATTCCTGCACCCGCTGACCTGTCAACAACTATGCTGGACAGAGTGTGTGTCTCCATAGAGTTTTTTAACTGGTGAATGACATGATCTAGTGTTATACAAGGTTGTCAAACATCATTAGATCGTCATTTATTCAGTGTGTGTGTTTCGCGTTCATGACTTAAAGAAATAATCTCTGCCTTGACTGTGTCAGATAAACAGCACAGTGACAGAAGGAAGCAGATCTTACGTAGCATTTGTGAGAAATCCTACAGTAAGAAATTTCCCAATGATTATTTGATGTGTTGTGGAGTTGATTCAAGGCTTTCTGCCCCATTGAGACAAACATAATGCCGTTACAAAGTTCACGCACACACATAGAAACACACATACGCAGCAGACACACACAGCGCGCGTTTAACTTTGCGCTGAAAGGATACACATTAATATGCACATGTGTATGGACATCCATTATGCTAACGTACAAAATAAACCTGATTTAACGTTCACAAACTGGAATTGAAGCGTCGTCTTTTATAACTGTACTGACATGCAGCTGTGGTAAAGACAGTAAAATCGTTGTAATTCATTACAAACATGCACTGTTTTATAAACGATTTAAACTTGTAGAGCTCATTCTTGTTTACATTTGATGATCACAGAGAGCTGAACAGATCTTTTAACCCTAGTTGCTTTGCGCACATCCTATCTTGTTGATATAATTATACGAGTTACAAAGGAGAAATGTTAATATGCGGCTGCCAATCAATTTGTTGGGCGGGAAAACCGCTCTCCTACATCACGTTGCGGGAAGGACTTGGATCCTTTTTTAATGACAGGCAATTAAAAAAAGAGACTTATTGTCTTTATATTACTCTATTATTACTGTGGACACACTAACCCTACACACAGTTTTGTCCAAACAGCTTACAAAAGATGGCTTTCATCATAGGTGCCCTATTAATACATAATGTTTATGCCAAACATAAAAATGTCCACATATTACTTTATATTGCTAATATGTGAAAAGTCTGTATTTTTGGGTGAACTAACTCTTTTTGTATGTATGCAAGTAAGTAAATGGCAGTCAGAGATATTCACCTTTTTAAAGTGGGGTGGTGGTGGTGGCGGTCCAGGTGGGAAACCGGGAAACCATGATGGAGGTCCCATAGGAAAATTGCTTTTAGATTTGTGCTTTGCATGACCGGACTTCTGTGGGGTGAAAGAGCGATCACTCTCTTCTGTGGAGGACTCTGTTTCTTTGACCTGTGTTAAAGCAAACAAACGTCAATATTATGCAACTGCATAATTCAATGCTTAAACATCTAAGTGATGTAAACTTCACACTCTTCATACATTTGCTGTCTTCAGAGCATCTTCATCCACGTCTGGAGGCTCAGTCAGAAGGTCACTGAGGTTCTGCTCCTCCTCATTTCCATAATCTGTGTAAAAGACCACACAGGTGCCCTTCTCCTGGTCGACTGAGGTAATGGTGGCAGTGTACAGGTTGCCATCTTCAGACCAGAACGCATAACAGGAGTCTCCAACCTGCCACTACAAAACACATTCAGTTCATCAGCTTGTATTATAACTCCAAACAAACTGACAGATGGTTTGTAATTACCTCTTTATCCGGTGCTGCGTTGCATCTCTTCCTGCTCTTATTCTTTTTGTTGTTTTTCCGCTTCTTCCCTGGGTTGTCGTTTTCTTGTGGGGTCGCCCCATCCTCACCTTTCAAAGCATTCTGTTGAACAAAAGAGGTGAAAAACAACATCAATTTTACTAAAGAAACAAGGTAAACTGAAGTGTCATTTCTAAGCATCACTGTTACCTTGAATGATGCGACAGCTTTATCGTATGCTTTAATCAAAGCTGTATCATCCCAAATGTCAGAATCATCACTCTGAAGAGAGAGAAGGAATCATTTAACACTCAACTCTTATATGCTACAGTTTTGTTGTGTTTTTCTAAAATGATAGTTAACTCAAAACTAACAATTCTGGCGTTATTTATCTCCCTCAACTGGTTCCACACCTTTTTGAGTTTCTTTCAGCTGCTAAACACAAAAGAAGATAGTTTGAAGAAAGCTGAAACTCTGTGACTATTGACTTTCATAGTAGGAAAAACAAATGTTATGGAAGTCAGTGGTTACAGGTTTTACTTTCTGAGTAAATGATTACAGAATTTTCAGTTTAGGGCGAACAATCCCTTTACCTAACTGTAAGACCAAATTACAAAGGTAAAGAATATAAAAATGACTTCTATTAGATGTGCAGCTAACAAAACAACAACTAAAAATGAGTAAAAGGAATCAGATATATGCTCACATCAGTTTTAAGAACGAGTCTAGCTAAATCTAACATAGCGAATTTTCTTTTCTTTTAAAAGGCTCAATACATACTTGACCAGTCCCACGACAAAATACGACATCTTCTGCACCATTGGCCATGGGGATGTATGAAAATTTTAAATATTTCCCAAGTCCAACGTGCGCCACTCTGATGAACGCAGCTGCTGATGACGTTCAAATCACGCGACGTTTGCCTTGCCATGTCCTATTCGCAAATGAATTGTTCTTTTGAGTCGGATCTTTTTAGCAGATTCATTCAGCGGTCGTACTGAATCTTTTATGGCTCGATAAGCAAATTCGAAGGAAACTTACTCGGTTGTTTGTCAAAGCTCATGTACAGAAAGATTTGGTCAGATTTTTTGAGCGGCGTTAATTCAGTCTTATAATAGATATGTATATATCTATGTTATTTTATAAGTGACTTTGAATTTAGTTTTAAACGTGTTTTTTCCACGATTCAAAATAATATTTGGAAAACATAGTCAAATGTTTGGGGTCAGTTTTTTCATGTTTTATAAAGGAAATTATTGTATTCATCAAGGTGGCATTTATTAAATGTAAAAAAAAAGTTAAATTGCTAAATATTTATAAAAAATAATAATGCTTTTTTATTGTATTTAGTTTCAAATTTAATTATTACTCCAGTCATTATTGCTTTTAACAATTACCATTAATAATAATAAAATAATGATATTAATAATAATAATAATAATAATAATAATTATTATTATTATTATTATTATTATTATTATTATTAATTTTAATAGTGATTTCTGAAGGATCACGTGACTCTAAAGACTGGAGTAATGAAGCTTAAAAATCATCTTTAAAATCACTGGAATAAATGATAAATTAAATGATAAACTACTTTTGAACAGTTTCTTTATAGTGTAAATAACATTTCACAATTTTTACTGTATTTTTGATTAAATAAATGCAGCTTTATTGCGCAGGAGAAGCTTATTTTAAATAATTTAAAAATCATACTGACCCCAAACTTTTGACCGGTAGTGTACATAATTAATTTATGTTTCATATTAGCCAAGTTTCATATTGATAAATATAGGTTTATTGGCTCTTGATATTTGTTAAGTCCATAAAAACTGTCTTCTTATATTCTTTCTTTGTGTCTCTTTGTAACCGTGTTAGTGTTTGAGTATATTATTGTTTTTTTTTTTTTATGTACAGTTTGCTTCGTTTCTAAGCTCATAATATATTTTTTTACAATATTAACATTAATAAAAACGTAATTCAAAAAGTGTAAATAAATTTGAAGGAAAATGGATTTAAAATTACTAATTGCAAAAACTTAAGCAAGACAAAACAAACTTTTTTCTCCTAAATTACTTATTTATGAACTAATGAGACTGTAATAAAACTGGAATATATAAAAGTACAACAAAAAAGACTTGCATTATAATTAGTAAACAAAGTCATATCATTAATTAAACTGCTTCCTTTGTGTAACCGGTTCTTTGAAATGAACCGCTCGAACAAACCGATTCACAGAAACGACTCGTCAACAACAACTCGGGCTTGCCGTTGCTAAGCAACTCATATTTCCTCCGCGTTAAAACTGCTGCTTCTGACGTTTAACGTTATGTATCTGTAAATATCTAAAACTCAAAATGCTGGATGCTGCTTTGAGTTCATACGGAGCTCAGGTTGTGCTGGCTTCATCGGGCGACGAGAATCATCCACCGGAGAACATTATCGACGGGTTTGTGGACTATGATGAGCCAACTAACATAGTTTAGCTAACATTACCGCTAACAAAGCATTGAACGAATATCTTTGCTCTCATTAACATATTTCGTTTCTTTCCATAGAAAAAAAGAGACGTTCTGGATTACCACAGGCCTGTTTCCACAGGAGTTCATCATCCGTTTCCCAGACAACATGAAGATTCTCACAGTCTCCATTCACAGTTACAACAGTAAGCATTCAAAACAAACAGTTAAGGTATGTTATCTCATGTAATGTTGTCTAATGTAGTTTATTTCATTGCAGTTAAAAGACTGAGGATAGAAAAGAGCACATCCGACGATGCTGATCATTTTGAAGAAGTTGCAGATACAGGTAGATCTGAAACCACTCGTATTACACTGTCATTCATTGATTTTCCTACTGAGGTAAAGTTGGTTTTATATTCGCACATTCATTCAATGGCAATTTGACATTGTCCCTATAATGTTTTCCATGATACTTTTTTGATATTCGGTCTGAAATTACAAGCATGACTTTACAACATCAGCAAACCCACAAACTGTGAACCCTGTTGTATTTTGAGTTATTGGCTGCTAATATAATTTCACTATATAGAATACGCAAATAAAACATTTTTGAAATTTTCTTATTGAGAAGGTCAAAATGTGCGAATATAAAACCAACTATACCTCAATGATTTTCCTATTTATTTTTGAGCGTCATTTTTACTCAAATATTGTTTGTTTCAGAGTTTGAGCACATAGAAAGCAGCCTGCAGGCCAACGATGTTTCTGTGAGTTAGCCACATTTCATTTAATCTCTACATACAGTAAAACACTTCATGGTGCATACACTCATGATCCCATCATTTTTCCTTTCTCTCCAGGTAAACGTATCAAATGCAACACATTTGCGGTTCGTTATATTGTCTGGATATGACCATTTTGTGTCTGTGCACAAAGTTAGTGTAGAGTCATGAGATCTGCATCTCTTTTTGTACATTTTCATCAAGCATCTTTCATCTAAAGCTTTGTTATAAAATTAATCATGTGGCTCACTGTATATTTTTCTTAAATAAATCTTGAATTTTTCAGTTGTTCATTCAAGTCTCCTCCAGTGTTTCTATGACTGTTGACTTATCTTTAATCGAAATAAAGCTTTATTAAAAATACAAATATTGGATAAAAAATGTTCATGGAAATTTGCCCTGACAACTGTAATAAAAGAAATAATATGATACAACAAACGCTAAAGTATTAAAAGTACTAAAACACAGATAGAAAGGTTTAAAGTTTTAAAATAGGCAACAAAAGCTGACACAATTACAAACATTTGAAATATAATTTAAAATGAAAACTACAACTATAAAAACAAAAACTAAACTAAACAGATTAACTTTATAAGTCTTATACCCTTTCATACATAGATAAATGCAAATAAGCAAAACATCTCTGGCGTCTTCATGTTGTAAAGTCATTTTGATTTCCAAAATCAGCACATTGAATTTATGAAAAATATTAAATGATTTGTCTAAATGGACAACAACTCAGTCTTTAAACTACTGACTATGGTTACTATAAGAGATGTTGGACCATATAAAGAACAAATACTGCAAGTACACATATTATACTTAAAAACAACCAGATATCCACACATCATATGAAACACAACAATCTGTAATTGGTTTTATGGATTTTACTGTAGATGTCGAATATACAAAGATGAAACAAGTTAATGTGTAGAGCCTAAAATGGAGAGAAAATCAAGTGTCTAATCTTTCACAAAACCAGATTCACATTCTGAAGACTCCAAAGCGTGTTTTCTGTGTCGGGGCATTAAGAGCAGCACTTAGACTCAAACCCAGGACAAGACGAGTGTCGGCAGGGTCAATGATCCCATCGTCCCACAATCTAAATGGTTAGAGGAAGTACAACAGAGCAAAAATCAGACTAGGCACGTGGTAAAAAAGTTGTATACCCTTGTTTGGTCATAACATAAATTGTACAATTTCAATCATTAAGGGCTGTTCACACCAAGGACTAGACCTATAATTATAATATTTTACTATATTTATGTCCAGACCAGCAAACAAGAACGCTCTGTTTATTTTTAGATTATGCTTTTTCATTTTTGCATTAGTTAGCAGATGTCTTCGGTGTGCTGTGTTTCTAGCACATCTGACCAGTGAATCCAGCTTTTGTAATCAGTCTAATCCAACAGAGACTTTAGCAATCACAGTCAGTGTAGTGGAATAAAAACAACACACAAAATATTTTCCCTAGCATTTTCAAGGAAGGCAAAGGTATTTTTTTACTTCAATATCCCAGCTTAACCTGCAAAACCTCCATGTATATTTTTTTTATATTTTCCATGATACAACAAATTGTATTCTAGATAGTAAATGCAATTAATCTTTGAAAAGCAGACTTGACATCAAACAGTGTTGTGCTTCTCTACAATGTGGTCTGTAGCTTTACATTTTGCAAGCTGATTATATTTCAATGGATTCTGATTGGCTGTCAGTGTTTTATTGTTTAATAAGCTGGAATAAATAAAAAAGATCCTGAAAATGTATTCAATTATATTGTTTCCCTTGATATTTAAATCGTTATGGTTGTGTTCTGAACTTTTGTTTGATGTGCCCTTTCAGGCCAGTATTAAAGACATTTACTTTACAAAACAATTCTACATAAAACAAAAATAATATATTAACCTTAATAATTATTAGTGTACCCAAAGCCAAATTGTACCTTTGTTTAAAAAAATAAATCAACAAATCCCTTGTTATAAAATAATAAATTACTCTTTCAGCATTCTATCAGCATATTAGAGTGGTTTCCAATGGATCACATGACAGTTAAAACTGCAAAAATTTCAGTTAGGCCGTCAAACAAATGTTACATTTACATATTACATTTTAAAATATACTTGTTAATTTTGTTAATAAATTAGTTATTTTATTGTGGTTGTTTTTTAATATCAGTTGTTTTTTAATGTTGTTCTTTTTTTTCCAATAAAGGGTTGCTTAATGAGTGCATCAAAAATATTTTTTACAAAATTACCCACCAACATTTGAACAATATTGTACTGAACACTGAAACATATTGACATCAACCTATTTACCTGGCACTGGAATAATATGGGTTTCCCTCCTCTTCAAAGCGTTTGATAATTGGTTCTTTCATTGCAGCTTCCTGCTCTGCAGTAAACTGGAAAATCACCACAAATTATAAACATTTATTTAAAAAGATTATTTAAAAAATAAAAAATAAAAAGTTAGGTAAAATTCACTAAACAAGATCAGTAAATTTGTTTAGTTTTTCATCTTTTACCTCTTTTCCTTCTCTGGCCTTCTGATCCTTGGTGATGGTGGCCAGGACAGTTGCGGCCTGCTCTCCTCCCATCACTGAGATGCGTGAATTAGGCCACATGTACAGGAACCTGGGCCTGTGAAATGCACATAGAGACACTTTCATGAGGCTGTTTATTTCAAGCTCCTCAACTATAATCTTAGATAATCAGACACATTAAACTTATTTTTACTGTTGTACCCGAGCAGGAATGTTCAGAAAATACTGTTCATTAATAAAGCTTACCCATACGCTCTGCCGCACATTCCATAGTTCCCTGCGCCATACGATCCTCCAATGATGACGGTAATTTTAGGCACATTAGCACAGGCCACAGCAGTCACCATTTTAGCCCCATCTTTAGCAATACCGCCAGCCTCATACTCCCTGCCAACCATGAAGCCTGAGGAAAAGAAAAAGACAGAGAACATTATGTGATAAAGGCAATTACACTGGGCATATGAGAACATTTGTATACTCTCAGTATCAGTATCGTAACTGTTCAGATGAAGTATAAATACTGACCTGTAATATTTTGAAGAAAGAGGAGTGGAATGTTTCTCTGACAGCAAAGCTCAATGAAATGAGTTCCCTATAAAATATAATTTTTTATTGTAGCGGTCATTTAAAAGGTACACACTGTCTATCCATCAATGGAAAACAACTTGATGGGTGACACATATCAACTAATTTGAGTTTCAAGCGCACACACACAAAAACATGGATGACATAGACTAGGTTTTTGAATGTACTTTATGGGAACTATTCTAATCAAAAGCAATAGATTCTCTGCCTTACAGTTGCTCTGTAATTGCTACTGTAGGGTTCTGGTATTTCTAATCTTGTTTTCTTGATTAGACATTGTTCTGTTATAATTATATTAGACATACACATAAGACATAATGAATTATTTCCAACTAAAAATGAATATTAAGTACAGGGTGGGGTTTTATTTTTGCAGTTCTCCTCTCTTGTTTTTGTGATCCAACTTGCCTCAACACACCTGCCTGAATTTTCAAGTATACCTAAGGTGCGTCCCAAATTGCATACTTAGGCACTATGCCATTTTTTAGTATAAATAGTGTAAGTAGTGCAATCACACTGAAAACTCAAAAAATAATAATTAAAAAGAAATTGTGCACTTTAAATTACCCGCATATTCACTTGTTTAATCTTTAAAATCAAGTGTGGTAAGTTGGACACTTTACAAAGTCAATGGCTGCTGCTTTGCTCATGTAGCGAAAGGGTCGAAGCGGGTACTCATGTTGGATTGCTTTATTTATTTTGGATTGTGAAAGTAAAATTCTCCTTCAAGAGTGATTATATCGCCTCAAGATGGTGAATGCGGTTATACTCATGGCAGGTATTATTTAGTAGTTTGGTCATTTATATAAATAATTTGGCAACCGTCAAACGTCATCAGGGACATGGTTTGTATTTCCTTTTAGTAAAAAAAAAAAACATTAGTGTTCCATTTGGGATGACACTACATACATATGCTCTGCTGTAGAGTGTGCAAGTGCATAAGTACATAGTGCAAAAGTGCATAGTGTGCCACTTGGGACACAACTCTAGTAAGACCTTGATTGGCTTGTTCAGGTGTGTTTAATTAGGGTTGGAGCTAAACTCCAAGGACACAAGCCCTCCAGAGACAAGTTTGGTGACCCCTGTCTTAAAGGAACATTCCACTTTTTTGGAAAGACTCGTTTTACAAGTTTAACAGTTGAGTATTTCCTTTTTTTAATTCAGTCAACTGATCCTCGGTTCTGGGACTTTTAGCTCAGCTTAGCATAAATCATTGAATCAGATTAGCATCTCACTCAAAAAAAAAAAAGTTTGGTTTAGACAATTTTCCTATTTAAAGCTTGACTCTTCTGTAGTTCCATTGTGTATGAAGGCTGATAGAAAATAGGAAATGTTTAATATTTATAAATTTATCTGATTCAGAACTACAATGAAGTGATTCTGACCTTCTTAGCAGATTCTGAGAACAGTACACCATTATTGCCAATAATTCCCACTGGGTAGCCAAATATCCGTGCAAACCCTTAAAAGCAAATTAACAAAACATGTTAAAAAATTAATGTTGGAATTCACGTACAAAAAAGATGATTATGGTAAAACATCAACCTGTGATGAGTGTATCTCCATAGAAGGCCTTGAATTCATCAAATTTACTGCCATCAACAATACGAGCGATAACCTGAAAGTCAGAACGGTCTTTAAGTTCGATCTCTTGATGCAGCTTAATATTTTTGCATCCCAGTGATCAAGTCGTGACCAATACCTCACGAATGTCGAAGTTGCGTTTGAGGTTGTCACCCACAATTCCATACAGCTCATCAGCAGGAAACAGAGGAGCTTCAGGAGGTTCAACAGTAACCTAATAAATATTGGCCGATAGAACAAAATCAGCATAAAAAAAAATATCAGAGAGATTAATCATCTCTAAGAACATGAGAGCAGTGTGTCCTCACATCGAGATTCTTCTTGTAGTTCAGGCTTCGTACGGCTTTCCGTGCAAGATGAAGGGCATGATTATCATCCAGGGCGTAGTGATCAGTTACGCCTGACTTTCTGAGGAGACACAAATGTTCAAACAAGACTAAATAAGCATAAAATCAAGCATTATATTAATACAAACATCCAAGTGATTCTCAAACCTGCAGTGAAGGTCTGCGCCTCCCAGGTCTTCAGCAGAAACCTCTTCACCTGTAGCAGCTTTTACCTGTTCAAAACACAACTGAACATTTACTACTGCTTAAACTTAAGCAGTTGAATCCAACTTAGGATGTTAGTTCATACCAATGGGGGTCCACCCAGAAAAATGGTCCCTTGTTTGCGAACTATGATGCTCTCATCAGCCATGGCAGGCACATAGGCGCCCCCTGCTGTACAGGAGCCCATCACAACAGCAATCTGAAATATTACAGGTAAAACAGATTTACCATGATGCATCAGCTCCTTTTAAAACAGATGTAGAAAAAAAGTTTATGTCATACACCAGCATTTTATATTCACTTATGGATCTATATTGAAAATTAACTCATATTAATGGTTGTCAATGTCAAAGCCAAGTAAATAAAGACATCTCATACTGGCTTAGATATTTCTTATGGTATTTTTTATAACTAAAAATTATTATTATTTTTAAATCTGATTTTAAGACTAATAATGCATTTTCCATGTTATTAACAATAATATTATTTAAATTAACATATTTAATTTATAATGCTAATGCTGAGGTAAGTAACAGCTTTAAATAACAAAAGTACTACATGTTACTATAAGGGTTTTTAGTACAGCAAAGGACTTAAACGGTGCGTAGGCCCTATTGGAATTGCTTTGTTTATCCAAATTTGAAATCTTTCTGTCATCCGACCAGTGTAAATAATCTCTTTATGATTTTGTTTGTTTGAAAAGTCAGAAAAATGCTTCTTCTGATTTATATGTGCTTTCTGAGCCAGTGTGAACATTGCGCTACATTTGCTGTAGTTTCAGTTTACCACTGAAGAAGTTTACCCAACAATCACTTCTGAAAAGCCAGAAATGTGAAGAGAGTCCATTAACAGAAACTAGTAAATTACAATAACTTTAAATATTACACAGGAATAGAAATATACACACAGGAATATTACAATCTGGAATACTTGATTCCGACTGGTCAATCACAACATCCCAAGGTATATTATTCCCACAAATCAGCTTGTCGTTTGAGGAATAGATTTATATACTGCAGTGTTTCTCAACCATGTTCCTGGAAAATCACACAACACTGCATGTTTTGGATGTCTCCTTTGTCTATTACTCCTATTACAGGTTTTTCAGTCTCTGCTAATGAGCTGATGATCTGAATCAGGTTTGTTTGGTTAAGAAGACCTGATAATGTGCAGGGCTGGTGGTCCTCCAGGAACGTGGTTGAGAAACACTGATAAACTGTATATGCTTGTCTGTCACGCCTGTTTGGCGCCATCTTGTGACTGAATAATACATAGTTTACTTATTCATAACGCATATCAGTTACCTCAGTCATAAACATGAGCCTGTTTTGACGCATATGTCTTGCAAATAAGAACAAGACTAAAATAAAATCTAAACCCAAATTCTTTATAATCTAAATAATAAACACACCACATACCAAAACAATGTGACTTTCTCTCTTTTATTATATTTTGGTGTGAGCTTTTAGCATTTTAGTTAAGATAAACGTTGGAAAATTATTTATAAATTCCTTTTAATCATTTTAATTCTCACTCCCTGATTTTGTCCCTGCTTTATCAGGGCTCGCCACATTAGAATGAATCACCCATTTCAATTATTTGTTGTTTATATTTATATTTACCATGTGATAATTTTATTAGTTTAATATTCTTGATAATGTAAAGCATTTTGAATTACCAAGGTGTATGAAATTTTTAAAGCCATTCTAATTGAAATCCAACTAGCAAAACAAAACAACACAAAAAAAAACTATATTAATAAAAAAGACCTGTGAAATTCCCTCTGAGGAAAGGCGGGCCTGGTTAAAGAAGATCCGTCCAAAGTGATCTCTGTCTGGAAACACATCTGCCTGTCTGGATAAATTGGCTCCTCCAGAATCCACTAAAGGAAAAACAGATCAGAGTACATCTCACTTCTAAAACTCCAAGCATCAGTAGAAAGATTTTATACATAACATGAACCCTCACAGAAGACTCACCCAGGTATATGCATGGCAGATGGTTTTGCTGTGCGATCTCTTGTGCACGGAGGTGTTTCTTTACAGTAACTGGATAATACGTTCCACCTTTCACAGTAGCGTCATTCGCAACTATTAAACATTCCACCCTGTGGTATCCAGACAAACAGGGTGTTAGAATTCATCTCTTGCATGGTATTATTATTGCAAACATAGTGTGTGTGTGTGTGTGTGTGTGTGTGTGTGTGTGTGTGTGTGTGTGTATTGTTTGCTCCTCACCCTGATACTCGACCAATACCAGTGATTATGCCTCCTGCAGGAACCTCCTCCTTACCATATAACTGATAGGCAGCAAACTGAGAAAACTCCAGAAAAGGAGACCTGCATTCAGGTAAACAGTAAAACAAGTTCAGTCTGAAATTGAAGAGTCAGGAACATTTCAGTAATGGCATTTTAGTTTGTTTATAACATAGACTGCATCTGAAATCACATATACTATCGGTGAAAAACAGAATAATAAAAGTAGTAAACCTAGGCCTGCACTAGCAAAACATTTTATCTTACCACTAAGAGTTCTCTGGAGTCTTTATAGAGTTTTCTATCACCCCCATGTGTCACATTTCTTTCAACATACACTATGGGTGCATTCCAAATGGGATACATTGCCCTCGAAAAGGCACTTCGGAGTGAAAAAAAATAAAGGTTGCCATATGAAAAAGTGTCATTCCAAACCAAAGTGCTCAAAACTGGCCACTTCTAAGGGCCTTTTGGGAATGAAGAATTTTGAAAAATGTAACTGGCAGAAACTTCAGGCCATGATCCTTTGGTGTCACACACTTCACTCAATCCAGGGGTGCCCAAACTTTTTCTTATAAAGGGCTAAAAACCAAACTTGATGGAGGCTAGTGGGCCAAAGATAAATGTAGTTGCCATGGGAAATTTCCTTATTTATTTAATAATAGTTAAAAGTAGAAAACATTGCTTTATGATAACTAATACTGAATCACTTATTTTACATTTTAAAATGAACTTATTACAGTAAATACATCTAATGTATAACAGAATGGAGTTATACTAGTTGTTGCTTTGATTTGCTCACCGATGTCTTTTTGCATAGTCCTCTATCAGTCAAGTGACATTTTTTTTTACATTTAAAAAAAATCTGATTTATTTACAACATTTAATTTCAGTGTGCTTTTTTGTAGCTTAGCAATAAAACAAACAAACTAAAAAGTCAAATTAGAAATGATGATCTCTTTTAAAGACATTCACCACAACCCACTCCATCCTTCTCATTTCTTTTCTCAGATGGGATGGTGGGCCAAATCAAAGGTTACAATGTGCCAACTTTGGCCCGCAGACCCACCTTTGGGCATCTCTGCTCTAATCCCTTCAGAAGGACCCTTCCTAATGGAACGCACCCTCTATGTCAGGGGTGCCCAAACTCAGCGTCCTGCATTATTTAGTTCCAACTTCAATTAAACACATCTAAACCAGCTAATCAAGCTCTTTCTAGGTGTACTGAAACTTCCAGGCAAGAGTGTTGAAGAAAGTTGGAGCTAAACTATGCAGGACCCAGGACCGAGTTTGGACACCCCTGCTCTTTGCTCAGTGAATAAGAATGCAATGGCTCAACTGACCAATTAGAACTCACTGTGTATTTCTCAGGGAGGAGCTTCACAAAACTAGGAAGTCAACAGACTATTTTAACAGATTTGTGTGTGTTGAGCATCATTTAGGACAACGTTAGTACCTGTCAGCGTTAATTGTGGTAAAAACTGGAGAATTTTGAGCTTTTGTCTGCTAATTTCATCCTCCGGGTTTAAAATAATTTTTGGCATGGGATCAAAATTGGCGACGTAGGCCAAATCTGCTAGTGGAGTGATGATACCTCAATTTCTCATAATTAATCATAGCAGAGTTTTCTTAGCCTATGAGAAGATCCTGCTTCTTAATTAATTATGAGAGTACATGCTTTCTGAAGGCAAACCTGCCAAGCTGTGAGACCCAATGACTGGCTGAGACCGCGTTTGCATGGCACAGGTCATATGTTTTTGTTGATCAATGGGGTGTGTTGCATGTTTTCCCCGCAATTCTGTCAGGGCCGATACAGCTAAGCTGTTGGTTTGCAGCAAGCATTTTTGTCTGGAAAGCTGTACGAGAATTGGAGAATGACAGACTTCGTCTTTTATCAGCTGAGTTTGTTACCATTCAGACACATCGCCTATATCCGTGCTGCTGTGTTCGCCTATATTTAAAATTCAGGAGGAGAGAAGTCCTCCTCGTTTATAGGGTTTTTATAAACAGGATTCTCTTTATAATGATATAACAAATTGTGGTTTTGTGTATATGAAATTATGAATAACAAAAGTGGCAGGTCATTAAATTACTTACTGTTATTTCTTAGCATTTTAACTTTGTAAACTATAAAATAATGTGTGTCCTCACGGTTTGAGTCTCATTTTGCAAGCCAACTGACATTCGCTCCCCTTTTTCTCCTGCTCTGCTGGACACACCCACTCTTCCATCTACTTGTAGCCCTCCGTGCCCATTTTGGAGCATTTTATGAATAAATTCAGAGGTAGACTTGTACCGAAAGAGGGGGGTTTCATGACCCTTTAAGAACAAAAACAGCATCTAATTTTAGAGCATTTTGAATTGACTTGAAACTTTATTATGGTTAAATAAGAAGCTGCCAAAACAACTGAATTCCTGAAAAAAATTATATTATCATTATAAGCAATACTTTCGAATGATCAGATCTTTTGATCATCTTTTGGTGCACCTATGTAACACTACACAATTTTCTTATGATTTGGGATATTTATTTTTATTTTGTTTTCTTTAAATATTTTTCTTGTTATTGATTTTTTTTACTTAACCTTTGTAACATTTGTGTAACTAGATGTACAGTGAATAGGTACAATTTAAGTTAAGTTAATAAAAATAAATAAAAATTCAAGCGACCGTATAAAAACAGATGCTTGACCACCACCTTAAATTTAAGAGTATGTGCTTTCAAATGCAGCCAGTACATTTGTTTTTACCCAGGATCCAACAGCCTGTCAATACGTTCCCGGGGAAGAAGTTTTCCTCTGGATGTGTGTAGGTTTCTTGCTTTTTCTCCACCTCCTGTAAAAGTGACAGTGTTGTGTAAGCATTGGTGTGTGAATATGCTAAATCTGCCACAATATACCCTCATGGCATAGTTTTACTCACTGTTTAATGTTTCAAAGTAAATACTTTAAACTTGCCCACCTAGTTTGATCTTCTCTGCTCTGTCCTTCAACTCCTTCACCAGTGCTTGCATTCGCTCATAATTTTCCTATGATGTGAAAGAATTGCTGGTTTTTTGTATTCAGTTTGTTGTATAAATAATCATAACTTTTTTTTTTTTAAATGTTATAAAGTGGTGTCGCCACGTTCATTTTTTTTTCTGACATTGACCTTGGTGACCTCATAGCAGGTGTTTGTTATAAAATATATGTATATAATAAATATATAAAATATATGTATAAAAATGTTTATAGTTAAGAACGACTTTGATATTTCTTTGATGAATATCAAATAGAAATAATTAAATCTGATCAATTATTTCCAATTTACTTCAAACTATTCTTTGATAAATTCAAGTAGTTGTTTCAGAAAAAAAATAATCAAAGGCACTTGAGAAAAGTTTCCTTCTGTCAGTAAAACGTAATCATGTCACATTAAAATACACATAACATTCAGTTTTCTATACGTTTAAACACACTGTATTTTTATTACAAATTTAGTATAAAATATTGATGTCCTCTGTAGATATGCACATTAATACACATCTGCATTCTTAATTAAAGTACATATTTCTTAGAAACTTATAACGTTAGCGTTTTAATGTATTTACAAGTGAAACTGTTGCACACATTGATTGATTAAAATAATGAAATATATTAAAAATAGTGGTTTCCTCTTAAAATGCACATCCATACGCACTTTAATGTTCTTTAAAATATGCATACATGTTAAATGTCTTGTTTTCTGTTGCCATTTCATAGACTGATCTATTGTAAAAACAAATTGTCCTAAAGTCTCAACCTTTTAGTGAAGGATTCAAATACGTTTCCTCTTCTTGTTGTATATTATGTACTTTATCAAACTTATTTCCCAGTCTATTATCACCCATAACGTAGAGAAAGTAAACATATTTAACGTCTGTAGCAGTGTTTTATGTGGTGACCAAGGACACAACATGCATGACTATCGGCAGATAGCAGTAACTCGAGGCCGAGGCTCCTTTTGCGGCCTACCTGAAATACTGGAGACTGTGTGTCGGGCTGCGAGCCCACTGTCGCCACTTTATCCGCATGGTATAATCTGGAGACGGCAGCATTAACACTCCTGCTCCGAATGAGAAAAGCTACCGGTTTTGCATAGTGCAGAATCATGGTTCATCCTCAAAGGACGAACTCTGGCTGTAGCGTCCTCTGACCTCACCGCTACGATTCGGTCGGAGACGGAGAGCAAACAGTTAACAATGAAGTTTTGCTCGCTTCTCCTCTCTGCCAATGAGAACTGCTGGAACAGGAACAGCCCCTTTTCCTTGCACTATCACTAGCATAAAGTCATATGGCAGAAAAAAAGAAGAAACGCTTTGTAGTTCTGCAAGTATTAGAATTATTTTCAAATTAGATAATTGAATAAATTAAATAAATGTACAAATACCCTAATAAAAACAACTTCAATAACAGACTTTTTCATTTTATGTACTTAAAAAATATGCATTTAATCTAGAAAAAAATGAAACGTTTCCTAATACGAAAAATCTCGTCTTTTCCAAACTACAGCATAAAAATATGTAACAAATGATCCACCATTTATGAAAATCGTGGTAAAAGACAAAAAAAAAAAATCTGCATACATTTACAATTTCCACATTTTACAATCAAAATACACAAATCAGTACACTCACCGGCCACTTTATTAGGTACACCTTACTACTATTAGATTGACCCCCTTTTGTCTCCAGAACTGCCTTAATCATACATGGCATAGATTCAACAAGGCACTGTAAATATTTCTCAGAAATGTTGGTCCATATTGACATAATAGTATCACGCAGTTGCTGCAGATTGGTCAGCTGCACATCCATAATGTGAATCTCCCATTCCACCACATCCCAAAGGTGCTCTATTGGATTGAGATCTGATGGCTTTGGAGGCCATTTGAGTAAAGTAACCGCATTGTCATGTAAAAGAAATCAGTCTGAGATGATTCACGCTTTATGACATGTTGCCTTATGTCGCTGGAAGTAGTCATCAGAAATTGGGTACACTGTAGTCAAAGGGATGGACATGGTCAGCAATAATACACAGGGAGGCTGTGGCGTTGACACGAAGCTCAATTGGTACTAATGGGCCCAAAGTGTACCAAGGAAACCAGCCTAAATCATTGATACACAGCAGGATGGATCCACACTTTTGTGTGCTTGGTGCCAAATTCTGACCCTACCATCCGAATGTCACAGCAGATATCGAGACTCATCAGATCAGGCAACGTTTTTCCAATATTTTATTGTCCAATTTTGGTGAGCCTGTGTGAATTGTAGCCTCAGTTTCCTGTTCTTAGCTCACAGAAGTCGCACACGGTGTGGTCTTCTGCTGCTGTATTCCATCCGCCTAAGATTTGACGTGTTGTGCATTCAGAGATGCTCTTCTGCATACCTCGGTTGGTCATTTGAGTTACTGTTGCCTTTCTATCAGCTCGAACTAGTCTGGCCATTCTCCTCTGACCTCAACAAGGCATTTACGCCCACAGAACTGCCGCTCACTGGATATTTTCTCTTTTTCGGACCATTCTCTGTAAACCCTAGAGATGTTTGTGCATGAAAGTTCCATTAGATCAGCAGTTTCTGAAATACTCAGACCAGCCCGTCTGGCACCAACAACCATGCCACGTTCAAAGTCACTTAAATCACTTTTCTTCCCAATTCTGATGCTTGGTTTGAACTGCAGCGGATCATCTTGAGCATGTCTACATGCCTAAATGCATTGAGTTGCTGCCATGAGATTGGCTGCTTAGAAATTTGTTAATGAGCAGTTGGATAGGTGTACCTAATAAAGTAGCTGGTGAGTGTAGAATTAGAAGGCTCTGTATTTTGTTAAAACCAGTTTAAATGCCTTTTTTTCCCTTTAAAACTATCACCACATGCTAATAAATAAATATACAAATTAATAAAAAAGCTACTTACTCTCTTTTTTTTTACCCAGTCAAATTTAAAATTAAAGGGACAATGAACAAAACATTTAATTGACCATTTTGTTCCAGATTAGTTTGAGGTTCTTCTGTTCAAAAGAAAGACTTAACAAAATAATTAAAAACTGGTGTACATTGACTTCTATAGTTGGTGTTTTTTATCATATGGATATCAATAACTACTGGTTTCCAAAATTCTTCAAAACCTTTTTATGGTTCAACATAAAAAAATAAAATAAAATTAAAAAAAACTCACAAAGGTTTGGAGGCACTCATGAGTAAAAGGTGATTAAATTTCCTTTTTTCCTGACAGCTAAACATTTAAAACTAAAATTCTGTTCCATTTAAATCAAAATAATTTAGAGTTCACAATATAACAAAAAAAGTTGAATCCATTTATTTATTTATTCATTTCATTTGTTTCTAATTACTAAACTGCTGTGATATCCAGACTGCCACATACAGCCAAAACAACTGACAATTGAAAGGTTATTTCTTACTGGAGAAAGATATTGTAAAGCTTCAATCTCAAAGAAAAACACAAGAAATAACATGTTAACCATTAAAAACAAATATATTTCCACTGAACAACACAAGCGCTTTAAACTCAAAATCAGTCAGTAAAAACCACACTGGTAACACAATGTGACTGTGAGTGATGTTCAATAGTAAATAAATAGAAATAAATAAGAGCTGTGATTAAACATCAACAAAAAGAATAAAGAATTGCAGAAAAATTCAACAGACATTTTTTTTCCATCATAAACAAAATGAAATTAGACAAACTATTAAAATTGCTCACAGCCACTCTTTCAGTAAATTAGTGTAACATTGTTCACTCTATAGTGCAATGAACAGAAATAGCAGCAGTGAAAATTACCCAACACATCACAAATGATTAGTCGGTATCCTCGACTTCAGTGAAGATATCATCCAGGAAGAACTGAGACACCTGAACTGGATCCTTAGAAGATTCCCCAGCAGAAGGGCTGCTTTGAGGAGACTGAACAACAGAGCATATGATATTATTAAAAATGCCTCAGATGAAAGATGTCAAAATTGCACTCATTAACAACACAATGGTTTGCCTATAGATAATTTATTTGATGGCGGTGTGTACAGTACCTGCCCATCTGCCGATGTTTGAGAGGCTGTGGGTGCTCTAGCTGGAGATGAGGTAGGTGTTATAGGAATACGGTGAAGAACAATCTTTGGTGAGAATCCTGATGGTACATGTGTCTCTTCACCAGCTTGCAGTTCAAAACCAGGACTTCTGCTTCCAAGCAAAGCCAGAGATGATACTATTTGGGTTTCATTTCTAGGAGTACAAAGAGACTGATTTGGTCGAGTAGTTGCTTTTAATTTGAACAGCAGAACATATTATCTTTCTTTCCTTCTTTCTATCCATCCATTCATCAAATATGTTTAGCAAAACGTGTGCATTACTGTAAGTTTTAACAAGATTTTGTTCTAGTCTGGCCTTTCCACAAATCACCACCTTCTCTGGGTGAAAGGGTTTGAATAAACCTAAAAAGATATAAATGCTTTGGTACTTACTTCCAAAAAAAGGTTTTGGTTGTTAAGGCAGACCAAAAAGATTAAAAATACACCTTTTGAGTAAAGTCAAAGTGAGGGACATTGCCATGATGCAACTTGGGCCCCACCCTGGAGCCAGGCCTGGGTTTGGGGATTGCAGTCTTCCCTATGGAACCCGGGCTGGCACAGCCACAAAGAGTGATGTGGTACCCTCCACCTGTCACACACCTCCTGCAGAAGGAGCCAGTGCATTAGGCACAGCAACTAGCTCTCGGGACATGGAATGTCACCTCACTGACAGGGAAGGATTCTGAATAAATGCGGGAGGTTGAATTGTTCTGACAGGAGATAGCTCCCATGTGTTGAAGCCTCCCTAGAAAAGTCTGTGCCAGGGTACTGGAGAGGTCAATGAGGCTGATGGCTAAACCTCAGATTCAGGAGGAACAATGCAGAATTTGTTCAGGTCGTGGAACAGCTCTGTACCCTCTTCTCTAGTGTGTTTGAGGTTTCATGGGAGTCACCTGTTCAGTCCACAGGTCCTTTGTGGACTTAGAAAAGGTATTCAACTATGTCCATCGTGGCATTCTGTGGGCAATGAAATGCTTAAAGTCCGTCTGGTCTCTATGGTTTGGTTGGCATTGCCGGCAATAAATCAGACTTGTTCCCAGTGCACATAGCTTCCTTTCGTCATGTTTTGGACAGAATTTCTACAGTAGGCACAGTCTACAGCAAGAGGGGGTCTAATTCAGGGACCACAGGATTTCAACTGCATTTATTTGCAGATGTTATTGTTCTCATAGCTTCATCTGACCTGGACCTTTCAACATGCACTGAGACAGTTTGCTGCTGAGTGGGACACAGCGAGGATGAAAATCAGCACCAATTGTGCTTGAGAGGAGAAAGATAGCTTGCCAACTCCAGGTTGGAAGAGAGTCCTTAGCTCACGTGGAGGAGCTCAAGTATTTTGGGGTTTTGTTCATGAGGGAGGCA
The DNA here is from genome assembly GCF_052040795.2 of Danio rerio. Taxonomy (NCBI): domain Eukaryota; kingdom Metazoa; phylum Chordata; class Actinopteri; order Cypriniformes; family Danionidae; genus Danio; species Danio rerio. Next base: position 45,520,220 of record NC_141025.1, read on the forward strand.
AGGATGGAACATGAGATTGACACAGACTGGTGCAACAACAGCAGCAATTTGGTCAATGTACCAGTCTGTTGTGGTAAAAAGACAATGCACTCGATTTACTTTCATTAATTTACTACTCAACCTACGTTCCTGCTCGCAGCTATGTTCCTGAGCTTACTGCCATGACAGAAAGAACAAGATCTTGAATTCAAGTGGCTGAAGTGAGTTTCTTTCACAGGGTGGCAAGGCACATTATTAGACAGCTCTGTCACCCGGGAGTAACTCAGAGCAGAGCTGCTGCTCCTTTACATCAAGGCAAGCCAGTTGAGGTGTCTCCGGCATCTGTTTTGGATGCCTCCTGGACACCTACCTAGGAAGGGGTTCTGGGCTAAACTAAATTATTAAAAATTGTATGTTCAAATGAAGTGCTCAAATTAAAAACATTAAAGGAAGGGAAAGCTTGACTTTTCCAATTTTGTTTTACTTCGTGACTCAATAGTTCAGAGAAAAGGTGTTAAAGCCAGTTCCTGGAGGGCTGCAGCTCTGCACAGTTTAATTCCAACTCGAATTAAGCACATCTGATCAAATCAGTTGTGTCCTTTAGGCTTGTTTGAAACCTACAGGTGAGTGTGTTGAAGTTGAAGTTGGAACTAAACTGTGCAGAGCTGCGGCCCTCCAGGAACTGGCTTTGACACCTGTAGTTTAGAGTATTCATTTCTTCTGTTTACATTACTCTTGTGTTATAAGGGCAACAATGCACTTGTATTAACATTCCAGAAAGCTATTTTATCAGCATCATCATGGAAACATTATTCATCATGCTGTCTGGTTCAGGTGCAGAATAAAAAGTAATGGCAGCAGGACTGAAAAAAAAAAACAGTCCTGACCTGACCTCTAGGCTGTGGGTCTGGGTGTGCATCAAAGGCCTTCTGGGTCCAGACCTGGACTAGTCTGCCTAGTGACTTATGGTGTAGTGGCTCATGTGGTCAAATGCATTCAAGGACCACTCACAGTCTGCCTATTAACCCAATTCTTAAACATGGTGCCATAGGGTGCATTGATTTAATATGTGAAATTTTTCTGATATATGACTTAGGCCCCGTTTACACTAATGCGTTTTAGTTTGAAAACGCATAAGTTTTGCTACGGTTACGCCATCCGTCCACACTACGCCGGAGTTCTCGAGCGCCGAAAACGGAGCATTTCGAAAACGCTGGAGAGGCCGTTTTCATTCCGAAACGCTGCTGCTCCGTCTCAGTGTGGATGATGGAAAACAGAGACATCTGAAAACGGAGGCGGGGCTGCCGACATTCGCCTCTCAATATTAAGTAGCCTAACATACAGTTCAGTCTCGCATCTTCTCCGTGTAAGTTAAGACTTCGCAAGTTTGATCAAGGCTGCAGTCTCTTCTTCTCAGTTTGATATGGAAAACAGACTATACCGAGGACACGGGTAAATCTTCAAAGGGAACAGTGTACTTTATAACTTCATTCACATCACCCTGGCTACGTTGTTTCACTTTCTCAACAATAAAATGTAAACATGATTTAAGGAACTGCCTATTTTCATTTTAATATTAGCAACTTAACAGACAGCAGAAATGTTGAGGCGTTGAGCTGCATTTATGAGCGTCATCTTCACTGTGTGGATATTTATAACAAAAAGGAGCCGATAACAAGGGCCTCCTTCCAATTTCAGTGAAAATACGAAACCCTCTCTTTTGCTGAATATCAGTTTTAATAATCGATAATGGCCATTATAAAAGTATAACATACAATAAGTTTATACATTATAGGAAATAAAGGCAAGCGATCAGTCAATATACAGAATGTACGTGCTTACATTAATCATTAACTTATCTTTGCGCTCAGCCAAAACACGTTACCTGAGAACAAGTAATAGATTCCAGATTTCAGAAGTCAGGGAATATGTCGTTAGATACAGACAACAAGATGAATGAAATATCCCGTTTAATAAATATAGTGAGATTAGATCCAGCAGGAGATGTTTGATGAGAAGTCAGACTAGCACAGCTCTTATCTGGGTAGATTGGCTGCAGCGCTTGCCTGAGAGTGTGTGTGTGGTCACGTGATGTGCGTTTTCAGCGTTTTGGTGTGGACGGAGAGCTGTTCAGAAACGCTGGGTAAACCGCGAGTGTGGACGCGGATCGTTTTCATTCTAAAACGCCGTTTTAAAACTAAAACGCACTAGTGTAAACGGGGCCTTAGGTGTGATCTGATCAACCAAAAGCATCTTAATACCACGTGTTAATATGGCCTTTATGTCACTAGTGTGAAATGAAAAGCTGTTCTTACCCTCTAGAAGTGGTTTTCACAGTGACAGGCGTGCTGTGATGTTTTGGCTGCAGAACACTTTGAGCAGCACGGATTTCCTCCATTGATAACCTCTCTAACTGTACTCTACACAAACTTGAGGTCTCTCCTATGTGTTGCCTTGATGGAGACTCCACTGACTCCTTCACTTTTGATGTCAGAGTCCGCTGAGGTGTCGTTGAGGCAGCCTGAGGAGACTTCAGCACTTGAGGCTGATCTTTAATGCATCTTTCAGGTGATCTTAGTGTCATGTGAAATGTATCTGAATTAGAGAAAGACACATTGATGAAAAAATCCTGGAGACTACGTAATATAATATTGTATGAAGAAGAACAACTCACTTGTTGTTGGTGATTCTTTGGCTTGTGATGCAGGCAGACTCTCTTTTGAGACCCCAATCTCTGGTATTTCAGTGGTAGAGTCTATTGGAGGCGTCTATAAAACAGATTTTGTAGTCATTTGCACCTTGTTTAAAAGTTAATTTAGGTGATTCTCAAAAACAGTGCAGGTGACAGTATACTCTACAAAATAATAAACATATACAGTATTAAGATGAGTGTTGTTTTACAGAAAATATGGTGGTACTTTGGCATAGAGAAATTCTACTAATGAAGCCTTTACCATTTTAAGGTCTTATTAGCTTTCATTGTAATGGCATATACTATTTATAAACAGTATAATATATACATTTATGTATGTATGTATGTATGTATGTATGCATGTATGTATGTATGCATGTATATATATGTATATATATATATATATATATATATATGTATATATATATATATATATATATATATATATATATATATGTATATATATGTATATATATGTATATATATATATATATATATATATATGTATATATATATATATATGTATATATATATATATATATATATATATATATATATATATATATATATATATATATATATATATATATACATACATATATATATATATATATATATATATATATATATATATATATATATATATATATATATATATATATATATATATATATATATATATATATATACATATATATATATATATATATATATATATATATATATATATATATATAACATAGGTTTATGACTATAAAAAATAATGTTACATAAAAGTAATAATTACATTATGACTATGAGAATTAGAAGTATAATTCTTCAATTCTAATATTAACTATCATGTTGCCAAAACTCCCAATATAAGAGAGCACACCACTTTTATCATGCAACATGTTTTTCCTTTCAGAATGTTTGGGGGTATATCAACATCTGGACAAGTCTTCTGGAGATTTACCAATACAAAATCTATTACGATAAACTGCTGTTAAATGCTTCCTGAAATAGCTTACATTATCTGATATCACTGAAGGTGTCTTCCTCCTTATTGATGGACTTTGAGCAAATTCCTCATTGTCATGAGGACTGCTCGAGTCAAACATTTTTAGGTTTGTGTTGTTCTCCTCATTCTCTTCAGAAACAGGCACAAATGCATCTGACAGCAACATGTGGGAAACTCCTTCACACCAGTTCTCAATCTCATCTGAGTCTATGGGCAACATATTGCTTTTAAAGGTCCATTCCTCTGCTTGATGGTCCAGAGACTGTTGAGGTGCAGCCAGAGAGCTCTGTGCAGAGCTGGGTGGAATGAGGTCAGTTTCTGAAGGATCGTCTATCCTTTTTGATAATGTAGGTTTTGAACACTGTGTGCCTTGAAATCCAAGAGAGATTGAAAGCATGAAGTTAGAAGCAAATCCAACCAACCTCTCTGCATTATCTAAATAACTATGGTCACAGACATTTTAGCTCAGTAAAAAAAATTATGGTTATACAAAAAAATACAAAAGGTTAATTATTTTTTTAATTTCGTCACTCCTAATAAAAAGGCAAACATTATTTATTTATGGCTTAAGATACACATTGCCTCTCAAAGAAACTAAACATCTGGATTTAACCAAGCAAACAGGTAAGAGCTTCCCGTTGGATAATTATTGCACTTGTCATTTAGTAACCACTTATCATTAAAGCTAATCTGGAATAAAAAGCTTCAATGTGTTAGAGAACAATAGATTAGGCGACGCAGTGGCGCAGTAGGTAGTGCTGTCGCCTTACAGCAAGAAGGTTGCTGGTTCGAGCCTCGGCTGGGTCAGTTGGTGTATCTGTGTGGAGTTTGCATGTTCTCCCTGCGTTTGCGTGGGTTTTCTCTGGGTGCTCCGGTTTCCCCCACAGTCCAAAGACATGTGGTACAGAATTGGGTAGGCTAAATTGTCCATAGTGTATGTATGTGTGCAACTGAGTGTGTATGGGTTTCCCAGAGATGGGTTGCTCAAAGGGCATCTGCTGCGTAAAACAAATGCTGGATAAGATGGCGGTTGATTCCGCTGTGGCGACCCCAGATTGATAAAGGGACTAAGAAATTTGCTCTTTGCTTTTTTTAAATTGCATTGGACAATGCATTTGCATTACATCCAATTGTGTCAAAAATGACATAATAGAAACACTAATACTGTATGTTAAATTTAGTAAATGTGTGCAATAAGTTGGGAAAAGACATTATATCAATAGTATTTCCACCACCTTTTCCCTGAACAGGCCTGTTCCTCTTGGGTGATACTGACGATTCAGCATGTGATGACTGTGCCTCCTCTCTCATCTGTAGAATTTAAACAGAAGTTTTTACATTTAGTCATTTAGACACATTTAGTGATGCTGAGCAACATTCACATGCACGATATTTAGAATTTATGGATCCTAATGATAAATAAACTATAACTCTTAATAAAAAAGTAATATTTAAAGTCATTTTTAAAAGCAATTTTTATACTGTCTGCTGGATTGCACTAAATTCTACTACACATACTGTTTAACTAGCGATGGTATGAGCAGGGACCAGTTTTTCAAAAGTAATCCAGTGGTATTTTGAAATAAGTTTTCAAAAGTAACAAAGGGATTTTAAATAAAGATCAGACCATGTAATCCAATCGAACATTCGATTTAGCTCAAACCTGCCATTTGGTTTATCTGAATTTGGATCTATTTGATAAAAAAAAATAAAAATAATAAAAAAACAGGATTATCCTGATCCCATCAGAAGGGTGTATTCAGTTGAAATGTAAAAAATTGTTAAAAACATCTAATGAAATATGGTAAACAACAACAAAACAATATCAAAGCAGTATTGTATTAGAACAAACTAAAAAATGATAAATGTTTGTTGATTGTAGTATTTCTGTTTCTTACTATAAAAACAAACAATGGCTGTTTGTGGTAACAAGTATTTTGCCTCCCTGTTGTTCTTTACTAAGCCAGTAAAGTAGGCTACACTGTTGGTTTCATTTAAGGCTCTGGTAAACAGGATTTGGTAATACTGAAATTTGGTATTTGGACAGTGATCCAACCCAATGTTCGTTTAAAAAATTGTCATAAAAGTAAGATTGATCAGTTTATCCTAAATAGCAGAACATGGGATTTCCATATCTGGACCAATCTGATACAGAGAATTTTTTTTTGGAAAAACTGGGACCTGATAATTACTGTTGTTAATGTTTTGATAATCGCCCCACTAATAAAATAATTTATCGATAAATGTTTTTTTATTTATTTTTTATTTCTGATTTCTGGTTTATCTCCTAAATTTCACAGTGCTCACACATCTTTACATAAAGATTACATTAAATATAATCTTTAAATTAATTTTTGTCAGGTAAAATAGTTGAATATGAAAACAATGAAATGTATAGTTAAATATCCACCAAAATCATTAAATGTATAATAATTTAAACAAATATGAAAACTCAAGTGGTTCCAAACCTTTCAGTTTCTTTTTTCCATTGAACACAAAATAAGTGATTTTGTTAGAAGTCATTTGTTTTCTTTTCTGATATGACGTCAACAGTTACTGGTTGAAAGAAACAGGTTCAGTGCTTCCCACACAGACTTTACTTGGCTGGGCTGCCCAGGTATATTAATGGCTGCCCAAGAATATATTTTATGACAGTTTTTTTTTTAAACCAATATTATCATCCTTTTTCTACCCACCCAAGATACACATTTTGTACTGCTCATTGTGTGTGCGTGAGAAATGCCAACAACACTTCCCCAGATAGTCTTGCATGTTTTGCAGAGATCCACTGAGATACGCCTTTTTGGGGCTTGAAAATGCTTTAGGCCGGTGTTTCTAAATCTCCAGGATTTGACGTTTGCTTTCAATTTCTAAAGGTGTTGTTAATTGTATGCATTTTTGCATTACTCTTTTATCAAAGACTACTTTTCGTTTGGCTTCACAGCTGACAGCATGCACAGCCGCAAGACTGAGAGAAAAAATAAATAATAGATTATTTAATCTAAACTATTCAACAACAATTTAATATGTATTCGAAATGACATCCACACTGACTGCAAAAAAATATGTACACTATAAGAAATGGTCAATCAACTCATTTGCCTTATTTAAATAATCTACACATTCTATTCTAATTATTATTTAATGCAAATTTTTATTAAAATGCTTTAGTGATACTGTACTAAATGGCATGCCAATAAAGCAACTTAAACCTTTTTTGTTTCATAGATTATTTTCATTTTTTTTTGTCACATGTAGTTAACCAATTATGTGTCATGGGGATAAGATGTATTTAAGTTTGGCTGAAAGTATATTTTAAACCTGTGGGATGCACTGAGGTTTGTGAAGCATGAGTAAATAATTTCCAAATTTTTAATTTGGGGTTAAAAAAAAAAATCCTATAAGTTATGTCAGTTATAAAATTAACCTGAGGTCTTTCTGTCAATCGAGGGCTTCTCAATATATCAGTCAGCACCACATGACAAACTCTCTCATATGATCGTCTCTCCTCTTCACCCATCTGGTTGACGCTTTGGACAGAACATCCTCTCTCCATATTAACATCATCTTGTGTTTCATTAGAAACCGGCACAAATATATCAGACAACACTATGTGCGTCACATCAAGAGAACCTCCCTCTTTTTTCATTTCCACAGATGGTGAATCGCTGCTGTGACAGAATTAAAATGAAAATTAGTCCATAATATCAATATACATAGTAAATGACAACTTAAAAAAAGCCATGTCATACCATGCTAATGATTTTTCAGATGTGAATGACGTAAGATCCTGTGTAGACAAAGTCATCAAGGCAGGCCTTGCATCTAATTCTTCCTCAGACACATCTTCTTCTTGCTCCGTTCTCTCTTCTAATTCTTCTTTAATTAGAGGTTCTGGTGAAATGATTTGAGCTGTGGCTGGATCATTAAACCCAATATCAGACTGCTCTTGACTTGACATGTCCTCAGTAGGAGATGTTAGTTTGCCTTGAAGAAAAAAATATTATAACCCAAATATTACTATAAATGCCATAGTCTATTCTTTAATTAATATTTATGTAATACAACCTAACTGATGTGTTCATCAAAATAAGTGATTGTGTCATGTCAGATTAAAAAGATCAATTTAGTTTTGCTATCTCTTCAAGCATCAAAGCTTCAGTTAATAAAACTTTCAATGCATGGACAAAAATAATGAAAAAATATAAAAATATACAGGATTTTTTTTCCAAATAGAAAGCCTTTTGGGAATGCTAATATACATTGCAGTTTTTATTTTTAGCTGAACTACACCAATAAAAGTTATAAAAAGACTGTTGAAAATGCAGTACATCTGCTAAAGGGCTTAGACTGCTCTTGAAATGTTGATGGCAGCACACTTGATGTCTTTAGGCAACTATCCTGCTTTCCAGTGATATCTCCCCTTGTTTCCTTCTGTGGACACAAATACAGAATCACAAGTTGTTTGTCTTATTATATGCAAATGAAATGCTATTCTACACTCTTTTTTCTTTGTCCCACCCCTTTACATTTACAGCTCACACTTTGGTTACTCCAGCAACTAAAACACATGTTGTTTCAAAGCCTTGTCAGTTTACATTCCTGATACATCGTACACAGAAACACAGCTTTTAAACAAGGTTCTCTTTGAATCAACTGGCAATTACAAATAAGGTTAAGTAAAAATGCACACAGGTCCGTAAAATGTCCGCAAATGTCAAGTGCTGGTGCAATTTGTGCATGTGTCGCTATAAGAGAATGTGAAACAGTCTCTTGCATTTTTTTGTGTGCATTTTGTCAGTAAACACAGTTCTAGAAAACCTCCTGCTTGTGCATTTATAACATATATAGGCCTGTCACAATAATAAATATATAGATTTATTGCACAAACACATGCTCATGACCTCAATCATTTTATCAATGATTATATCATCTATTTATGATGATATCAGCCATACATTAAAGCCAATTCTAGCAATATTTTAGCTGATTGTGCAACATCGTGATCTATACTTGAAGTGTCAGTTTTAGTATAGTTAAAAACACTGTAGTTTTCAATATAAATTGCTATAGTATATTTTTATGTGAGTGTCTGACAAATGAAAAAGATCTGTAGTAGATATCGCAGCCTCTGTTACCTTATACCTTGCACTTTTATGTTAACATTTAATATTATTTATTTAGAATATGCGTTTTCACATATCGTGACAAGCCTAATCATAGAAATATTTTATTTAATGCCATGTCAGCAATGACTATTTTCAAGGCAAAAACATTTCAATATTAAATATACAATTAAAACCCACAAAGAAATGAGTGCATGAATTAGATAAGATTTGTAATGTTTTATATGATACAAATTCAAAAATTGTAGCATGTGCATTCAGATGGAGCAGCATGTACTATGTAGAGTCATAACTCCCTATGTAGTTCTGATGGCAATCCAATTAGATCAACCAGCAGAAATAATCCACCAGTTTTATTGGCTTATAATTAATTTGTTAAATCGCCCATAATGATAATAAAAAACATTTAACAACTGATATAGCCACCAATATATTGTGCATCACTATGCATAAGGACTAAAATTTTAAATTGTGATTAAAAAAAAAAAAAACGCTGAAAAAAAGGATTGGTTGAATTATCAATAGATTATTAAGTAGACTGTTAGGTTGGGGTAGGGATACTGTGATGGTTGACATGTACTTGCAAAGTTTCTTATAGTCAGTTATATGTCTTTTTAAGCAGACAGTCTACTAATACTCAAGTGGACCATCAAAATAGTGTTTACCAAAAAAAATAAACACTTACCTGGTCATAAACTTCAAGGACAACTTTCTCTCTCTCTTCTTGAAGCTCACTATTATTGGGGCTTTCCAACACATTTAAAACACTATCTATTTCTCCTGAAGAGAGCATGAAGGTGTCAGCCAGCACCATGTGTGAAACACCCTCACAACCATAATCCCTTTTATCCTTGGACACGTCCATGACTGTACTGTGCACCTGAAAAGAAACCTGCATTAATAGATCATTTATATAAATATATAATAAATGATGACTTGTATGGACAAAATCAGTCTGACTCACTGGAAAGACTTGGTCCATCTGGTCAACTTCTATTTGAAGAGGATGCTCAACTGTCATCTCTTCAGAAACTGGCACAGTGGCTACTGAAACTACACCGTCACGTCCAGAATGGGCTCCCAGCTCACTGTCTTCAGGGTCTGAGTGGATTTTAGGATCAATAGTTTCTTGTGCAGATGTTTTCTGTTTGGACTCGCTCTCAGTTTCAGCTTTGGCATGAGATGACGGTGGACTCTGACTGCTTGCAGGGTCCAACTGGACATTTCTTGAAGGTCCAGCTTTCAAACATGGCTTCAGTTTTGGCTTGATCTTTATCTTGCCTTTGACAGAAAGATTACAGAGAATTTTAGCATCTTTTCATTGTAACTGATACGACAAAGTTTAAAAAAAAGTCCTACTTCTCCTCTGAGCAGGAGCTTTTGTTTCTGATGCTTTTGCTGTGGTCTCATCCAAATTTGGCACATCTGTAAGCTATAACCAGAGAGGAAGACACTTTAATTTCCTAAAAGCGCAACAAAATATGAACAATCTTCAAACTGCACACTTGCTACACTTCATACCATGGTAGAATTACAGGAGAGCATCTCAGATGGACAAATTAAAGAGTTCACACCATCATAACTGCTTTCCTGTGTGGATATCAATTGTGTACTGGCATTTTCTGGATACTTTGAAAGACAAACCAGGGGATCATCCTCACAAGAAACACTTTCACGTGGTTTCTCTGGCTCTTCTGATGCCATGTGCAGAGATGCACTACAAAACAAGGTAATCAAGAAGGAATGTAATGAATGACCATGACTTTGTGTAAAAATGTATTTAATAAAAGTAAAGAGAAATGTACCTGGAAGGCTCTTCTGTGAAGGAAGGAGTTTGTGAATTGCCTTTCAACCGTGAGGGTGTGTGGACTTGTGCAGGCTGTAGTTCATAGGGCAGTGTGTCCTGCTCCCCGCTGATTCCCTCACTAAACAGCTCAGAGGTTGGAATCTCATACAGAGTCAAAATAAAGGTGGGCTCCTCTGCCTGGTAATCTGTGAGGAGAAAAAAATGTGTAAAACAACACTACTATTTAGAAGATTGAGAAAAGACCATTAAAAAAAAAAACACAAATTAACATTCATGTTCAACAGATGCATAAAAATTATTAAATGTGACAATAAAAAGACATTTTTAATATAACAAAGAATTTCTATTGAAAATAAATGCATCAAATAATCAGTAGATTCCACAAAAAACATAAGCAGTAGAACTTTAAGCATAGATAATAATAAGAAATAAGAAACAGTACAAATCATCACAGCACAAATCATTCACAATACTGCAGTAGATATTATACAGTGGCTTGGTATTCATTACCAGATGCACCTGTTTCCACTCCAGATGAGATTGAGATTTCAGCTTTTGAATCCCCATCGAGAGGGACACTCCAGTTCTGCCAGAAAACACTAATCAGTTAAAAGGCGTTCTTTCATTCAATGAACAGTGAATACAGAATGTACACAGTGTTGAATTCTGACAAGACACTTTACCTCAGAAACTGACGATTGCTCTTCAGTGCAGTCTTGTTTTGCTGAATCCTGCTTATCTGGTATTTGGATGTTTTCAGCTGCAGGCACACTAAACATCAACCTAAAGCAAAATTAAATCATATTTTATCCATCTGACAACCTCACACATTACTAACTATCAATTAAAACTGCTCCAAAAAACAACATCAACAACAAACATTAGACATACGCATCAGTATCGTACAAGTTGCTGGTATGTTGGGTGAGATGATCAGAAAAAGATGAATCCATACTCTGTGGTTTTAATGGTACCAATGAAGCATCACTAAAAGCTGGGTCTACAAGAAAAATAAAATAAAATTAAATGAAGAGAATTAAAGACATGTGATTTTTTTATTAGAGGATTAATTCACCCAAAATTTTTCTTTATTTTATTAATTACTCACCCTCCTGTTGTTTCAATCCCTGATACCTTTGTTCATCTTCAGAACACAAATTAAGATATTTTATATGAAATCTGTAAGCTCACTTACTCAATACACAATGGTCCTGACTAAATTATAGCCCAGAAAATAAACAAAAAACAAACATTTCATGTTACTTTAATGGTTTCAACCAGAGGTGTGGACTCGAGTCATGTGACTTGGACTCGAGTCAGACTCGAGTCATGAATTTGATGACTTCAGACTTGACTTGACAAAATATGAAAAGACTTGCAACTCGACTTGGACTTGAACATAAATGACTCGGACTTTCACTTGGACTTGCGCCTATTGACTTGTAAAGACTTGCTATTTTCTATAAAAAGCCCAAAGATAAAAAGTATGTTGACACAGAACGCTCTATCTCTGCGTGTGTGTGCGTGTGTGACAGAGAGCATGCACGCATACTTTCGACCACTAGCGCTTTGTGGCGCACTTCCGTGTTTTTGCACCAGCGGGAAATTTGAAGATGCCATTTTCATTCTGACTCGGAGAGTGAAATAAACACATCCGCGATCTGCTCCTTTTGTTTTATTCAGCGGATTTACAACATCTGTCAAAGGTAAGAGACTTTACTACTCGCAATGTGTTACTGTTGTGCAAAAGCATTGTTTTACTGTTGTGTATAAGTCAATGAACTTTTTTTTTAAACCAAATTTACCCTCTCGTCATTTATATCATATAATTATGAATGAACATGGCTGTAATTTATGTTTTTGCACTTGGTCGTTTGTGTCAATGCGCATATTATGTTTTATCTTTGTGTTTTGCCCATAATAACTAGATATATAATTTATTTTTAAAGCTATTAAAACTGTAAAAAAAAAAGAAAAAGTTTTTTGTTATTTTCTGGTGACATTTTGCAATAAGGTTTCTTTAGTTAATCTATGTACTAACATGAACTAATAATGAACTATACTTCTAAACCTTTATTAATTATAGTTTAACATTTACTATTGCATTATTACAATTTAAAGTTATGCTTGTTAACATTAATGTTAATGCACTGTGAGTTAACAAGAATTAACTAATAATTTTATTTCCATTAATTAAAGCATAAAATAATGAAAACTGTAATGAACTGCACTGCATTGTTTGTTCACATTAGTACATGCATAAACTTGATTAATTAATACAACCTTATTGTAAAGTGTTACATTTTTCATATTTTGGATTAATACTATTAATTTTATTTAGTATTTAAAACCTTAAATGTATTTGTATTATTGTTGATGTTATGCCTCTTAGCAATATTTTATTCCTCTATATGGTTTTTAATTAAATTTTTATTGTGAGATTGTAATGTAATGCATATATATTGTTGAATTTCTGTTTGTTTGTTTTTCTGTATTTCCCCCTCTATATTTAAGGCTTATCTACTATTTTTAAAGTACTTAAAACCAACCATCTAATAAAAAATACAATTAACAATCACATTTTGTTTCATGGGTGTCTTTGTTCCTGTTTTGTAGGACTCTTATTTTAACAGATTTCATTTGGAAACACTTGACTGATCATTCAATTAAAGTTTTACCTTTGTTATTCCATCACTAAATGAGATCATTTAATTGTGAGTTGAATTACTCCATTTTTAATTGTTTTTAAATAAACTAAAAACAAAGACTTGTTTTATTCAGTTTGTTGAATGTGAACTTCTCTACTTTACATATTAAAATATATTTAAAACCACTATGAATGTATTTAAACTAATATTTAAATTTATATAACTGTTTCACTGTGGGTATTTCTATTTTAAATTATTTAGCACATTTATTGGCTATTCAAACATGAAAACAAGTTTTAGATACTTTGTGGCTCTAATAAATGGTTAAACATAACAATATCCCTGCAGAAAAATCCAGCTTAAACCAGCCTAGGCTGGTAAGCTGGTTTTAGCTGGTCGACCAGGCTGGTTTTAGAGGGGTTTTGGTCATTTCCAGGCTGGTTTCCAGCCATTTCCAGCCTGGTCTTAGCTGGTCAGGCTGGAAACTGACCAGCAAAATCCAGCTAAAACCAGCTTGACCAGCCTGGTTTAAGCTGGACATAGCTGGTTTTAGCTGGTCATCTCCCAGCCTGACCAGCTAAGATCAGGCTGGAAATGGCTGGAAACCAGCCTGGAAATGGCCAAAACCCCTCTAAAACCAGCCAACCAGCCTAGGCTGGTTTAAGCTGTTTTTTTCAGTAGGGATTTTTGACAAAATGTTCTAAAATGATTGTTTACAAGTGCCTAAGTGGGATTCGAACCCCGTTCTTTATGAAAAGAAAGAAAAATCTGATTGGCTCTGACATTACTTTCACTAGTCGGCAGGTACTTCAATCTGATTTGCTGGTCTCTCACGCGCGTATTCAGTCTCTCTGCGTTTGCTTGAGTTTTGTCCACACTGGCGCTTCATAATTTTCCTGCTTTTGCTCTCCAGAGATCCTCCTGGTAAATTGATTATTCCAGAATGTTGATATGGTTTATATATTGCTACACTATTTAGCAACAATACATGAAAAACTATGAGGTTAAGGTAAATTCTATAATAAATACTAGTGTTTTTGAGAGTTAGGTATACTGCCTATGTTTAAGCCTAGTATTATTTACAAGTTGTTAATGAATGCTTCAGCATACTGTAGTATTAAGAATAGTGAACTGATAAAATAAAATACAGAGTGTAGTTTTACTACATTCTCTGTGTCTTTAAGTGTTTGAAACTGGAAATATCTCATCATATAACATACAGCCAAAATGTTATGGTTTATTAGATAAAAAATTGAATATGTAAGTCTATTTTAGTATTTTGGTTATTGTTAATAAATAGTGCCTCAATATAAATCATATCAAAAAGCACAAAAGGAAGAGGAAACACAAGACACAAATTCTATATATATTTTCTGAGAGCGCGCAGGAAAATGTGTGCATTAGCAGTGCATATTTGAGAGCGAGAAAATTTGCGCGTGAGCAGCGTATATTTGAGAGCTCACAAGCAGTTTTGTCCACAGAAGAAATCGGTGCACGAGCATCACACAAGGTAGAGAGCAAAGCTCTTCAACGTTATGTGAAGAAAACAACGTTATTGTTTGTATGAAGTAGCCTACTTCATTTAGAATATGTGCTACCATTTTACATTGCTGCTAGACAGATTTGCATCTCCATCTCTTTAGCACACACGAGATTCAATTAACAAAAAACCAAGTTCACTCAATTTTACTTTGCAGCATACAGGAGTTGTTGGTCTACTGCTGCCTCATTGAGGTTGTTTATGTAGTTTTAGTTAATCACAAGTTGATCACTGAAGACATAACATAGCACAACTAAACTTAATGAACTAGACAGCAGTAGACCTGCAATTTCTGTGTGATGTGAAGCAAAATGGACTCTTTTTTTTGGTGGAACTCATTTTTGTGCAATAGGCTGTGTAGACGAGACGCAGCATTGTTTAGCACTTTTTCAGAAAATTACATTTGTATCTTTATATATCTAAGCAATGTTCTTTCATTAAAAACAGGTTTGTTTAATAAATACAGATCTTACAGCCATACATAATCTGTTTAAATTTTATTTTTCTGTTAAAAAGACTCGAAAAGACTCGAAAATCAAACTATAGGACTTTGGACTTGACTTGAGACTTGTTGCCTTTGACTTGGGACTTGACTCGGGACTTGCCTGTCTTGACTCGGGACTTGACTCGGGACTTGAGGGCAATGAATTGAGACTTACTTGTGACTTGCCAAACAATGACTTGGTCCCACCTCTGGTTTCAACTGTAATCACAAATAGCTCAAAGTACAATTTTGAGCATTAAAAAAATAATAAAAATTGGTGCAAAAAATGTTCTTGGAGCTTTACGTGATGACAGTTGAACTACTTATGTCACATGGAATGTTTTGACAACTTTTTTTGGGGATTTGGACTTTGAGTTAGGACCATTGGCTGTATATCAGTGGCACGTTCCTTTAAAAAAAGTAATTAGTTATAGTTACTTCTCACAAATAGTTAGTAATCGAGTTACATAATTACAAAAGTAACTAATTACCAGAAAAAGTAACTACTGCATTACTTAAAATAAACAAAACATTGTCCACTAATCTACACAGTTTTAATGTTGTTTCGGGACAATTTGAGAGACAACAGCAGTATGTCCTCAAATATATATCTAGATATTACACAGACAGAATTAAACAAAATAATAAGTGTTTTCAGCAAAGAAAAATGAAGTTTTATTTGCTCTGACGTCGTGGCTTTGTCTCCTCCTTTGGTAGCAGAGCTCAACAATTTTGTGGTAGCATGCGATGACATAAGGTGCTTCATTAGATTAGAATTACTTCCGCCGAAAGACTTTTTTTTCCTGGGCACAAGTTGCACAACACATAAACATTCTTCCCTTTCACCTCAATCAGGGAAAATTAGTGCTTATATTTCCAGTTTGCAAACGTTACATTTGAACTTGTTGGATTTGCCATCATTCTGACTCCTGGTCCTATTGCGACTGTCTATGTGTGAGAACATCCGCCCAACTCTGCCTCTGAAATGTACTCTATCTAAGCCAATTATCACGTTCTCAGTTACACCACATTCATGTTCATGTACACCAATCATTATATTTGGCTGGTTATGTGTCCCGCCCCAGCCCCAAATACTTGCGCACCTCAGGCCATATAGCTGAGAGATGCTGCTTGCATGAAAACCGCTTCAGTGTTCTCAATTATAAGTAATGCAAATATTTTATTATCAGTAACTGTAAAGGTGTTATAATGATGGAAACAGTAATTCAATTGACTGCTCAATACTGAAAAAAGAAACGCTGTTTAGTAATAGTGCCATTATTCCCATCACTGCTGTCCATACAGAATCGGTGAGCTCTCAGATTTCAACAAAAATATCTTAATTCGCAGTCGGAAGATGAACAAAGGTATTGGGGGATTTAAACAACATTAGGGTGAGTAATTATTAACATAATTTATATTTTTAGGTGAACTAATCCTTTAAATCAAAATTAACAATGAATATAAAAACAATGAAACCCTATCAAAGAAAAGGAGCAGGAAGCATAAGACCCACTATTCTGTTGTTTGATTTCTGTGCCAGCACTGACCACAGGGACTGGTGTTTGTGTTGAGTTAAGCAATGGGACAGGACACAGAAGATCCACATCCTGTTTACATTCCCGCAAATCCACTACAGATGACACAGGCTTATCTTCTCCAGAGAAAGGCTCTATGCCTTGATCTAAATCACAGTGCTGGGCTATCGAAGGGCTCTGATGATCTGGCTTCTTGGCAGAATCTAAAAGACGATGTCACATCTCAGTTACTGGCTCTAAAATAATGACATTAATGAACAATGCAAATCTTACCTTCATTAGGCTCTGAGGTATGTTGAGGGCTCACAGAGACCTGAGGTTCACATTCTATGCTGGAAGTGGGCTTTGCAATCTGACAGTGTGTTTCATCACCAGAAAAGCTGCACAGATAACAATGGAAAAACAAGACTGTGGTTAAATTACTATTCCACTCAAACGTTGCCATTTAGATTTAATAAATTTTTTGTGCACACCTGACTGGAATAATCCTTTTTATCTCTGTCATTATCTCATTGATCGTGCTCTCTGTGATCTCAAACTCTGAATCCTGTTCCTCTTGATCCCTGATTTGATCTTCAATCTCGGAAATCGGGGCTGGAGATGCAGCAAGCTCTGTTTTTCTTTCAGGTACATCTGTATTACAAGCCATAGGTTTGTCAACTGTTTCGGGGATTTCTGCAAACAAAGTTGATGACTTAGTTATCGGTTTCTGATGTCAACAAAACCAGCTTTACGGAAGAAAGACATTATATTTATAGTGGTGATATTTAAAAAAACAAACTAACTTCTGTTTACTACACTATAATAATGAACAATACTTTTAAAGTTGAGAAGTTTTAATGTTAGTACACAGAATTTAAACATAGCATATAGATCATTTATTGGGAGTATTCTCACATATAATATTGTCTCATGGTTTGGTAACACAACACTGAAACAAAAAAAAAAAGAAATTAAATTATCAACCAAGCAAATATAATAACTGGTTACAAAAATTCACTTCAGATTTTATTTGACTCCTTATATATATATAAAATAAAATAAAAAACAGCAGTTGTGATAATACACTTCCCCTTCACTCAGCTTTTAAAATGTTACCATCAGGACATGGGTTTCAAATTTCCAGAGCCTGTAGAAATGCTTATAAAAAGGCATTTGTCCCAATTGTGGTTGTTGTCCTAAGTTGTTATCAATCTTTGATGTGAATTAGGTGGATGCTGAGAATGATCTGTAGTTATATGTATTGGGCTAAGATAGTTTAAGTTTTTAAATGTATGTGGTTGTCTTGTAGTGTGTTACTATTATGTAATTGTTTTATGGTTGTATTTATGTCACCAGTGTTAAAGACAAATTTCCTGTCTGTGCCAAGCAGAATGGACAAGTAAACAAACAAACAATTGTTTTTAACTTGTCTAATTTTAACATTAAAAAAAAAAAGAAATAACAATTAGTTAATGTGAAGTGTACAAACATTAAACTTTTTCTTAAAGCAAAATTAATAAAAGAAAGCTAAATCATGTATAAAATTATCTTCATTGTTTTTAGGTATGCATTTTTAGGTATGCATTAACTGCTTTAATAAAAATGGGACTTAACTGGAAAGCAAAACTGTAGCCAGGGAGAACTTAATTTGGACCCACCTCAATTTCATATTTCCAGAGCAATTATTAAGGTGTGGATCTACTATCCTCTTTGATAAAAGAATGTTAACTTGCAATTTTGTTTGTTTTTTAAATGTCTTTTCGGCAATGACCCAGAGGTGACATTCAAAAGTCTTCCTGTGTAATTCTGATGTCATGATATTTAGTCAGCGTATGATGTTTGCTGCAATCTTTAACACAGTGACTGTCTGAATGTGTGAGGATGTTTTCAGAAAAGATTATTTGGATGGAGACAAAACTCTTATCAGCACAAAAATATTCTGTTTGATTTGTAATGAGATTGAGAGTTGGATTTTTGAAGTAGAAATGTCAAATGAAACTATGAATCAAAGGTTTAGGGAGCTGATGAAATACACAGTTTACATTAGTCTGATCTGTCTTTTTTATTGCTTTTGTTCATATAAACTGCAGACACTTACCACTAGTCGCTTTGACACTATTGCACTTATTAATGTATTTTTTTAATGAAAAAAAGTTACTTTTTATTTTAAATGTTGATTAGTTTATGTGCATGTCTATTAAAAACAAGTTTTGTTATAATCAGTTTTTCCTGACCATTGATGATGAGAATTCAGATTTGGACCTTTGGATCAAGACTTTGAGAAGCCCAGTTGTTAAGGGTTAACTATATAGCAATAAAAAAAATTAAAAATAAAAAAAAAAGCAAAAATGCTTTTACTTACCAACTGATGATGTGGAAGGAGAATCATCAGCTGTGGATCTGAGATCATCCTGGACATACAAAAAAAAGACATTGAAAAGGAATTTTTTTTTTTTTAAATAAGTGTGTCTTTTCAATAACATCAATAGAGATCGCACACTCCAGTCATGAGGCATACTCATTCACCTGAACATCATGAGGGCTGTTCTCTTGTGGAGAAACACTATGTGTGTCCTCTTCTTCAGGACTGTCCCTGTGCTCTTCCTCAATGTTTTCATTCGGTGTGAGGTTCACTTGCTCTTTTAAAGATGAGGTATCTGGAAGACATGAGCCCAATAAAGAAAGCTAAATGCAGCTTTCAAATCAATTTAAGTTAATTTATATAGTGCTTTTCACAATTACTGTTTCAAAGCAGCTTTACAAAAGGTCCTTTTTTTACTTTACAATATTTCAGCATGAACAACATCTTCATTTCCTTTGAACTTTGCTTTAAGATTTTTTTTTAGGAAAGTTGGCTTATAAAGCCTACAAAAATGGCTAGTTTTGGATTTGTGATATCACCAAATCCTAAAATGTACATAATGATTAGCCAATCAAAACACACTGGGTGCATATTTCTGTGTGAGAAGCTTCATACAAACAGGA